>NC_091446.1:16257926-16557926 GCF_964237555.1 Oryctolagus cuniculus | reverse complement strand
CGGCAGTGATGGCTCAAGTGCTTGGGTCCCTGCCAGCCACATGTTTTCATTGGGGGCAGGCGCTGTGTGTGCTGAATCCTGGGGGCTTGTGTCCTCCCACACTGTCCTCAGAGCCCAGGGGGTACCTACCGGGAGAATTACTCTTTCTCCTTGCCAGTGGGCTCTCCGACCACAGATCAGTTTTTGATAGTCTTCTGGGCTTTGGGATGGCAAATAATTCTTCGATTCGTAAACCATTAACACAAACACACCAAGGACGTATTTGGAAAGACCTGGCCACCACTGCAGCGTCATGATGTGGACACAAACTCCATCAGCTGCAGCTTCAGGCATGAACACCCTCTAAAACCACGTGACCGACGCTTAACAACCCAACAGCCATATATGACGACTTGGCTTTGGTGTAGTCTTAGCTCACAAGGCACTATAAATATTTATGGCACTGCAGTTTTCTAATAGATCTGTTTTAAGCGTTTAAAGCCAAACTATGTCAGAGGATTTAAATTTGGGAGGCACGTGGATTTATGGCTGCAGAAATACACAGACACTTCATAACACTGGTGGAAAAACGGCCTTAGCCATCCTGCTCCCAGACTGAATGGCAAAGGTTTGGGGCACAAATGTGCCCAGAGTTAGAGCACTCTTGCCCAGGAGCTTCTGGGACTGTGCAGGAACTTCACCCCAAGGCAACTTTTTGAGGGGAAAAAACAGGGTGTTTTTTTGAACACTCGTGAGGTGTAAGGGGAGAGCTGACCAGCAGGAAGCGGTCACTGTGTGCGTGCAGGTGCACCGGCTCTTGCAGTTCCTGCTGCTCTTGAACAAACCACTTAGGCAATCACTTCTCCACGAGATGGGCCGCTCGGGTTTTCCTTCCCTTCCGGTATCTCCTACATCCCACGTCGCAACATCTCCCCCCTAATAACAACACTGACATTTTTCAAGGAAGCTTCCTCTGTAACACCTTTCATAATTCATATTAACTGGATGAATGTTAAGTAGGGAAGAGAACAAATAATTCCCAAGTGAATTTTTTTTTTATCCTAGGGTATAGGACCAACTCCCAAAAGCTTAGGAAAATCAGCTTTTGCAAATTATCGTTTCTGAAGCTTCCAGCTGTATTAAGTGCTGACAGCTTTTAAGCATTGGGATGAAAGAGACATATTCTCTTTTCTTTTGTGTGGCTAATTACAATTTTGCTTGGCATTACCAAGCCTGCTTTCCTCTTGAGACAGTTGCCAGCATGCATTAATTGCACAAATATTTACAAAATGCTTAAGTACAAGAGTGGCTTATACCAAAAAAGATAAGGAACGCTTGGGGGAAGAAAGGCCTCTTTGATATATATGTGTGGCTGGTTACTCAGAGTCAACATAAACTATTTGCCCCTTAGTCTCAGCTAATGCGTTTGAGGAACATTGTGCCTGGGTTGATTAGGTGTCATTCTGCTGGCAGTGGCTAGCACAAGTCCTTCTTCAGCCTTGTGGGGACACTTCTCTTTTGCTCAGCGTTAAAAATAAGGTTTCCAAGAATATGGGTGCATCTTATGGATTGCTATATTGTCAACACTTTTAATCTGCCTAGCCACCCACATGGAATGGAAAAGTCTTATCCAGTGGTGATCCCAAATCCCAGGGGCTTCGGAGAGCCAAACCACACACACTGGAAAGCATGCACAGCAAAGCCACAGGGCTCTCCAGCAACGTCTTCTCTGTTTGCCTACATGCTAGTCAAGAGAAGACTCTGGGGTCAGAAGGGTTCAAATCCCAGCTTTGGAAATTCCAAGTTTTATGACCTTGGGGGATCTCTCAGCCTCCCCAAAGTCTGTGTTTCCATCTGTATTTTTAAAATAAGGATTTATTTATTTATTTATTTGAAAGGCAGAGCATGGGGAGTGGGGAGGTGGGGGAGAGACAGAGATACATCTTGTATCTGTTGGTTCACTCCCCAAATGGCCACAACAGACTGAAGCTCCTGGAACTCCACTGGGGGTCTCCTACCCAGGTGATACCGACCCGAACACGCGGACCGTTATCCACCTGGGCACAGCAAGAAGAAGCCGGGTCAGAAGCAGAGCAGCCAAGACTCAAACGGGCACTCTGATCATGGGATGCTGACACGGCAAGCAGCAGCTTAGTGGACTGCACAACACTGGCCCCTGCTTTTCAGACTTGAAATAGAAACAGTCCTGTGCAGACACCTAGGAAATAGTGCCTAGCTCCAAGGATTGTGTGGAAAATAAAGGAAATAATGAGCACAGAGCTATTAGCATAATGCCCAGCACCCACAAAGTATTTAGTAAATGTTCAGTTGTGTCTTCTGGACCAATCTGACCTGATAAATAGTTCAGGCCACAGAAAGGAGGGGTGTGGGGAAGAGGGGCAAATGGATTCTAAAACACCACAGAGGCTCTTTCTGAGGGCAATGGCTATCCACACAGAGGATAGGACGAATGTGGGCCCAGAACCACCTTGCCAAGCTCCTGGGAGGTCAGCGGATGCCAGGAGAATGGCACAAGCCAACCACCTGAGCTACAGAGGGGAAAGGTCGCTCAGTGGAAAGTTCCATATTAAACACCTGATGCCCAGTTAGGTTGGAATTCCAGACAAAAGTGTACTCTTCTGTGGCATGGGTATATCCCAAATATTACATGGAACATATTGGTACTAAAAAAGTATTGGTTGTTTATCTGAAATTGCAGTTCAAATGGGCATTCTATTTGGGTGGGGTTCACTTTGGTTGCGTGTGTGTGGCTGAATCTAGCAGCTCTCACCCCACCTCTGCAGACCACTGCTCCAGGTCTCTTGTCTCACCTTCGCCCTGAATGCTCACCTTGCAGGGAGGTGGCAAGGAGCCAGAGAAATAACACAAAGAAAAGGCTTTGCAGACACCAAAGAACTATAAAGCCAAGAAAGGCGATGTTCCCTTGGGCGAGTGTGGGCAGGAAAACGCTGAGTCATCGACCAAGGCCAAGTCTTTGGGAATTGAAGGAACTGTGTGGAAGCCGTCAAGGAGTCTGGGAGTTTTTTCTTAAGGGGGGTTCCAAGGACCCCAGTGAGAAGGACCAGATGTGATGGCTCTCAGCCACAACCATGCCTCAGTGTTCCGGAGAGCATTTCTACAGAGCCCAGGCAGCACCCACACCAACCAAGTCAGGATCCCGGACGCGAAGATGTGCAAATGCATGCTTACATGCCCCCCGAGGGGGTCTGACTGCAGTCAAGCTAACGACGTGGTCAAACCCCGGGAAAGGGCGAGTAGAACCGTTTAGACACCTGGGAGCCTGCGGAAGGTCCTAAGAGATGGCTCCACCTTTGGTGTAAAAGGGGCGAGTGAAGAGGAAACAGAAAAGAACAAGGTAGGACAAGTGTGTTAACACAGATATATTTGATCAGCGTTTTAAAAAGACTTGTATTTTAAAGCATTTTAAAACACGTAATAAGCAAGCAAGGGCAAAAGAACATGGCCATTTTAATAAACAGGGGATCTGGAAGGAGCTAGTGGAGTGGGTAAGAATTTGCTGTAATTAATCAACTAGCACCCAACAATGCCCACAGGAACAATGGTCCTCTCATTTGAGATTGAAAAGGGCCGTGTCAGATTTGTGCTTTTAATGAAATCACAGAGTTGGTTCATGATTTCTATTCTAGTTTGACAGGACTGTAGGAGTTGAAGACCAAGTTCTCTTTCACGCATGAGTATATAGAATATGTGGGTGGTTATGTAAAAATGCAGTAACCTACAGTCTCAGTAAACCACAGCTATGTGGGACGTCACTATTTGTCCTTATGTCCATGACACCTAAAAGGAAATAACCAGATATACAGTGATACAACTGTAGATACAATCTTTTCAATCAACAAATAAAACTGGTCTTGGCATTGGATAGAGCAGTAACAAATCAATGTCAGCCCTCACAGAATTTATATCTTAATTGGGGAAGACAGAGAGTAAAATTTCACATAGCACAAAGCGTTCTGGAAAAAAAAAAAAAGTAAAATAAGGAGCTCAGAGACAACGCAGGGGAGAGAAGTAGGCTGCCAGGTACAATGGATGACGAGGCCACATCTGAGCAGAACCTGCTGGGGTGAGGGTGTAGGCTGTGTGGCTATGTGAAAGAAGACGGTGTTAGGAAGAACAAGCAGCAAGTACAAAGACCCTGAGGCAGCTACTACCTGGGCCCTTTTGAGAACCATCCAGAAACCGGTGCTGCAGAGCAGGGTGCTGGGAACCAGGGTGAAAGGCAGGCATAGTCAGATCCTGCTGGGTTTTCAGGCGTGGTGAGCGCATTGAATTTCATTCTAACGCAATGGAAAACTGCTGCAGGGACTTGAACAGGGGAGGGGTAGGATCCCACGTGCTACTGTGAAAGATACTCTGGAGACGGACTGCTGAGAGAAAGGAGGTGGGGGAGCCCAGGTGGGAGGCTGGGTGGGAGATGATGGGAGGGTACAGCAGACCTCAATGGGGGAAGAGGTAGATAAGAAGGCATCAACTTTAGGCTTTATTTTAAAAAAAGAGAAAAGAACAAAAACCACTTGAAGATATGATTGATATCTAAAAAGCAACATATATTTAATGTATAGAACTTGATGAGTGTATGGATAAGTACAAGGGGACTTCAAAATGGTCATGAAACAACAGAATTAAAAAATGTTTATATTGGTGCAAAAAAATGGAAATCCATGCATAATTTTCTCTTAGGAATGAACTTTTTTTTTAAAAAAAGAATTTATTTATTTGAAAGGCAGAGTTACAGATAGAGGTAGAGCCAGAGAGAGAGAGGTCTTCCATCCGACTGGTTTACTCCCCAAATGACCTCAATGGCCAGAGCTGCGCTGATCTGAAGCTGGGAGCCAGGAGCTTCCCCCAGGTCTCCTATGCAGGTGCAGGGGCCCAAGGACTTGGGCCATCCTCCAGTGCCCCCGCAGGCCATAGCAGAGAGCTGGATCAAAAGAGGAGCAGCCAGGACTCGAACCGGTGCCCATATGAGATGCTGGCGCTACAGGCTGAGGTCTTAATCCACTGCACCACAGCACCTGCCCCAAGAATGAACTTTCTTAAGAATCCTATGCGGGGCCGGTGCTGTGGCACAGTGGGCTAAAGCCTCTGCCTGCAGTGCCAGTGTCCCATGTGGGCACCAGTGTTGCTCCCCGTCTTCGTGGAGGAACGACACAGGACCCTGCGCTGTTCTTTCGTCTGCTCGGCCCTCCCCGGGTTTGCCGCTGGTTCCTCCCGGGTTGGCTACTATCCCTTCCACCTCCGTGGAAGGGCAGTTCCCCCTGGCCGCATTCCCCACTTCCGCAGGGGAGCGGCACACCGCCGGCCGGCTTTCTCGGGGGCTGCACGGGTTCCCTTAGATGTTCCCCATAGATGTTCCTGGTGCATGCCGTCTCTCTCCTCCTTTATAGTCCTCCTCCGCCAATCCCAACTCGGCTGCCCACACGCCGAGTACGCCGCTCTCCAATCAGGAGCAAGTCCTACAGTTTATTGGTTGAACTGGAGGCAGCTGTGCGGAAGCTGTTTACTTCTCTCCCAGCGCCATATTGTGGGAGAGCAGATGCATAGAATAAGTCTTAATTCCAGTAACTTAGTCCAGTCCGGGCTGCTCCCCACAGGAGAGCAGATGCATAGAATAAGTCTTAATTCCAGTAACTTAGTCCAGTCCGGATTGCTCCCCACACACCAGTTCAAGTCCCAATTGCTCCTCTTCTGATCCAGCTCTCTGCTGTGGTGTAGGAAAGCAGTAGAAGATGGCTCAAGTATTTGGGCCCTTGGACCCGTGTGGGCAACCCGGAAGAAACTCCTGGCTCCTGGCTCAGATTGGCCCAACTCTGGCTACTGCAGCCATTTGGAAAGAGAACCAGCAGATGGAAGACCTTTCTCTCTGTCTCTCCCTCTCACAACTGTAACTCTACCTCTCAAATAAATAAATAAAAATCTTAAAAAAAAGAATCCTATGCATAGATTTAAATTTTTTGGCCTAAATGAAGTGTTTTTTTATTCCATTTTCTTTTCCACAAACATTTAAACATTTTCTATTGATTCATTATTTGTTTAAAAGACAGAGGGATAAAGATCTTCCATTTGCTGGCTCAGGTTCCCTCCCCAAAAGCCTGCAAGAGCCAGAGCTGGGCCAGGCTGAAGTCAGGAGCCTGAAACTTCTGGTTCTCTCAACATGGGTGGCAGGGACCCAAGTATTTGAGCCACCACCTGCTGCTTCCCAGAGCGCACCTTAGCAGGAAGCTGGAATCAGGCATGCAGGCTCTCCAACATGGGATGTAAGTATCCCAAGTGGTGGCTTAACTGGTCCACCAAATGCCCACCCTTCCATGAACAGTCAGAAGGATCCTCTCATAGACACCATCACGGTTTGATCTGCATACAAGTCTGAAGTGGGGATGTGAGAAAAAGCTAGAAATCCAGGACCACTCCTAGGCCTCTGAGCTGCACAGGTGGAGGAACGGTGCTGTTTCCTGGGACTGGGAACAGATTCGGCAGGAGGGCTAAGGAAGATGGAGATCCAGAGCCCTGTTTTGCACAAGTTGTTCACAACGCCCGTTAGATAGAAGTATCTGTCGTAGACTCTTCTATTAACCCACCCAACGTCCATGTCCCCTGTATTACTTTCCAATGGCTGTTGCAACAAATTCCTACTAATCCAGTGGCTTAAAGCAGCAAGCATTTTTCTGCTTGACTTCCAGAGGTCAGAAGTTTAAAGCTTAAATGTCAGCAGGGCCGGCTCCTTCCGCAGCCTCTGGGAGTAATTTCCTTGCCCGTCCCAGTTTCTAAGTCCCCACATTCCATGGTGCTTGGACCTTCTCCATCTTCAGAGTCATTAAAGTCACTCTCCTCTCTCTCCTCTGACCTCCCGTCTCCACTCCCCAGCCCCTTATAAAGGCCCCACTAATGGTATCAGGCCCCACCTGGGTAAGCTGCTCTCATCTTCTGATCTCAAGATCCCTAATTTCCTCACATCAGCCAAGTCCCATTTCCATGAAAGGTGATAGACTCCCAAATTCTAGAGATTAGAATGTAGACATCTTGGGGGAGGAGGCTTTATGTATCCTACTACACATCCCTATTTCTTTAGCCTCCTAACTCTGATTGGGTTCAGAATAGCCATGTGCCCAGCCACATGGCAGAGACATTTCTGCAAGCAAGGGTGACAACATCTTGCCCAAGGAGGCGTGACCAGATGCTGATGGTAGCCACCGACGTCCCTGCATGCCGGTCCCTCCATTCCTACTCTAAACCGCCAGCACCCACGTGTTTCTACCCGAGGGTTTATTCTGACCTCCTAAACCCCATCTGTTACAAGCAGGACAGGTGAGAAGTGCCAGTAAATTAACGGCCCCCAGATGACTGGTGGAAGTTGGTGCGTAAATCCCTCTTGTTCCCTTGCCCCCAGATGGCACAGCTCTGGGGCAGGTGTTCTATACCGGCTGCCAGTTTCAAAGCTGGATTCAGCTCCTGTTACCCTCTGATGACTCGCCTGATATAAACCTTTTTATCAGCTGGCTTCCCTTCTTGACTACAGCAGGGAAAACAATAGCCGTGCTGCCACGCCGTCAAGGTGTTTGGTGCAAGCAGAAGGAGCTGCTGTGCAAACGCTCTGTCGGTGCTAAACTGTAGAACCAGGGGGGGTTCTTCTAAGACTTGTAGATGTTAGGCCTGTCACATACCTGGAGGTCATCTGGTCACCACCAGCCTATCCCCCGCAAAGAGGGGAGAAGGGGACAGGCCTAAGGTCTCCAGTGACTTGAGGCACCACAGAAGCATAAACTCAGCCTCCTACTTCTTGGTCTGCTGGGCTCTAAGTCCATCCGGGTATTTCTGACCAGATTCTCTCCTAGGCGATTTTGATCCTCCTGGTGGCGGGGTTGGGGCTGGGGTGGGGTTGGGGGGTGTCTCTATTCATGTGAAATATGAAAATAGCAGCCTGACACCCACTACTCCCACAGAAAGTACTCGGAGACTCTTAGACTCTGAAGGGGGCTCAGCCCCTCTCTCGGGGGGGGGGGGGGGGCGGGGGGCTCTTGCACACATGGTTGTCAATTACAGTCACAATGCCCTTCATTTACCGGTACTGCCCTAAGTTCTTTACAGATATCAGCTCACTTTCTCTTTCCTGACAAGTCTATCAGGTAGGATGTCATCATTCCCATTTTAAAGATGAGGAGGGGCCGGCGCTGTGGCGCAGCGGGTTAAAGCCCTGACCTGAAGTGCCAGCATCCCACATGGACGCCGGTTCTAGTCCCGGCTGCTCCTCTTCCGATCCAGCTCTCTGCTATGGCCTGGGAAAGCAGTAGAAGATGGCCCAAGTCCTTGGGCCTCTGCACATGCATGGGGAACCTGGAGGAAGCTCCTGGCTCCTGGCTTTGGATCGGCACAGCTCCAGCCATTGTGGCCATCTGGGGAGTAAAACAGCAAATGGAAGATCTCTCTCTGTCTCTACCTCTCTCTGTAACTCTGTCTTTCAAATAAATAAAATAAATCTAAAAAAAAAAAAAAAAGATGAGGAAATGGAGGCCCACGATTTTTTTAATTTTTTTATTTTTATTTAGTAAATACAAATTTTTAAAGTACAGTTAATGGATTACAATGGCTCCCCCCCACACAATTTCCCTCCCACTCACATCCCTCCCATCTCCTGCTCCCTCTCCCATTCCATTCACATCAAGATTCATTTTCAATTATCTTTATATACAGAAGAGCAATTCAGTATATATTAAGTAAAGATTTCATCAGTTTGCACCCACACAGAAACACAAAGTGTAAAATACTGTTTCAGTACTAGTTATAGCATTACTTCACATTGGACAACACATTAAGGACAGATCCCACATGAGAAGTAAGTACACAGTGACTCCTGTTATTGACTTAACAATTGGACACTCTTGTTTATGGCGTCAGTAATCTCCCTAGGCTCTAGTCATGAGTTGCCAAGGCTATGGAAGCCTCTTGAGTTCACCGACTTCGATCTTATTCCTACAGGGTCATAGTCAAAGTGGAAGTTCTCTCCTCTCTTCAGAGAAAGGTACCTCCTTCTTTGATGGAGGCCCACGATTGTTCAGTGACTCCTTCAAGTTCTCAGTGCACAGTAATTAACCCAGAAGTCTGACTCTATGATAGCAAATACTAGGCTGGGTTGAGCTGCCTTCCTTCTTCTCCTTCCAAATCCCCTCCCGGCATCCCCACCACTGGGCGAATTTCCTAAATTCAAGTCATAGCAGCTCCAATCAAGAGGCTTTCCACTGGACAAAACAATTTCATGAAAACTGACTTGAACGGTCAGGAGAATCTCTCTCATCATGGGCAGTCCAGAGGAAGGGAAGGACCCAACCTTGTTTGGTCCAAAGTTTCCCCGGTCGTCGAGACGGCTGCTCTAGAGCTCTGTCATTCGTTCAGGCCTGCCTTTCCCCGGGTCATCTTCATTACTGCATTTGTTCCCCTCATGGAGTTGCTCCTCCATCCACACCCCACCATCCAGAGGAAGAGAGGGAGTCTGTGACTCAGCATCCAAAGTACAGGTCCTCAGATTCCTTCTGCCCATGAACCAGTGGCCATAGCTAATGCTGGGGTCAACAGTGTGTCCCATGGTCAAGAGTCCCATGGGTCCCAGGGGCAATGGGACGTGGACGAGTGTGTAGAGGGGAGTGGAAACTGTCACCCACACCAGCCTGGGAGACCCAGCAGAGATGTCACCTCCTCCCTGAGACCTCTCTCATCTCTTCCTCTTCCCTTTGGGGGAGCAACCCTTTCCTGTGAATTCCCACAACTCCGAATCCGCACTGATGGCACACACCACTCACACCTCCCACGTTACTCTTTGTGGGCCATGTCCAGTTGCTCCTCCACTGTCTTCCATTTTTCTGTACTTTAAAGGACCTCAGAACTTGATTCTTTCTCTTATAACTCACTCCAATCAGACTCTCCACTCCATCAAAACCGTTCTCACCAAAGCCATGACGACCACCCTGTTGCCAAATCCCATGGTCCATTCCCATCCTCATCCCACACTGGACATGGATGACCCCTCTCTCTTTCCAAACACTTGCCTCTCCTGCTGGATGCCAGAACTCCTGTCTTTTCCATGTACTCCTGTGACTGCTTTGCTGGTTTCTCTTCATTCTAACCCTACCCCACCTACTCCTGCTAGACCATGGTTTCACTGTGGCCACAGATGCCCCTGTAGTGTGGTGCTTCTTCCATAGCCGTAGCTCTCATCAGAATCTGTCAACACATCTCCCCCCTTTAATCCCAGCAGGCCTACAGGTAGTAAAGACTCCCCACTACTGTTTGATGCTGCTTTGCCACCCCTTGTTGGTTCCCATAACCCAGCCTATACCTGCGCAGGTTCCATAACTCATAAATCCTCGGAGCAGGCTGCTTCCTGCTGGGACCCTGGCTGGCACCTGATTATTTCTGTACCTGATTTATCTCCCATACTAGCAAATAAGGTCACAAAGTGTAAGGTTTGTGTTTCTTTTTTGAAATCCCCACAGTGCCTATCAAGCAATGGGTACTGATAAATGTTGACATAAAGTATTCTTTTTTTATGAGTTAACTTCAACTTAAATAGGAGGTGAGAGGGATAAGATTTAATCATATATATGAATAAGGGTATTTCAAAAAGCTTGAGGAAAAATTGAATTAAAATGTAAGATAATTTTGGTGAAAAAATTGAAATCCACTCATGGTTTTTCATAATATATATTTTCCATAAACTTTTACAAGACCTTTCATATATGTGAATTTCAACTGTTTTTATATCTCCCAGGACAAAGAGGCACAAAAATAAAATAAAATGGATTGTGTGGTTTGATTCTATGGGCTTTGCCAGATTCCTCAAATTCATGATTCATACAAATCCTTACCAAACACTCTTAATTCTAAAATGTTATTTGAGGGACAGAGACTTAGAGATAAAGAGAGCTCCTTTCTGCTGGCTCATACCCCAAATGCCCACAATGGTCAGGGCTAGGCTGAGGCTAAAACCAGGAGCTGGGAACCCAATCCAGGTCTTCCGCAAGGGTGGTAGGAACCCAATCATCTGGGCCATCCCTGCTCCCTCCCAATGTGTCTGCATTAGCAGGAAGCTGGAGTCAGCAGGCAGAGCCAGAAATCAAACCCAGGCACTCTGATGTGAAAGCAGGTGCCTTAGCAGCTAGGCTAAATGCCCACCCTTTGGACATACTCTCCACCTCCCTCCACTGCCTTAGATCCTGTAAAGAAAACATAGCTACTTATATTATGACAAAAGTTGAATTACAAATAAATTGAGCTGCTCTGAGATTCAGGGCACCAGGGAAAGCCCTTCATTGACTCAAAGGGGATCTAGACAACATAAGGTGCCCAAAGTTGCAGCACACTCTACAAATGTTAACAGGCATTTGGGAAAGAGGCTACTATATGGAGTCCCCAATTTGGGGGATCTTACTACTCTGCTTTCCCCCTGCACCCACTGTTGTGAACCATTCTAGTATCCTTTTGCTACCAACCCTGACCCCATTAGTCCAGCCCCAACCACATGGGCACTGTTAGGATTTAGAGTAACAAAGGGAAAAGAAAGGAAGAAAAAGGAGGAAGGTCCCATCATCCCTCTCCTGACCTTAGAGCTGGTCTTGGCCATCTCCCCTGTCCAAAATTGCTGAGCCAGGCTCTATCCCCTATACACATTCCTAATCCATAGAAACTAGACCCAAGTGTGTTTTTTTGGGGGGGGGTGGACATAAAGAGGAGTCTGACTTCAGTTCTCTGGGGAAACTGAGTCCTCTGTTGACATCTGTGCTTGTTTTTGTGGTTTTTTTTTTTAAAGATTTATTTATTTTGATTGAAAGAGTTACACAGAGAGAGAGGGAGAGAAAGAGAGAGGTCTTCCATCTGCTGATTCACTCCCCAGATGGCCACAAAGGCCGGAGGTGCGCTGATCTGAAGCCAGGAGCCAGGAGCTTTCTCCGGGTCTCCCACGTGGGTGCAGGGGCCCAAGGACTTGGACCATCTTCTACTGCTTTCCCAGGCCACAGCAGAGAGCTGGATAGCAAGTGGAGCAGCCAGGACTCGAAACAGTACCCATATGGGATACCAGTGCTTCAGGCCAGGGCTCTAACCCACTGTGCACAGCGCCAGCCCCAGATTTTGCTTTTGTAAATGAATTCTAGTACAAAAAAAGGACACTTGTGCATGGACCTTGGGGGAGGTAGGCAGAAATGGTTACCTGTAATCTGTTTCTCATGTCTCAAATGCTTTTAAAGAACTTCAGAAGGATTTTGTTCCGTAAACTAGACAGCCACATCCACAAAAACTACTCAGTTCCTTGAACACTTCACCAAGACCTCCTTCTACACGACCCAGCTCAGCCATTGCCCACCATTTAAGATCACATAAACAAACACATTCTCCCCATGCACCATCTCCCACCCTCCTCCCCCTCTCCCCCACCCTCTCCCTCCTTCCCTCCCTGCCGTAAGTCTTCGATTTCTCCAGCTCCTTGCTCTCTCCTTTATCTTTGAGTTTAAAAAAATCTTCTAATTTATTTTCATTTTATTTGAAAGGTAGAGAGACACAGATAAACAGAAACTCCAATCAATTGGTTTATTTCCCAAATGCTCACAACAGCCAGGACTGGGCCACGCCAAAACCAGGGCCACAAAATGAGGAATCACGTTATCAGAGGAGCACAAGGAAGGACGCGATAAGGAGGAGGTCAAAATTAACCATGGGGACAGCATTTGATGCAGTAGATGAACTCCATATCACGGCATCTGAGTTCCAGTTCTGGCTATGGTTCTGATTCCAGCTTCCTGCTGATGCACACTCTGGGAGGCGGCAGTGATGGCTCAAGTAGACGGTTCCCTGCCACCCACATGCAAGATTTGGTTTGAGTTCCAGGCTCCTGGCTTTGGCCTGGCCTAACTCAGCTCCATCTATTGTCAGCATTTGGATAGTGATCCAGTGGATGGGAAATCTCTGTCTCTCTTTCTCTGCCTTTTTTTTTTTTAAGATTTATTTATTTATTTGAAAGTCAGAGTTACACACAGAGAGGGGAGACAGAGAGAGAGAGGTCTTCCATCTGCTGGTTCATTCCCCAAATGGCTGCAATGGCCAGAACTACACCAATCCAAAGCCAGGAGCCAGGAGTTTCTTCCAGGTCTCCCAAGCAGGTGCAGGGGCCCAAGGACTTAGGCCATCTTCCACTGATTTCCCAGGCCATCGCAGAGAGCTGGATCAGAAGAAGAGTAGCCAAGACATGAACTGGTGCCCACATGGGATGCCGACACTGCAGGCAGCGGCCCTACCAGCTATACCAGAGCACCAGCCCCTCTCTGCCTTTTTAATAAATAAAATGAAAATAAACACTTATAAAAGAGCTACTCATCTTTTCACTTATCTGTTTATTCATAACATAATACTTGGTAGTATAGTAGCATACAGTACTAGACATTTAAGTTAGCTACTGGGGACAGAATGTCTGGCAGAAATAGACATAGTACTAATCCCTGTGGATTATACAAGCTTGTGGAAGAAGAGACAGACATTAATCCAATAGTCCAGTGAATGCAAAACTACAAATAGGGAAATATGTTCTGAAGTTAACACAGCAGTGTGATGTAGCAGAAAGAATTGGGACTTGTCTTGGGGCGAGAAGTGCACACTGAGAAATGATCTTTGAGTGACAGATGGGAGAAGAGTGAGCCAGGGAGAGGGAACAGCATGTGTGAAGGTCAAGGTGCATGGAGGGCAGACACCAAGGATGGGAATTCTCAGAGATGATCTTGGAGAGGGAGACGGTGGCCAGATGATGATGCCTGCAACAGTCACTCTATCTCCTTGGCCAGCAAAACACTACTTTTCTTTAGATGACCAGGAAAAGAATCATGATTGGTCCAAGGCAATGAGACCTCATTTCCTCTTGGCCAGCGATTGGTCCTGAGATGACATATGACCCACCCAATCTAATGCAAGGGAAGATTCTTGTCCCTGATGTGGAAGGTAAATAGGGCGAGTGCTCACTTTCCTCCAGCCCTTCTCTGCTGCGTGGGATGCTGTCTTGTGAAAAACATGATGCATATGATCACCAATTTATGACCATATAGGAAAGGCCAAGAAAAACAGAGACATAAACTCAGTCATCTAACATCACTAGCTAAACTAATTCTGGAACTACTTCGTTACAGACATCATGCATAACGAGTGATAAGTTATGAGCCAACACTGTTGAGTAGCTTTATTTTTTTACTCGCAATCAAAAGCAATCCTACTTATACAGTAATTTCCAGATTTGTAAAAGAGGATCACATAAAATATTTCACATTATCTGTTGCTTTCTCCTTACAAACATAATATGATTCAGATTTTGGTCTAGTATAATTTTAATAAAACTTATATAATGCTTTTGTTATTATTTTTTCCTGTGTATGGCTTTCTCTTCACTTCCTGTGAATACTTTGCTCCAGAGAAGAGACACAGCAAGGATGCCCTAAGCTGATACGATCCATGTCTCTCCTTCACTGGTGACAGCAACAAGGACATAGTCACTGCCCACTTGGACAGAGAACGTAAAATGCAGTGAGACAACTTTCATACAGATAAGTCATTGGCTTTGATTCAAAGGCACAATCATAGAGCTGAGGGGTTACTAGAGCTCTTTGAGGAAGGGATTATGATGTCCAGACATCTGGAAACCTATGCAGTGTCACACTATCAATGAGCAGCACAGACCAAATGGCCCCAGTCGAGGTCTCACAAAGTTAGTGTAAGGAATGAAATAGCACCTGCAGCCTGGAAAGCAGGACAGATCAGAGTTTCAGTTCTGTCGGCTACATACCAGCTGCATGATCTTTAGCGAGTTATTTCATCTCCCTAAAACTAAGGAATAATAATAATATGCAAACTGCAAAACTGTTGGGATTGAATAAGATATTCTATGTAAAGTAAAAATTCTCAGTGAGTATTGCGTATTGTCATGTAATATACTGTTCAGCTGTGTTTTGGGTGAGGGGTGGCAGAACTAAAGAGCGCTTTTATGAGCAAGAAGCACAAATAGGCCGGCGCTGCAGTTCAATAGGCTAATCCTCCGCCTGTGGCGCCAGCACACCGGGTTCTAGTCCCGGTCAGGGCGCCGGATTCTGTCCCGGTTGCCCCTCTTCCAGGCCAGCTCTCTGCTGTGGCCAGGGAGTGCAGTGGAGGATGGCCCAAATCCTTGGGCCCTGCACCCCATGGGAGACCAGGAGAAGCACCTGGCTCCTGCCATCGGATCAGCGCAGTGCGCCAGCCGCAGTGGCCATTGGAGGGTGAACCAACGGCAAAGGAAGACCTTTCTCTCTGTCTCTCTCTCTCACTGTCCACTCTGCCTGTCAAAAAAAAAAAAAAAAAAAAGGCACAAATAGCCAAGCCATGGAATAACTCGAGTGGCATTTGAAATGAACAGGTGATTGTTTATTTGCAACGGCATTTGACTTATGTCTTCTTTACAGGTCAGAGACAATTAATAAAGAAAGACAGACTTACCTTTTTAGGCATGTCAGCACTTCACAAGCTTAGTATTTGATGTCTAGGCCAATTTTTGTTACTTTCCAGTTTTTACTTTATAGGTTGCATCTTCAGTACAGATAGCTTTCCTAGACACCTTCTCTGAGTGTCAGTCAAACCACTCCTTCTGAACTGAGAAGGAATCCCGAGACTGAAAAGTTAACAAGGAAGCTCCAGCCGGTCTGAGTCCTGGCTGCTCCACTTCTGATCCAGTTCTCTGCTGATGTGCTTGGGCCCCTGCACTCACACTCACATGGGAGACCTGGAAGAAGTGCCTGGCTTCTACCTGACTCAGCCACAGCCGTTGTGGCCATTTGAAAAGTGAACCAGTGGATGGAAGATTCTCTCTCTCTCTCTCCCCCTTGCAAATAAGTAAGTAAATCTTAAAAAAAAAAAAAAAAAAAAAAGAATAAAAGATTTTATCAGAGCAACTTACACATGGGATTCCAGACCACGGTGGTGCCACAATGCCTACCCCAGGAACATTAATCTTAAAAGTAATTTTCCCTCTTCTTTTTGGCTAAGTATCAGTATCACAACAATGGTAGCTTTGTCTGTGGCGATCAGCACAAGCCTTCTATGAACTACTTAGAGCTGTAACTAGCAATATCTGGTTAAAGATCAAATGTAAAGATACTAAAGATTGCTTCCAAGATATTCATCCAGGAAATAGATCACAATCCATCATTTCTCCTAAGACAAGCAAAACTGGTCTTGGGCAGGAAGTGAACACCAAATCAATACATTTCTGCATGCCTTAAGCCCAGCTAGGTGTGCTAAATGAAGGATCCAGTAACACCTTCAAACTCCACGGGATACAAAAGAGAAAAACAGCAGTAATCTTGGTAACTGCTAACCATAGATCAAGCACTGTGCTGCATGCTCGTTTATGTGAACTCTTACTTAATTTTTAAAAAGATCCTAGAAATTCATCCCATTTTGCAGACAAGGAAACTGACTCAGAGAACTTAACTTGCCAGGGCCATACAATGAATACATGGAAGAGTTAATTCCAAGCCCAGCTAATACAGCTGGGAGAATAAAGACGACAATTCTGTACTTCCACGGGATACATTTCATTAGTACTTCCTCTTCTCCCCTAAAAGTTTGTAATATAAATTAAAATATATCTAAGGCCCTTAGATGGCCAGATGTTTCTCAGTAGATCTAAAAGTGGCCATTCACACACCTTATTTTGAAGAGCCTTTGGGTGGCTGTGCAGGAGAGAACACCTCGCACCTGCTGTTGTTGACAATAGCTCTGTTAGGGGTGAATGAGAAACTCTGCCTAGAACCTATTGGCATGTACAAGGGTGTTGGAGAAGCCAGCTTTTGTCTCCTCGTCTGGTACCAAGGATTCCTTCCTACGCTATCCAGGAGGATATTGGTAAGATATGGATAGGTGGGAAGCAAAGGAATGGTTTCAATGGCAGTCACTGAAGAAGGTCAAGGCCAGGTTGGTACTGTCCTCAGTAAGAGTTATTGCGGCAGTTGTCCAAAGTCTAGTAGGAATTTTTTTTTAATGACTTGTTTGCTTTCAGTTTTTGGTGCTAGATGCTTGGAATACAAAGGGCAGTTCTGTGCCAAGCCACAGGAGGAATGAAAGCCCAGGGTTTCCCCGGAGGCCATCAGCTTCCATTCCAATTTGGGGCAGGAGCAAAATCCTCCCAAGGGTTATCGTTCGAGAACTTCCTGCTGGTTCAGATTTCAGGTAGAACTTGTACTTAACCCTCACCCTGGCACCAGAGCTTACAGAGAACAGGTGAGTTCAGGAGACCACAGCACAGGGCACTTTCCTATGAAAGAACCGGATAAACAACCTCCAGGCTTGCGGTAAGCACTGCATGGTGTGGCTGAGTGTGCAAGTTTGTGGTGATTTAGAAGCTTTTTTGCAATTGAAAATTTTGCAGAGGAATCCTATTACTGCCTTGGGCTTGTTCTCCCTAAGCTTCTTAAGCTATATAATTAGAACGAAATAGGATCACTTAGTATCATATTCATCAAATCCCAAATGGCATTACAACCAACAGGCTAGACAGCGATGGTGAGGAGATTCTCCTGCGTGACATCAAAGAGCTAAATTGGAAAGGTTTATTAGCTTGGAGGTGATGATAATAAATGTAAACAGAACTCTGAAAAGATTTCATTATTCTTTCTCAGATAGGTGGAAGAGCAAAGTGGTTAAGGCCAACTCTCAAGTTAGAATTCTGCCTCTTTAATTATGTGATCGAAGGCAAGTTGATTAATCTCTCTAATAATTGTTTCTTTGTCTGTAATTGAGTATTTTGCCATTGTAAAAATAATATGAGCTTTATGGTATTGTTTTGAGAATCTAAGGAATTTCATACATATGGGTATATATGAAATATATGTATAGGAAGGTCCTTCAAAAAGTTCATGAAAAATGGAATAAAAGTTTATTTTGGTGCAAAAAATTTTTGAAGTCCATGCATCATTTTTTCATAATACATATTTTTCATGAGCTTTTTGAGAACCTCTCATTTTCACGGATTTCAACAATTTTTGCACCAAAATAAACTTATATTCTAATTCCAATTTCCATAAACCCTTTGGAGTACATAATTGCATATTATGTAGAATTGCCTTGAATGTGTTAAATACCCAAGAAATGCTAGCCATTGTTGAACAACCATAGAACCCCAGAATAGTCAACCTGGGAAGGACTTAATAACTGGTATTTACTGAACTCCTATGATGCCCTGAGTGCTGCTTATCAGAAGGAACCCTCATCGTAATCCTCTGAGGTGGAGGAGTGTCATATTTTCACCTCCATTTTATACATGAAGAAACGGGCAGCGAGAGGCATTATAATGGATTCACAGTGCCATCTCTCATAGCCGACAGAACCCAGCGCTAACACCCTGAACCACCACACCCTATTCCTTATCCAGTATCTCGGTTTATGGTGGATGGGGAGCTGAGGGCACAGCGGTCCCCAATCTGTGACTTTGGGGTCCTTCACAGAGACTGGAAGATCAGGAGCTCACTTTACCATCCTCTACATACAGCAATCAAAAGGAAGTGACCATGGGCACCGGTGTGGTGTCCTCCGGGGCTTGTCTGGGAATCCAGGGGCCAGCCACCTGGCTCATCCTCTGTTAAATGCAGTTTTTTATGTGTAAAACCAGCTAACTCACAATAGGATAGTTCTGACACATCGAAGAAATAATGTATGTAAATGAATTTTATAAACTGCAAAGGCTTTGCAAATTCTTCAGTATTTTTACCAAGAAAAAAATGATTTTGGCCTTTTGACAAAGAACAGCCATGAATAACTTCTAGTAAACACTGCACTGTGAAATATGTCGCCCACAGTGTATCTCTCCTGCACAGTCCTGTGGTCTGATTTGGAGCTAGTCTAAATACTGCCTGGGAGAAGCGGCCCAGTCCCACCTGCGAGGATTGAGCTGGGGAGTGGGGGGCAGGGTGATGAGCTGGAGACGGTGCATCCCAATCGTCCTTCAGGTGGTGAAACCAGGATGGATCCCATGGGTTTGATTCAAAAATTTAGAGCTAATTTTTTTTTAACATTGGCTCTATGTTATGAGGGGTGGGCAAAGTTTAAGTAGGCTATTGTCCTCTGTCTTGCACAGAATCTCTCTTTAAGGAACAAAGGCCTTTGGGCCCTTTTCCCAGGCATTAGGGCTCACTGCACCTGATGAGGCTGCGGGCAGTAATTCTCCTACACGCCCTTAATAAGTCCCAGAAAGCTTGCCATTTGCTCACATCATCACTTCTGCTATTCTGCAGGCACTCCTCAAGGCAGAACGTGTTTTCCTAGACTGGGTTGGGATGATTTCAGGGTGCAGGATGGCTCCCCTACTGATCTTCAAATAGCTACCACATACTTATGATAAACCACCAAAGTATGCTTTGAGAACTGGTCTCCATCGTAAGGCTTTCACCCCTGTTTAAACTATGTGTGTATATGCATGTATTCAGGGTTCCAAACATTCATGGACAATTCTCATTATCTTGTAGTTATATTTTCCCATGAACTTTTTGAAGCCTTTAGAGGATGCTTCAAAATATTTGTAGAAAATGGAATTAAAAGATAATGTTCATTTTTTGCAAACTCTTTGAAGACCTCTTGCATGTCTGTGTGTGTGTACGTGTGTAAATACATATATACTCATATGCATATGATTAAAGAATTGCTGGGAGACGCATCCTTTTGGAGGAAGAATTATTGGGTTTATGCTGAGAAAGGGGAGGAAGCAGAAGAGGAGGAATCACAACATCTCAGGAGACAAAGGACCCCCTGCCTCCTCCCCACTTGATCCAGGGCTGCCCTGGCATCTTCCTTTTCAGGACTTGCTATTTTGAGTCTTACTAATTCCAGGGAAAAGTTGGTCACCAACTCATCCCTAGTTCCAAAGCTAATTCCAAAGCTGTCACCTGTTCCTTCTCCCCCAGTCCGATGTATCATTCCATGTGTAGGTCGTGGGATTGCCAGCAGCTGTCCAGGAAAGGCCTTTACCTCTCAGATTCAGTGTCACAGTGCCAGTGTCAGCCCCCAGCATCAGGCAACCTTAGGAACAAGCCATGTAGCTGGCCAATGCAAGTGAAGAAGAGAGTCCCTGGTGCTGGCCTCACAGGCCCCTCTGAAGATAGCATGTCCTTGGCATGGAGCAGGCGTTGTCTATCCTTCCTCTGGGCCAGCAGAGGTCCCTGGGTTCTGTTTTATCCTTAGCTCCCTGCTCTCTGCCCTGATCTTTTCTCTCTTCCGTGGTGTTGCCATGTGCCCAGGGCTCTCTCGTTAGAGGGCAGAAACAGGCAAAGCCCAGGGAAGATGGCTCCTTCAAGCGTCTCTGCAACATCTCCATGCACTTGGTGAGCAGAGGCTGCTTGGATTTATCCTTGTTACCATGGGTACCATCAGATTCAGGAGCGTGGAGAGAAACATCAGACTGGAAAGGGAGGAACCTCACAATCTGCCTCACCAGTGTCTCTGAGCACCTGCCGATACTGTCATGATTCGAAGATTCATACTGTTGTCTGAGGCTAACTAAAGCTCAACTCTGACTTTTGACAGGTGAGAGCCGACAGCCATAATGGACCCCAGACCTCAAAAGAGTCCAGGTACCCACGGGGCATAATCCTAGAAGAAAAAAATCTTTTATTGAAAATGACAAATAATTCTCATCCAGCTAACCAGGATACAGACATTGATTTTAAAGGGGACAGCGGGTGGCTTTCTGAAACAATGAGTCTTGACCTGGAGAATGAGGCAGAAACTGTTGGAGTCAGTTCAGTAATTCATAACAGCTTACCTGTCTAGAAGTTCAGCCTTCTCTGAATTCCATGGACCAAATTGCCCATTTGTCACTTGCAGATGGTGCCAATAACAAAGCCTGACTCAGAAAAGAGTGGGGATTTTTTCCTTAATTTTACATGAAATTCTTGCTTTACATTTCATTGGGGCTTACGATGAAGGTAGCTCGAGGTGTAGGATTCAAACAACCTTGCTCATATTGATGGACACAATGCCTTGCAGATGAATCCAAGACAAAGTAATTTAGGAACTGAAGTATCCAACTCAACTCCAAAATATTCACCCAGCACCTATTTTTTAGAGAGGTGAGAAGTGAAAGCACATCTCAGCCGAAGGGGTGGCAGGAACAAAGGTGCTGGAGGAGTTTGGAGGCGCACTGTCAGAGCAGAATAGGATGATGAGGTGGCACGCGGGTGCAGGACGAGGACGCAGGAGAGTGGCATCCTTTGTGCCAGCACTGACCCCTTAAGACCTGTGAGCCTTGGAGCTTTTTGAGCGTGGAGTGCACAGTCATACATTCTAGAGACTTTATGGTAGTTTCTCAGCCAATGACATACAATAAACTGCACAGAAAGTGGACAATGGTACAAGCTTTGATATTTGCATTTACCTGGGAAGCCATCACCACAGTACGTATCTATCACGCATGGAAACTTTCTTATGCTTGTTTGTAAGTCTCTCCCTCCAACACTGACCCCACTTCCCAGTTGCTCTGCTGTCACTCTAAGTTTGTGTTTACCAGAATTTCTCAGCACTAAAATCACACAGCACGCACTGCTTGACTTTTTTCCACTCAGCTTGATCCTTTTGAGACTTATTACTGTTGTTTTGTATCTTAAAAATGTGTGTCTTGTGTTGCTGTGTGCTAACTCCTTACACGGATGTGCTACAATGGGTGGATTCATTCACCTGCGATGGATATCTAGGTTGTTTCCAGAATTACAAAGAAAGCTGATATGAGCATCTGTGCATACATTTCTGTAAAAACATATTTTATTTACTTTTCCTCAGAGTAGAATGACTGGATCACAGAGTAGGAGTATGTTTAACTTTTTTCAAATGTGTCTGATTTTTTTTAAAGCTTTATTGACGCATTAGGACACACAATAGGCCACCATGTTTAAAGTTGACAATGCGATAAGTTTTGATAAGTGTGTGCACCAAATTAAAACCATTACACATATCCAGATAAAGAATATATTCATAGGCTTCAGAAGTTTGCTTGTTGCCCTGCCTCCCACTTTCCATATACTCACACTTCCCTATTCAAGCACGGATCTATTTTGAGAAATTCTAGAATTTTATATAAATATAATCATACATTACGACTTATGGTTTATTATGATTTACATAAATATAATCATACATTATGAAAACTTTTTGTCTGGCTTCTTTCACTCAGCATAATTCTTTTGAGATTCGTCTATGTTGCTGCATGTGAAAACTGTTTTTTTCTTCCTGAGTAGTACTCCATTGTATGGATGTATCATGATCAGCTACTCCATTTCCCTGTTGATGAATCTATGGGCTGTTTCCAGTCTTTGGCTGTTACAAGTAAAGCAACTCTGAAACCATTTAGGACAAACCTTTATATGGTTGAATATTCCTTTACTGAAAACTGAAATGGCCTCTTGACTTTTTAAAATACACCTAAGGAAAACTAAAATTCATCATTTTAAAGTGAACAACTTGATGGCATCAGGTGCACTCACGATGATAGGAACCACTTTTTCTATCCAGTTCCAAGACATTATCCTCACTCAAGAGTAAAAGCCCTAACCCATTCAGCAGTTTATCCCAGTTCTCTATCCCACAGCCCTTGTCAATCAGCAATCCGCATTCCACCTTTAGGGTTTGTATTCCAGCTTTTGCATACAAATGGAATTATACAATGTGTGGCCTTTTATGTCAGATTTCTTTCACTCAGCATTTGAAGTTCATTCAAGTTAGAGCACACATTACTATTTCGCTCCATCATGTAGTTGAATGTTTTTCCACTGTGTGCATAGGCTACAATTTGTTTATCTATTCATCCATTGATGGACACTGGTCTATTTCCATGTAAGCTTCCGTAAACAACGCTGGTATGAACTTGTGTGCACGTGTTCTTTTTGAATACCTGTTTCAAATCTGGGTATATACCTTAGATTGGAATTGAGGTCTCATCTGGTGATTTTATATTTACCTGTTTGAGGAACCACAAACAGTTTCTTACAGTGGCTGAGCCATTTCACACTGCACCATCAGTGCAAAGCATTCCAGTTTCTCCACATCCTCATCAACACGTGCTATTTTCCACTTTTTAAATTATAGCCATCCTTGTGAATATGGTTTCTCATTGTGATTCTAATCTACATTTCCTTAGTGACAATGGTGTTGTACAACTTTTCACGTGCTCAATGGCCACTTTTATACCTTTGGAAAAATGTCTACTCAAGTCCTTGTCCTTTTTTGTTTGACTTCTTGTTATTACATGGTAAGAGTTCTTTACATATTCTGGATACAAGGCCCCTGTCAGATACAGGACTTACAAATATTTTTCCCACTCTGTAGGTTATTTTTCACTTTTTAAATAATGTCCTTTAATACACAAACTTTTAAATTTTGATGGACTCCAATATACCTAATTTTTTGTTGCTGTTGGTGGTGGTGTTTTGTTGTCAAATCCAAAAATTCGTGTCAAATCCAGGATCATGAAACTGTGCCCCTGTTTTTCTACTAAGAGTTGTATTGTTTTAGCTCTTCTATTAAGGTCACTGATTCATTTTGACTTAACTTTTTTATACAGTATGGTGCAGGGGTTCAACTTCAATTCTTTACCTGCAACTACTCTGTGGTCTCAGAACTACTTGTTGGAAACAACTATCCTTTCTTCATTAAATGGCCTTGTTCATTGATGTATGGGTTTAAATTCTATTCCATTAGTCTATGTATCTTTCTATCCTTATAATAGAATCACATTCTTGGTTATTGAACCTTTGCAGTAAGGTTTAGAATTGAGAAGTGTTGAATATTTTACTTTTGTTCTTCAAGATTGTTTTGGCTATTCCTTACAATTACAAGGTTTCCTTGGAATTCTATATGAATTTGAATTTTCCATTTCTTCAAGGAAGTTATTGGGATTTTGATAGAAATTATATAGAGGCTATAGATTGTTTGAGGTACTTTTGACATCTGAAAATAGTTTTACAACCTATGAATATTTATGGGTTATATTTTTTCTATTTTATTTTAATTTCTTCAGTAATGTTTTTGTAGTTTCCAGTGTACTTTGCCTTGGTTTAATTTATCCCTAGGTATTTTATTCTTTGGGTGTTGTTTTAAAGGGAACTGTTAATTTAATTTTTGTATTATTTGTTGCTGGCTCATAGACATATGACTAATGTTTATATGTTGATCCTGTATGATGCTGAATTTGTTTACTAGCTCTAATAGTTTTTTATGAATTCTTCAGGATTTTGTATATGTAGGATTATGTTCTCTAAATAGAGATAATTTTCATTTCTTTCCCTATGTGAAGATTTTTATCTACAATTCCAATTTCTTTAGTAGTTTAAGGGGGCTATGCAAATTATCTATTTCTTCTTCAGTGATCTCTGTTAGTTTGTATATTTCAAGGAATCTTTCAATTTCACCTAAGCAGATAAATTTATTGGAACAAGATTATTAATACAGTTTTTAATAGCAATAGAATTGGTAGTTGTCTGCGTCTCCTAATATTGGAAAATTGTGTCTTCTTTTCATTTTTCCCAATCTGTATGGCTAGATAGAGGTTTATTAATTTTATTGGTCTCTTCAAAGGATCAAGTTTGGTTTGATTGATTTTCCTCTAGTGCTTTTCTCTTTTATATTTCATTGACTTCCACTTTAGTTACTGTTATTTCATATCCTCTATATTTCAGATTTAATTTGCTTTTTTCTCCAGTTCCTTAAGGTGGAAGTTGAGGTAACTGATTGAAAATCTTGTTTCTTTTCCAACATAGGCATTTAGTACAATAAATTTCCCTCTATCAGGGGTGGAAAACCAGCCTGAGGGCCATAATGCTTGCAAAATCAACTGGTCTGGCTCTTCCAAGGCAACCACAGGTGGGACTTGAAATTCAATATATAGCAGGCTAATGTTGAAGTTAATAACTTTGCATGGCCCATGAATGATGTTATAAATATTCAAATGGCCTTTGGTAGAAAAAAACAGTTCTCAAGCCCTGCAGCCTAACATGTTCCTATATGTTGTGGTTTTAGTTTTCATCCAGTTTGAATAACTTTCTAATTTATCTTTGAGTTTTTTCTTTCTTTTTTTATATATGTATTCATTTTTTTTTTTTGCTTTTTTTTTTTTTTTTTTGCTTTCAAACTTTTATTTAATGAATATAAATTTCCAAAGTACAGCTTATGGATTACAATGGCTTCCCCCCCATAACGTCCCTCCCACCCGCAACCCTCCCCTTTCCCACTCCCTCTCCCCTTCCATTCACATCAAGATTCATTTTCGTTTCTCTTTATATACAGAAGATCAGTTTAGCATACATTAAGTAAAGATTTCAACAGTTTGCTCCCACACAGAAACATAAAGTGAAAAATACTGTTTGAGTACTAGTTATAGCATTAAATCTCAATGTACAGCACACTAAGGACGAAGATCCTACATGAGGAGTAAGTGCACAGTGACTCCTGTTGTTGACTTAACAAATTGACACTCTTGTTTATGGCATCAGTAATCACCCTAGGCTCTTGTCATGAGCTGTCAAGGCTATGGAAGCCCCCTGAGTTCACTGACTCTGATCATATTTAGACAAGGCCATGGTCAAAGTGGAAGTTATCTCCTCCCTTCAGAGAAAGGTACCTCCTTCTTTGATGACCCGTTCTTTCCACTGGGATCTCACTCGTGGAGATCTTTCATTTAGGTTTTTTTTTTTTTTCCCCAGAGTGTCTTGGCTTTCCATGCCTGAAATACTCTCATGGGCTTTTCAGCCGGATCCGCATGCCTTAAGGGCTGATTCTGAGGCCAGAGTGTTGTTTAGGACATCTGCCATTCTATGGGTCTGCTGTGTATCTCACTTCCCATGTTGGATCATTCTCTCCCTTTTTGATTCTATCAGCTAGTATTTGCAGACACTAGTCTTGTTTCTGTGATCCCTTTGGTTCTTAGTCCTATCATTATGATCAATTGTGAACAGAAATTGATCACTGGGACTAGTGAGATGGCATTGGTACATGCCACCTTGATGGGATTGAATTGGAATCCCCTGGTATTCATTTATATGAGAGGCAGAGTTACGGAGAGGGAGAGACAGGGAGAGGTCTTCCATTTGCTGGTTCACTCCCCAAATGGTCAAATGGCCTGGAGCCAGGCCTATCCAAAGCCAGGAGCTTTTTCCAGGTCTCCACATGGGTGCAGGAGCCCTAGCACTTGGGCCATCTTCTGCTGCTTTCCCAGGCTATAAGCAGAGAGCTGGATTGGAAGGTGGATCAGCCGGGACATGAACCAGCACGTATATGGGATTCTGCTGCCGCAAGCAGAGTCTTAGCCTACTACTCTACAGTGCTGGCCCCTGAATTTCCTCTTTCATTCAGCATTCATTTATCTCACAAATTTTTCCTCCGCAGGGAACCTTATTATTGATTTTTAATTAGACTTGAAATTATTCTCTGACAAAATTCTTTATATGACTTGAGTTTCTTTTAATTTATTAAGACTTGTTATTATGGTCCAGAA
Source organism: Oryctolagus cuniculus (assembly GCF_964237555.1). Taxonomy (NCBI): domain Eukaryota; kingdom Metazoa; phylum Chordata; class Mammalia; order Lagomorpha; family Leporidae; genus Oryctolagus; species Oryctolagus cuniculus. Next base: position 16,531,384 of record NC_091446.1, on the reverse strand, counting down.
TATGGCCTATCTTGATAAATGCTGCATGTCTCTTTGAGAGGATGTATATTCTCTTGCTATTAAATGGATTATTCTAGAAATATCAAGTCAAGTTTGTTGATAGTTTTGCTCAAGTCTACTAAATCCTCATTGATTTTCTACCTATGTTTTCTGTTAGTTACTGAGAGAGAGGTATTTAAATCTCTGGTTGTAATTGTGGATTGTCCATTTCTCCATGCAGTTCTATTAGTTTTTGCCTTACATATTTTAAAGGTCTGTCATTAGGTGCATGTATATTTAGGACCGCTATGGCTTCTTAGAATCAATGGATCTCTTTATTATTATGAAAAGAGCTTCCTTACCCCCGGTAATATTCTTTGCTTTGAAATCTACATTTATGTTAATGCAGCCATTCCAGCTTTCTTGTGATTAGTGTTAGCATAATGTATCTTTTTTTCTAAACTTTTACTTTTAAACTATTTGTGTCTTTATATTTAAAGTGTTTTTCTTGTAGGCAGCATAGAGTTGGCTTTTGTATTTTGTCCAGCTGACAATCTCTGCTTTTTAGTTGGGAGTGTTCATACCATTTATATTTAATGTGATGACTGCTATGGTCAGGTTTGAATGTATCATATTGTTATTTGTGTCCTGTGGTCTCACTTGTTATCTGCTCCTCCTTTCCAATGTTTCTGCCTTCTTTTGAAGTAATTCAGTTTTTAAAATAAGTTCATGTTATCTTCCTTGTTGGCTTTTAGTTCTAACTCTGTTTTGTTATTTTAATCATTGCCTTAGCGTTTATATAGATGTTAAAGATTAACATATTAAAGTCTAACTTCCAGTGATATTATATTATTTCACATATAATATATTTACAAAAATATATCTCCATTTTCCTCTCCTGCACACTATGTTACTGTTAGAAATCATCTTATTTATAAACCTGTTATCATCTGCACAATACACTGTCATTATTTTTGCTTGATCAACATTTTTAATTCTTTTTTAAAAAAAGTTTATTTATTTATTTGAAAGGAAGAGTTACAGAGGGGCAGGGGCAGAGGCAGAGAGATCTTCCACCCACTGGTTCACTCCCCAAATGGTCGCGACAGCTGGAGCTGGGCCAATCCAAAGCCAGGAGACAGGAGCTTCTTCAGGTCTCCTATGCAGGTACAGGAGCCCAAGGACTTGTGCCATCTTCTACTGCTTTCCCAGGCCATAGCAGAGAGCTGGATCAGAAGTAGGGCATCCTGGTCTTCAACCGGCACCATATGGGAAGCCGGTACTGCAGGCGGTGGCTTTATCTGCTGCGCCACAACGCTGGTCCCTTTAATGTTTTAAATAATAAGAAAAATATCTGATACATTTATACATGTAGTTGCAATTTCAGTGTTTTTCATTCCTTTTATAAATTCAGGTTTCCATCTGGCATCACTTGCCTCCTGCCTAAAGGACTTCCTTTTTTTTATTAAATTTTTTTTTACAGGCAGAGTTAGACAGTGAAAGAGAGAGACAGAGAGAAAGGTCTTCCTTTTTTCCATTGGTTCATCCCCCAAATGGACACTATGGCCGGCACACTGCGCCAATCCGAAGCCAGGAGCCAGGTGCTTCCTCCTGGTCTCCCATGGGGTGCAGGGCCCAAGCACTTGGGCCATCCTCCACTACCTTCCCGGGCCACAGCAGAGAGCTAGACTGGAAGAGGAGCAACTGGGACAGAACCGGCGCCCCAACCAGGACTAGAACCCAGAGTACTGGTGCCGCAGGCAGAGGATTAGCCTAGTGAGCCGCAGCACCGGCCAAGACTTCCTTTAGTGCAAGCTTCAAGATGATGAACGCTTTCAACTTCTGCATGTCTGAAAATGTCTTGAAATTGCCTTCATTTCTGAAAGAAACTTTTTACTCCATGCAGAATTCTGAATAATAGTTTTCTTCAGTATCTTAAATATATGACTTCACTTTTTCTTGTGTGCATTTCTGACAAGACATCAATACCATTGTCACTATCTGTGTTCTGCACGTATCTATTTTTTTCCCCACTGGCTGGTTTTGAGCAATTTGATTATGACGTGTCTTGGTGCACTTCTCTTCACAGATCTGTGTTTGAGGTTCATTGAAAGTCTTGGACCTTTGGGTTTATAAATTTGTAAAATTTTTATTTCTTCAGATATTGTTTCTGTCTCTTTCTCCCACTTCAAGGATTCCAGTTATTTTCATATGGCAATTGCCCACAGTCTCCTGGCACTCTTTTTGCTCCTTAATTCATTTTTCACTCTCTGTTTATTTTGAACATCCCTATTGTTATGTCTTCAAGTGCAATGAATCTTTTCCACTGCAATACTGAACCTCTCATTACTCCTGTTTCTCTATAACACTAGTTTTCATCTATAATGATTCACTTTGATTCCTTTCTATATCTTCATCTAATTTCTTTAAGATACAGTGATAATCACTGTTTCAATAACTTTCTCTGCCAATTCTAACATCTGGGCAGTTCTAGATTTGTCCTGGTTGATTGATTGTTCTCCTCATTATATGGCCTGTTTTCCTGCTCACTGCATGCCTGATCATCTTAAATTGATTACCAGACTTTGCCAATTTTACCTTATTGAGTGCCAGATACTTTTGCATTCCTAATGATCTTGAGCTTTGTTCTGGGATACAGTTCAGTTTCTGGGAAACAATTTGATTCTTTCAAGCTTTGCCTTTATGATTTGTTAGGTGGATCTGGAGCAGTCTGCGTCTAGGGCCTACCATCCCTCATGACTGACACAGACTCTCCCTGATGTCCTGTAAATTATAAGTGGTTCCAGTCCGGCTGGAGGGAACAGGCACTTTTTCTGGCCTTGTGCAAACACTAAATACAGTTCTCTCTAATATTTTCTAATGGTTATTTCTCTGACCTCAGGTAATTTCAGCACACATATATATTGTTGATCAATATTTTTGAATACCTGAAGGTGGTTGCATATACGGCTCTTTGGCTTAGCAAACAAAAGCAAAACCACATGCTATTGAAAATGAAATGGCAAAAGTGTTCAAGAGAATTTTCCCAAATGATAACTGCTTCTTTGTGTTAGAATTACAGGGAGTTTTAGTCTTTTCCATATTTTTTTTTTTTTTTGACAGGCAGAGTGGACAGTGAGAGAGACAGAGAGAAAGGTCTTCCTTTGCCATTGGTTCACCCTCCAATGGCCGGCGCGGCCGGCGCGCTGCGGCCAGCATACCGCGCTGATCCGATGGCAGGAGCCAGGTACTTCTCCTGGTCTCCCATGGGGTACAGGGCCCAAGCACTTGGGCCATCCTCCACTGCACTCCCGGGCCATAGCAGAGAGCTGGCCTGGAAGAGGGGCAACCAGAACAGAATCCGGCGCCCTGACCAGGACTAGAATGCGGTGTGCCGGCACCGCAAGGTGGAGGATTAGCCTAGTGAGCCGCAGCGCCAGCCAGTCTTTTCCATATTTTCAAAACTGTCTCTAAGAAATATTTACTACCTTTGTTATTTAGAAATAAAATAATTAATGCGATTAAAATAAAGTTTATTTTTAAAAAAAGAGTTTGCTTCGTTTTCACATTCAGGCTTTAGGTCTAATTTGTCCTTTTTTTTGGAAATGGTTCCCTTTACTAAAGAATTAGAGCTCCCAGGCCAGTGTATGACACAGTGGTTATGTCACTGACTAGGTCACACACATCCCGTATCAGAGAGCTTGTTCAAGGCCTGACTGCAATTCTGATCCAGCTTCTGCTAACACACACCTTAGGAGACAGCTCGTGTCACTCAAGTACTTGACTCCATCAACCACATGGAAGACCCAGACTGAGTTCCTGGCTCCTGAATTTGACCTGGTCTACCCTGGACTGTTGCAGGCATTTGGGAAATGAACCTGCAGATGGAAGATCTCTCTCTCTCCACCCCGCTACCCTGTCTCTCTGCCTTTCGAATGGGATGGGAAGGGGAAAGAAGGGAAGGGCAGAGTAGGGCAGGGGAGGGGAGGAGAGGGAGGGGGGGATGGAAAGGGAAAGTAGACTTTCTTTATATTAAGTGAAATTAGAATCAAGATTTGATAGCAAAACTGCTGGGATCAATTATGTCAGGGTCTAGTAATTCTAGCAAATTCTAGTAATTCTAGCTCTTCTTACCTTCCCTCTTTCCCCAGCAACTCCACCTGCCCCTTGCCCTTCCCCCAAATGCCTTATCACCTTATTTTACTTATTTTTAAATTTCTATTTATTTTACTTTTATTCATTTAAGAGAGAGAGAGAGAGAAAGACAAGCAAGATAGACAGGCAGAGATCTTCCATGTGCAGGTTCACTGCCCACGTGCCCACAACTACTTGAGTCATCACTTGCCACTTTCAAGGATGTGCACTAGCAGGAAGGTGGAATTGGAAGCAGAGCCACGACTTAAACCCATGCACTCCAGTACGGGATACAGACGTCCCAAGTGGTGTGCTAGACCTCTGTCACCTCATTTTAATGGCAGGTACTTTTGCATTTGTTTGTTAAGTCAAAGGCAGTGAGTGAGGAATTCCTTGTTCCTGCAGTGGGAAAGGAGAGAACCCACTGCACACATCCAGAGTCAACAACACACTCCAGAAATAGCGAGGCAGCAAGTGTGAGCTGAATACAGGTGCTTCTAAATGTCACGGAAGGAAGGCCTCCCTGATGGATGAGTAAGAACCGCACACTTGCTCCTTTGTTTTCTTGGGCTATTATAAATGCTCTTTTCAATAACTGAAGCAGACCCTTCCCGAGATGAACAATGTTTTCCAATGGAAGCAGTTCTTGTCAGAAATTTATGGGGGAACAAACTGAGTTCTGTTCACTTTCTTTTATTAGGAAAACAATTAACATTTTATTATGAAAATGAAGTCTACAAACAAGACTACTTTATCAAATCACCACCTCCTCAGCTTTTCTTCTCCGTGGTAAGGATTCACAAGGATTTAACAAGCCTCCCACCAGCCTCCTGAGCTCTTTGAAAATCCTTTCTCATCCTCTGAGATTTAACTGAGATGCAAAACCTTTTCATTTTTCAGCCCTCTTGGAAGAAACGGCTTTTCATCCTGTCAAAGAGTGGGGAAAAGGGCTTTAGTCTTTCCTATTACAAAGACCATCATCGTCGTGGTGCCATTGAACTTGATCGGTGTGTATCCAAGCAAGAAAACTTTTCTAACAACAAATGCTGTAAAGTCAAAGGCTAACAAGTTGCATGCAAACTGAAATTCGAATCATTGATTTGAAGAGTGAAAGGCTTCAAATTCATGATACTTGGAACTGAACAGGAGCTAAAATAGCGAGCACTTTGAGTAAAAGACAGTTCCTTAGCTCACAGTGTATGGTACAGTCTATAAATCTTTAATTAATAACAAGCATTCAGTTAAGAAGAATTTGGAGTCCTTTAATTCATGGGCAAGAAAGATGAGTTGAAATCACTCTTTTATTAAATCAAGACAGGTTTTTAGAAATTATTTAAATTGGATTTTTTTTGGTCTTCTCTTAAAGAAATTATGTACCCCTCAAATTGGAAAAGATCATGACTTGTGGAAACAAGAATCCATCTGAAATCAGAATTTTGGAATTAAATGTCAGGCTGAACAAAGCATTTTCAACTGATGATGAGCCAGATCCAAAATCCAAACTTATTTTCTAAAATTATTGGAAAATCTTCAAAACGTGGATCAAGCATGTCTAAAGCTTGATGCCATTTGAATCGTAATAGAAAACATCAGTCACTTGTCTTCTTGATGCTGCGTGTATGCTGTGTTCATACTTTCTGTCTATATCTAACAGAAATTCCAGTGTCGAAGTTGGCATAAGCAGCCAGGAAAAGATGCAATCTGTGCAGAAAATGTTTAAGTGCCACCCTGATGAAGTAATGTCCATCAGAACCACAAATAGGGAATACTTCCTCATCGGCAGTAGCAGGTGAGAAGTGAGATAACACAGCCCATCTCCCATGCACAAGACAGAAACCAACCCAGAATGATATACTGCAAACCAGTGACCAGATAAACACACTCAGCAGGAACCGAGGGCCACACTCTCATACCTTGCCAGTCTTCATTACTTGTTAAAATACCTTGAAAAGTCCCTGTATGAGTTTCCTCGGGCTGAGTGGCTTAAAACCAAGGAAATCAATTGTGTCACTGTTCTTGAGGCTAGCAGTTGGCAAGGCCACACTCTCTCTCTCTCCATGCTAGAAAAGGACTTTTCCAAGCCACTCTTCTAACTTCTGGTGGCTTCTTGGTTCGCAGCAGCAGAACTCCAGTCTACACACGATGTTCTCCTTGTGTCCTCTCTCTCTGTCCATACATCACCCTTTTTGTAAGGATTCAGCCATACTGGATCAGGAGCCCTCTCTACTATGACCTCATCTTAAGGAATCACAACAGTATTTCCAGATAAGGTCACACTGAGGTACTGGGATCTGGGACTGGAATAAGTGAATGTTGGGAGGGACACAATTCACCCACAATAGTCACTGTCACCCTAGATGGATTCCATGCGAAAGAACTCAATACACAACACCTGTACAAATGCAGCATCTACACATATGTCCGGAAGGGACTAAGTTCACCCTAAAGGAGACTTCAGTTTTTAAGAGGGGCACCAGGTGCCAGCAAAGGCACCGAGAGGTTGCTCTGGTTGAGGGGGTACCACCTATGGTGGGGAGACCACCTATGGAGGCCACGCAGCAAAGGCTGCAAATGCTAAAGCCAGAGTATGGAGAACCTTGATCTGCTTCACATCAACCTCAGCTAGAATTTTCTTTTACCTTGTGAGCCAACAGAAAAGAAGGTGTGGTTTATGCAAATTCATTCAAGCACTCTCTTTGCCAACGCAGCCATTCCCCAAGGGGAGGCACACCTGGGATACTTGCACAAAAATGCAGTGACAGGTTAGGGGGCTCACTTAAGTACACAAAGGCAATCAGTGTCAAAGTCAAGGGCCCTAAACCCTGTGATTAAGACTCTGCCTTTCTACTTTTCTTCCTGTTCCTCTGCGCTTTCCTCACAGAGGTGGCCTCGGGGTTAATTCTAGTGTGCAAATGTGGAGGTGGCGAGGGCCAGTGGGTCCTAATTTCCCTGGTACCTGCTCCCACTGCTGTTCTAACCTTAATAAAAGAGTCCTTCTCTGAAGCAAATGGAGTGCAGATGCTATTGCTGCCACATGCCAGCTGAAAGTTTACTCCTACCAACAGGGAGAAGATTAAAGACTGGGTCTCCTTCATGTCATCATTTTGCCGGGATATAAAAGCCACACATCAGAGAGCAGAGGTGATGATCACTAATAAAATAACAGGGCGCCTGAACACAACCCTCTTTCAACAGGAAATAATGGTAGCTCTTTTCTTCCCCCCTCCTTAGCAACTGGTTTTAATACAAGGAATAAATAAGTGAGAAAAGTATGTCCTTGTTATTTTTTACGATTAACAATAGAAAAAAAAACTTTAATGTTTTATAAAAGAGCTAAAATACAGTCACTGCAGCTTCCCATCACTGTGGTAGGGGAGTGAAAGTTAACTGTAGCGTTTTTTCGTAGTAGCTACAATTACTGTATTTTTCATCATTATTATTCAAGGTGCATAACAAGCTTCCTTTTCAGTGACTAACTCTAGGGAAGTTTCTATACAATTTGTTTCAACTATCTTGAATTTTTAATATGTCTTTTTCATGCCAGTGCTAGTAGCTTTACATTTCTAGTTGATCTCATGAGATCCTTTGTTAATTTACCCTTTTAAGTCCTTTCCCAGGGGGATCTTTGGAAATGGAACTTTGGTCTCTAGGCATCTTTTTGGACTAGTTTTCTAGGTTTTTCTATGCTTACAGCAAAAGCAAAATCCAGGGAGAAAGCAAGGCATGTCCAGCGTAGATGCAAATGGTGAGAGCAGAGGGAAGGAGTGCAGATGGAGATAGAGTCGAGAAGACAGGCTGAGGGAAACTTGGCATCTTTGAAGGCCAGGCCAAGCTTCCTCAAAGGTTTGGGAACAGGAGAGAGCCCAGACCAGCTCTTGCCTTATAGAGATGACACTGGCTTGCTGGCAGCACAAGCGTTAGTGCTGTGGGGAAAACGCTGGGGTGGGGAGGGACTAGAGGCACGGACACCCAGAGGAGAGACTGTTGCTTCATTCCAGACAAGAGATCAACCATGCCTGATGACACCACTCCTTTCTCCTAAGCAGAGGAAACTCCCAATGGGTGAGAAAAGGCCCACTTCAGACCCCAGCCCTCTCCTTGGTCTTCCCAGCACACTGCATGCTGTCGGCTCCACCTCGTCCAGGAAAAGCCTTCCAGGCATGGTAATCAGACTCACTTCTTCCCTTCTCAGGAACGCCATGTCTGGGAGGCAGCTGATGCTTCAAAATCTTACCAAGGAGCAGCTGGATTTGACATTGCCTATCTTCCTCAAAGCGTAATACACTATAAGAATGCACCAGCCCTGATATTTACCCTATATGTAGTTTGTCTCCCAAACCACAGTTGAACCTTATTGCTTGCCCTGCCTATCTCTGAACATTTTCATTCATTCTGGATTCTCTGGATGTGTGTCTGCATGTGCGAGGCTAAGTCAGGCTGGCACTGTTTTCCTTCCTTTCACACACAAGGCACAGAGACCTCTGTAGAGGGATCCCCAAACACTATTTGATTTCCTGCCACACTGTCTGTACTCCTCAGGCAAAGGCAAGTCCCTTATTCATTTCCTTCATTTATCCTGATCCGTCTTGCTTCTCATCATATCTTCAATATAAGGATTTTCAATATGTTCATGGAAAATGTGTATTATGAAAAAGAACTGTGCGTGGATTTCAAAACCTTCCTTTTCATCAAAATAAGCATCTTTTAATACATTTTTCCATGAACTTTAAAAAAGAGATTATTTATTTATTTGAAATGCAGAATGCAGAGCTAGAGAAAGAGAGAGAGAGAGAGAGAGAGAGAGAGAGATCTTCCATCTGGTGGTTACTCTCCAAATGGCCACAATGCAACGGCTGGGGCTCGGTCAGGCCAAAGCCAGGAGCCAGCAGCTTCATCCAGGCTCCCACATTGGGGCAGGGCCCAGGTAGTTGGGCCATCTTCCACTGCTTTCCCAAGCTCATTAGCAGGGAGTTGGATTGGAAGGGGAACAGCCAGGACTCAAACTGGTGCCCACATGGGATGCCGAGCTGCAGGCAGAGGCTTAGTCTTCTATGCCACAGCAACGATCTCTCCGTGAACTTTTTAAAGTCCTCTTGCGTATCACTACATCTTCCTTTGTAATTTGAGGATGTAGGATACAACACATCTGCCTCTTAAAAAAGATTTATATTTGTATACTGCATTTTTCTTGGATTTCTGGTGTTTCCAGCTTTGGATATCAATAGCAAACAGTCTGAGTGGTTTTGTTCTCCTGCACAGACACTAGTTCATCTGGTAGAGACATAGTCACTGACTTTCCCCTCTCTGTGGGTACCAAGCACAGTTAATAAGACTTGGTTTATTTTGTCTAGTTGGTAGCTCTTCAAGTATTTTAAAAGCTTTTCTTTTTTTTTAAAGATTTATTTATTTATTTGAAAGTCAGAGTTACACAGAGAGAGAAGGAGAGGCAGAGAGAGAGAGGTCTCCCATCCACTGCTTCACTCTCCAGTTGGCTGCAATGGCCAGAGCTACGCCGATCCAAAGCCATCAGGAGCCAGGAGCCTCCTCGGGGTCTCCCACGCGGGTGCAGGGGCCCAAGGACTTGGGCCACCTCCTACTGCTTTCCCAGACCCATGGCAGGGAGCTGGATCAGAAGTGGAGCTTTGGCCAGCGCTGTGGCTCACTAGGCTAATCCTCCGCCTTGCGGCGCCGGTACACCGGGTTCTAGTCCCGATCAGGGCGCCAGATTCTGTCCCGGTTGCCCCTCTTCCAGGCCAGCTCTCTGCTGTGGCCAGGGAGTGCAGTGGAGGATGGCCCAAGTGCTTGGGCCCTGTACCCCATGGGAGACCAGGATAAGTACCTGGCTCCTGCCATCGGATCAGCGCGGTGCACCAGCCATGGCGGCCATTGGAGGGTGAACCAACGGCAAAGGAGGACCTTTCTCTCTGTCTCACTGTCCACTCTGCCTGTAAAAAAAAAAAAAAAGAAAAGAAAAGAAAAGAAAAAAGAAGTGGAGCTTTTTGTAGCATATCAAATTCACAGGGCCAAACGCCTCATCCCCATTATTCATACAGTGAGTAGAAACAGTGGTATGACAAAGGGTTAGAAAGGCTGCCTGTGTTCAGCAAATGCCTCTAGATTTTCATTGATGATATCCTTTGGCCCCCAGAGATTGAACTAGTCATTCTGTCTTTTCACACAATGTATCCACATCCAGTGAGTTTTCAACCAGTTTGAGAGTAGCATTTGCCTTGCTGGGTGTTGATATCATTACTGTTTGAATGAAGTAGATGCCTTTCTGTACCCCAAGTCAGCTGATCTGGCTCTAAGAGTGTCTTAGTCTATTTTCTGCTGTTGCAATAGAATACCACAGACTGGGTAATTTATAAGGAAAAGGAATTTATCTCTCAAAGTCTGGAGGCTGGATATCCAAGATTGAGAGGCTGCAATAGGCAAAGGCCTTGCTAAATCTTAACTTGGCAGAAGGGCAGCTGAGCCAATGCTACATACACAGAGAGGACGTCAGGTGAACTCAACATACCCCTTCGATAACTAACTCACCCTTGTGTTAGTGGCATTCTACCATCCATGAGGGCAGAACCCCCACAACCTCCTCATCTAATGCTGTAACAATGGCAATTAAATTTCCACATGAGTTTTGCAGGAGACAGCCAAAAGAGCAATGAGTTTAGAACTAGAAGAACAGACACAACTTAAATACAGGTGCTCCTCAACTTAAAATGGCAATTCCAGTGTGAGTTTCAGAAGTGGCATTCAAAAAAACACAGCAATAAGGTTAGAAATAGAAAAACAAATACAACTTAAATACAGATGCTGCTCAACTTACAATTGGTCTATGTCCCAATAAACCCACTGTAAATCGAAAATATGGTAAACTGAAAATTCATGGAATATAGCCTATTAGCATTCCCATTTAGCAGCACAGAACATTTTAGAGTCCCAGGTGTTTACCCGTATGACTGTCGGAATAATTGGGAAATGCCCCTTACAGCCACAGCTCAGCATCATGAGAGAGTAATATACCACATTTCGCTAACCTGGGGGAAAAAATAAAAACTCAGTGTCCAGCATTGTGGTATAGTAGGTAAAGCCTCTGCCTGCAGTGCCAGCATTCTAAATGGGTGCCAGTTCGAGACCTGGCTGCTCCACTTCCAATCCAGCTCTTTGCTGTGGCCTGGGAAAGCAGTAGAAGATGGCCTAAGTGCTTGAGCCCCTACACCTGTGTGGAAAACCTGGCAGAAGCTTCTGGCTCCTGGCTTCAGATGAGCCCAGCTCCAGCCATTGTGGCCATTTGGGGAGTGAACCAGAGGATGGAAGATCTCTTTCTCTGCCTCTGCCTCTCTGTTACTCTGCCTTTCAAATAAATAAATAATTTTTTTTTAAAAAATTGAAAGTCAAAATTTGAAATACGATTTCTACTGAATGTGTATCACTTTCACACCATCATAAAGTCAAAATGTCATCGTCTGAACTCTGACAAGTCAGAGATTATTTGCGCACAGATATTTGTAATCCCCTCCTTCAAGGACTCACTAGAGACCATTCAGGGTCTTTTGAAAACTCTATCCCCTGAGGCATTGTTTTTGGAAGACTTAAGTTTTACTTATAACGATTTTCCTTCCAACTACTACTTTAGTAGTGTCACGTGTGCCTGTTGGGGGAAGGAAGGCAATAACTGCTTGAACCTAGATAACCTTGAAGCCTATAATTCATACTGTCACACGGTCAACACTACCTAATTGCATTGCTATGGAAACAACAGAAGCATGTGAGCAAAACACTGAAGAACACCGAGCAGGGAGGGGAAAGGTGCAGGGCCCTAACTCTGGGTCAATTATCTTCTCAGATGGCACTGGGTGGGAACTGAAGAAAGATGAGGGTAGAAGACGCAACAACACAGCTGGGTGACTTAGCCTCCCACCCACAGGAGGAAACCAGGTGCTCTAAGTTCCAGCTCCGAGTGGTAGAGAAGAAGGTCTGAATCAGTTCAATGGGCTTCATGGATATAACTCTGGCAGATCCTCTGATCTTTTCAACTCATCTAATCTAAGATAGCTTTTCCAGAAAGTATGTGGTTTGATTCTTTTGCAAAGAAAAAGAAAACACTAACTCCTTCTTCAATATCTCTTCTATTTAGCATTTAACGGAAAACAGTTCTCCAGGATACAGGCAAAGTTATCCATCACATGATTTCTCCTCGAAGACCACAGAAGATGCAGAAGAAGAAAATTATTACCTCAGTCCTCGAAGTATTCGTTTAGAGGTAACCCCTTCCATCCATTAGTCACTCATGCCTACTGAGACCTGCCACGCACTACTCCTGAGACACTATGCCGGGTCAGTGGGAACAGGCAAATCAGACATAGCTGATGAGCTCATGACGCTGACACTCATAAAGGAGTAACCAGAGTCCAGGAAAGAAATGGCTCCGTGCTAAACAGAAGATGTTTATACAATGCCCAGAAGTGCATAAGGGGCGGGATAAGGGGGAGCTGACTTCCATAAAGATGACCATGGAAAGTTTCATGGAGTATATGATACTTGATCTTCCTTGCTGGGTAAAATTTGGACTTAGGGCTGACTCTGGGAGTCAACAGGATGCATTCTCACAGAATGAAAAATAGAAGCAAAGGAGCTTGGGTGATAAATTGTGTAGTATTCATTGATTAGTCTATTATGGATCAATTGGAGGCCCTTATTGAGTTCCTTCTGGGTGTTAGGCATCTACATGGTCTCTGCAATAATGAACCTGACATTCCCTGCTCTCTGAGCTCCAAGTCTTCTCCATTACCATACGATAATGCTACATGGGGCATGCGCAAAGTGCTCTGGAAGCAATAGGAAAGGGACAGATTCTCTCTCTCCACTGAAGCCAGAGAAGGCTTCAGAGATGGAATGGCCTTTGGTATGTGCAAGAATACTTCAGTTAGGCTGCAGCTTGGAGTGTGTAAATCACACAGTAGGAAATAAAACAGAGAGAGCGCCAGCCCATGATAGGTCTTGCATGCCGGGTTGACTTCATTCTGTGGGCAGTGCAGGGGCAGTGGTTACTCTGTCACAGGAAAACCCTGATTATCTTTCAGTCATTATTAACACAGTACCTATGTCCGCAGTGGTCTAGAAAGAAGAGACTGGAAGTGGGAGATAGGAAGGCAGAATGGGAAGGGAGGTATATCATTCCCCAAAATGGGGCTTTCTACTGTGTTCACACACAAAAAGTATTCTGAGTCACATAAGTTCTGGAAACACAAGTTAAAATGAGTTCAACATGCTTCTTACCAGCAGAATTTTCACAGCTTTTAGTATACAGTGGTGTATTACAAACAGCTAAGAGAGGTCCAAGATACAGCATTCCCCATGCTCATTTGCATATAGAATCCTCCTTTTATCAAAAATATTTTCCTCCTAGTGTTCCCTGGAACAACTAGGTTCCAGGTACAGATGTATATTCAGGTATAGTTTAATGGTACAGATGTATATTCAGCATCAGTTCTAAGCCTGGTGCTTGCTAGGTACTTTATAGAATGCAAAGTCCAGCAAGGCAGACAAAACTAACTTAAGGAACAAAAGGAAAAAGTACAAAATAGCAATGGAAATTTAGAGCAAGGAAAGATCAGTGTGGCTAAGTAGATCGGAGGCGGCTGTGACACTTCAGTCAAACAATTTCAGTTGGCAAACGAGTAAAGGGCATTCCAGTGAAGGAAATAGCATGGATGCGGAGACAAGAGGGGCACCATCTGTAGGGGAAGATGTGCATGACTGGAAGTTTGGTCCAGTTATTGGCTTAATGATGAGCTTGGTAGGCAGGTCCTGGGGGTTTTAAGCAACCATTGCTGCAAATGCCTCTTGGTTCTAAGGAGTTGATGAGTACCTCCCAAAGGCAATCATTTCTGGGGTTCTCACAGCCTCCTGAAGGAATTTAAAGCACTTATGAGCACAGTACCCAGGGACCAGCTCTGCAACGTCACTGGGTCTCTGACACAGCCAGGTTCTGTGATTCAGTAGCATAACTGATGGGGTGAAAGCATTTAAGCCATGAAATGCCTAGTGACAAAGGGGAAAACAGCAGTTCAGCCCAACACAAGACTTTTATCAGGAGCATGGGGGAACCCAGGAGGAGAAAATGGACTCTGGGTCAGCCAGAGGCTTTGCTGGTCTGTCCAGTGTGGGTAAGGTTGGCTGGTACTCCCCGGAAGAGAACCGCTGTTCACCCAGTGGTGGACGTACTTCCTATTTCATAGTCAAGAGCCACAATGTTAGGGTAGGAAGGCGCCTGCCTGACTGGCTGACCTGAACCCTTACTTACGTCTGCTTCTCTTGTTCAGTTGGACAATATTGATTCTGCTGGTTCGGATGACTCTATCAAACCTGGTTGTCCAAAACAGGTCTCCATGAGATCTGAGCATCATTACATGTCAATGAAATCCTGGTAAGTAAAACTGCCATCTTAAAAATAGATTTAACTCATCTATTATGATGGAATAATTACTGCCAATTCATTTTAGTAGGTGATAAACAAATGCAAAACATTACCACAGACCAAGCTCGAGACATTATTCAGTATAGGCTGAGTATCACTGATCTGAACTGCTTGGGACCAGAAATATTTCAGGTTTTGGACTTTGGAATGTTTCCACATACATAATGAGATATATTGGGGATGGGATCCAAGTCTAAAAACAAATTCCTTTATGGTTTATTTACCCCTTTTCCATATAGGCTGAAGGTAATTTTATACAAATCTTTAGTGCTCCTGCATTTTTTTTTTAAATTTTTTGACAGGCAGAGTGGACAGTGAGAGAGAGAGACAGAGAGAAAGGTCTTCCTTTGCCGTTGGTTCACCCTCCAATGGCCGTTGTGGCCAGCGCGTTGCGGCCGGTGCACCGCGCTGATCCGATGGCAGGAGCCAGGAGCTTTTCCTGGTCTCCCATGGGGTGCAGGGCCCAAGCACTTGGGCCATCCTCCACTGCACTCCCTGGCCACAGCAGAGAGCTGGCCTGGAAGAGGGGCAACTGGGACAGAATCCGGCGCCCTGACCGGGACTAGAACCTGGTGTGCTGGCGCCGCAAGGCAGAGGATTAGCCTAGTGAGCTATGGCGCCGGATGCTCCTGCATTTTGACTGCGACCCTGGTCGCATGAGATCAGAGGTGGAATTTTCTATTTGTGGTGATATATCAGTGCTGAAAAGCTTTTGGATTTTGAAGCATTTTAGCTTTGTGGATTAGGAATGCTCAACCTGTACTCTCAAAACAAGAAAATGTGGGAATGATTTTTCTACCCACAGAAAACCGCTGGTGACAAATTCAGGACATTCTCCATCTGGGGAAGCTGTTTGCTATTTTGCATTTCTGTCTCCCACACTTTCACTCTGTCCTCTAAACCTTACAAAGGGTTATTTTGAGTCCATATCCATTTTTAGAAGGAAAGTTTATTGGATTTGATTCTAACTGTGGCTGTGATTTTGATAGTTGGACATACTTCAAGCCCTTGTTAGTTTTCACATGGCTGTTAGCTACTTAAATGACACACACAACAGAATTTTGTAAGTAGATATGCTAAAAAAAAAAGGGGTTTAACTTTTTATACTCCAGTTTTTTCGAGGAAACACCCCAGGAGTCTGCTGAAAACCAAAAGGAGTTCCAGATTCTTCCAGAGACCCAGGACAGGGGACTTCACCTGCAGGAACAAGGCTTGGGAAGTGACTCGTGTCTTACACCTGCCAATACAGAAGCACAGACCACAAATGACAAAAAGGGGTTGGCCTCACTCACTGTTGTGCAGTTGTCTATCTTAATCAAGTAAAGCTCTTCTTTCTAAAACTGTATGGCCCCTAAGAGCAAGACAGTCTTCCTTTTTTTTTTTTTTTTAAATTTTAAAATAGTTCCTAAAAATTTCCTGGCGAGCCAAAAATCTGACCAGCTTTTCCCTGTCACTGATGCTGTGGCCAAGGAAGTTAGCAGAACTAGAAGCAGAGCAGTCCCCTGGGCTGGGGGTGGTATTTTAAAAAAATTTCCCTGGCTAGTCTTTAGGGTACTGTATCTTTGGACATACACTCATCTGAATGGCCTATCACCCACGTTTTACATTAGCACAATTACAGGTATGCAAGTCACAGGAGGTTGGGGTGTAGACTGGGGGGGGGTGCTCTTCTCTGTCCCTTCTTCCTTGGAATCACTGCTATCAGAGAAATATGCAAACTGACCAATTGAGCCCGTTTTTGCCTCCCTTCCATTGCCTGTCATCCACTACGGCTCTCCAGGGGGTGGGGGAGGACTTCAGTGATTACTTGTTGATGAGTTGAATTCATATTTTCTTACAAATATGTTTCAGACAACATTGAACTGGAAAATATCATTTCAGAAATCGGAGGCCAAAAGTCTTCTCAGAAAGTGCAGGTCAGAGCCAGGGACCATTTGCCTGATATGACTTTTACAAATGTTTTGTCTCATAGTAACATCCCTGATGAAAGCCAAGTGGAGAAACTGAACGTGTTCCTTTCTCCTCCTGATATCATAAACTATCTTGCTCTCATAGAAGCTGCAGGACGAATATGGTAGGTCAGAGTTCTGGTTGTTACTGCTTATAAATGGGCTTTATGGACAGAAAGAGATCAGTTACAGCTCGGAATACTGTGTTTGACAAGACTGACCACGGAACTTGGACTGTTGTGTTTTGTTGTCACAAATCTTTGATGGAAGCAAAAGGAAGGGTATTGCACAGAGAGTTGTTTGGGAGGTGAGTGGGTGGAAGAGGACCCAAAAGTCCAAGAAACAGAATTCTGATTTCTCAAAGGTAAGGAAGAATAGCAGGGAGTACACATGGTTCAAGGACGTCACTCCCACTCATGGCACGATGATGAGCAAGAGTGGGGGAAATGAGAATCAAAGGGCCAACAGAAACAGGCCTACCAGTGACTCAGATTTCCAGATACCAGCTAAACATCTGCTGGCAGGTGACTCAGATGCAGAGGTCATGTGGCAGAGAATTTCCTTAATCATTAAGGAAATCACATTTTAAAAATGACTTTCCAATTCCTTTGGATGGGAGGTTACCCTTTCATAAGGGAGGAAATACCACACATGAGTTGTCTTATCAATTCTAAGTGAGTAGGAACCACAACCTTCCATGTTTACAAATTTCCCATAATCTAAGGCTCAATCAATGCTTGACCAAGACTGTGGACTTCTCTGTCACTGAGCTCGGCTTTCATTAGTTCATTTATTTGATTATTAGGTATTTATTGTGTAATCATTATGTACTAATTCCCAACAAACACTTACTGAGTACCATCTGTTTATTTGGAACTACGGGTTTATTAAAAAAAAAAAAAAAGGTGATACCATACCTCTGGGATCACATAGTCTGGCAATGCATTTAAAGACATATATATATATATATATATATATATAGAGAGAGAGAGAGAGAGAGAGAGAGAGAGAGAGAGACAGAGAGAGAGAGAGACAGAGACAGAGAGGTAAAGATATATATATATATATAAAGATATATAAGACATATATATATATGTAAATAAATACAATGAGGTATGTCCACAATACAATAGATTCAAGGACAGGGGTGGTTCATTATAGAAAAGGAAATGGAACATAGGACTTTGTAGAGGTGGTGTGATTTGATCTGGACTTGGAAGAAAGGGTAAGCTCCAGCCATAGTGAGAGAGGAATAGCGAGTCTGAGTAGAAAACAGACATAGCTGGGCTCCAGGCCCCACCTATGCCCTGCCCTCCCAGGGAGCTTGGTCTCACACTGGTGTTGGTCACTGTATTCCCTCTGCAGCGTGGCTCGGTGGGAAGGCCCCCCGCACCTGGGGTGCTTATTCTGCCACGGAGATCATATTTTGGCAGTGAATGACCTGAAGCCCCAGAGCCTGGAGGAGGTCTCCTTGTTTCTCACCCGTTCCATCCAGAAGGAGGTGAGTCCTACTGATCTACTCTGGCCAAGGTAGGTCTATGCCAGGAGGAACAAGAGCAAGGTCTTACACTGAGCCTGAAAGGTATCAGAATACAGATGAGGCTTGTCCTTCTTCTGCCATCAAGTGTGAATAACTGGGGATGTTCTTTTAGTACTCTTCCAAAATTCTTTCCTATCAAGTAGATTTAGAACAAGAACCAGGCTAGGAGAGAGAGCGCACCTGGGTCTGGGACCTCAGAAGTAGCACAAGGTGGCAAACAGGGCTTTCATAGACTCAGAATGGCTCAGGGTTTGCAAACCAAATTGACTCCTTTAGTCAATCGCGCTTCAGTTTTCTCTTATGTGAAATTAGAGATGATAACAGTACCAGTTGTTGGAGAATTAAATGAGATGATACGTGTAATGTGCTTACAATAGTGACTGGCATGTATTAGGTGCTTGGTACAGTTACTATTATTTTCACTTCTAATTCTTTTTGTAGAGTTTATTTATTTGAAAGGTAGAGTGACAGTGAGAAAGAAAGGGGGTGGGGTGGGGGGGCCAGAGCCCTTCCATCAACTGGCTTACTTCCCAGATGCCCACAACCACTGAGCCTGAGCCAGTGTCAAACCAGGAGGCGGGAACTCCTTCCTTGGTGGCAGACACCCAAATACTTGAACCATCACCTGCTGCCTCCCAAGTGTACATTAGCAGGAAGCTGGATCAGAAATAGGGGCAGGACTCAATTCCAGGCACGCCATGTGGGATGCAAGTATCCTGCTGTGCCACAGCATCCACCCTACTTTTACTTCAATTTCTGTAGGTCCTGGAATTTGGACAGGTTCACCTTTTCAAGCCCCCATTTCCTCTCCTAAGAAGTCAACATAGCCATATGTTCCTCTGAGAGTTCACAGCTATAATACGTGGGTATGTCCTGGGTGTGTATGTTTTTAAAGGGCTTGTCACAGGGCCAATGTTGTGGTACAGCAGGTAAAGCTGCCACCTGCTATGATGGTGTCCCATATACATGCCAGTTCGAATCCTGGCTGCTCCACTTCTGATTCATTTCTCTGTTTATGCACCTGAGAAAGCAGTGGGGTATGGCCCAAGTCCAAGTGGGAGACCCAGAAGAAGCTCTTGCTCCTAGCTTCAGACTGGCCCAGTTCCAGCCATTGCAGCCATTTGGATAGCAAACCAGAGGATGGAAGACCTCTCTCTCTCTCTCTCTCTCTCTCTCTCTAGCTCTGCCTTTCAAATAAAAAAATAAATCTAAAAAGGGGGGAGGCTTGTCATGATCTTGCCTAGTGAGACAGTCTCCATCTTCTTCCTTCATTCATCTAATTTTATTTGTCATGGGCCCCACTGTCATGGGAAAATCACTGCCTTTTTCTGGGTCTCAGTTTCTTCTCTTTAAAGTGAGGGGCTGATTTTCAAACTGTACTTCTTGGAGCCCTGGGCTAGGGGTGGGAGAGAGGACAAGAAGACAGTGTGCTAAGGATTCAACTTGAGAAGTCCACCTTTATCATTCACATTTCTTTGAAAGGATAAGCCTCCAATACTGCTCTATCCTGTTAGCCTTCCTTGAAGAAACTGCTCCTTGGCTTAAACTTTTGGAAAACCACTAAACTGAATGGGCTCCCAGATTTCTTCTGGCTCTGAGGGTTTATGCATAGTGTCAAGTGTATACTGCCTATATGTCTTATCTCCTCTCCAGTACACAATATCCCTATGGGTTGGATTAAACTTACTATTCATATTATCTAAGTGGGTAAACCAGTAAGGATGAGGGAGTTACCAAAGACACATAACTAGTAAGTGGCAGACAACAGAGAGGAAGAATGAAGAGAGAGGTCTATTTGAGAGGTCAAAAAGGTGTCAGAGGGGTGGTGTTTGTCTTAGGTTTTGAAGACTGGAGAGGAGTTTATGTGGGGAAAAGGGAGTACCTTTTAGGGACACAATCCAACCAGCTGGAAACCGTAATACATTTCCTCAGCCAAGGACTCACATTGGAATCAAGCGGTCAACATCATCATTTGTACTCTTCTGAAATTTCGCAAGTGATACTCAGACTCAGAGATCCAGCCATTGGCTCAGAAGCCAAGAGAAGAGGTTTTGCCTGGGAATAGCAGATCCAGGAACCCTACCTGAGGGCTCACGACTGCACTTTGTCATGGTTGCCTCTCTAGTCACAGGCAGGGGGAGGAGGCGCCGGCATTTCTGCTGGCTCATTCTACCTCCCCCCTCTTTCAATGAGAAAACAGGGCCTGCAGCAAAGCAGCCTCCTGGTGGCTCACGGAAACTGCTGATGCAAGAAAAAGCAGCATTCGCACAAGGGGGCCTCCCCCTTCCCCTAATGCCCTAGGCCCCAGCCACTCTGATGTCCTCAAATTCCACCATGGGGAGTCCCCAGCCTGGGGGGTTAGGGAGCCTGCTGGTAACACTAGGGGGCTGACCTTCTACGCGGGCTGGCTCTAAGACTCAGATCTCCTCAGCCCCCAAAGAGGGAGGGAATATTTATTTCGGGGAGAAAGTTTTCAGGGGAGGGAGAATTTATTAATAAAAGAAATTTTAACTGGATGTTAGGGAGAAATAAAGGGGGATGGGGGATTCCGCTACTTGGTCAGCTGGAAAATCAGGAAGTGGCCCTCTGTCCCCTCCACCATCCTTGCTCACTTCTTAGTGTTAAAATGGATACTCAACCCTCTTCTAAGATTCAGACCCCTGGTCCTGGGAAGGGAACAGAGGCTGGAAGAGGGAGTAGAGGACAGGAGGGCGCCCATCATCCCTAATGTTCAGCAGCACCTGAGTCCATGAGGTTTCCTTCCCTTCCTTTGGGCCACAGCTGAGAAGGATGCGGAGCTGGCGTGGGGCTGAAGGGCAGACAGTGAAGGGAGACGGGGCAGACGTGAACAGGCAGGGGGCAGGTGTAGGTGTGAAGGAGGACCTGCCAGACAGCAGGAGAAATTCAGCCAACTTCCATTTCCTCTCATTGTATCTGGAGCTGCTCCTTGTAGTCTCTTTGCTGGTTTCAAGAGGCCCTTTTGGCCAGCGCCGCGGCTCACTAGGCTAAGCCTCCACCTGTGGCACCGGCACACCGGGTTCTAGTCCCGATCAGGGCACCAGATTCTGTCCCGGTTGCCCCTCTTCCAGTCCAGCTCTCTGCTGTGGCCAGGGAGTGCAGTGGAGGATGGCCCAAGTGCTTGGGCCCTGCACCCCATGGGAGACCAGGAGAAGCACCTGGCTCCTGGCTTCGGATCAGCGTGGTGCACTGGCCACAACGGCCATTGGAGGGTGAACCAACGGTAAAGGAAGACCTTGCTCTCTGTCTCTCTATCTCTCTCTCTCACTGTCCACTCTTCCTGTCAAAAAAAATTTAAAAAAAAAAAAAGAGGCCCTTTTAATCCTGGTGCCCGTCAGCCTCTCAGAGCACCACCTATGCTCTCTGGATCTTCCCGAAACACTCAGCCCAGTGGATGCAGAAAAATAAATACCCATCTTCCACCTGAATATGCAAGTCACCCCAGCCTCCTCAGGCCCGGATATTGGAATCCGTTAAAGGAGTTTCTTCCAAAACATCTTCAAGGGGTGTCATTGAGGACAGATCAAGACACAGAAACCCTGGGGACAATCTTGCATCATTTAGTTTTCTTGCTTCTTATGTTTTAGAAAGTAAAACTCACCATCGGCCGGATCCCAAATTCCGAGAAATTTCATGGTCTAGCCTGCACCTGCTCCCTCAAATACCAAGGAGTTGCAGCTCTTCAACAGAAGTCTGATCTGGAAAGGATCCTAAAGAGGAGTCCAGCCCTGAAAAAGGGCCAGCAAAAAGGAGCTGAAGATTAGCCTGCCAAGGACCCACTGTGGCAGAACCAGGCTGGAGTCTAGCTTGTGTGCCTGCCTCGGCCACGCGCTGCCCTGGGATGTGAGACAAGCCAGCACATCTCCCTGAATCCCATGTCTGCATCTCCACAGTGCGTATGGCCATCCCCTTTCTGGCCGTTGCAACAGGGATGTTGAGAGGGTCAAGTGGGATAATGACTCGGGAACACCATGGAAATGGAAAGCCTTATTATCTAAGACATTGTCCCAAACACGACTGACAGATTGGGTACAGCCCCTCATCTGATTAATCCATGCTACGTGCTCTGTCAGATCGTGGTCCACACAATCCTTTCTTTGTCAGGGCCCGTACAGTTGGAAGTACTCATTCCGGGAAAGCAAGATTCCCCAGAGGGATGTGATACCCTGTCAGCCTTCTCAAACCCCTCCTGTGACTTATCATCCCCAGGGGCCAGGATGCTGACACCAAGTGGCCTCTTGGAATCAGGAAAGATCTGGTTTTCTTAAAGACCCAGTCGCTGTTTGAGAAGTTTAAGCATTTTGGGTCATAACCTGCTAAGACCTGCTTGCTTTCCAAGTAACAGGAAAATTACTTAGCATCTCTAGGTTGGGGAGTTCTTAACTCACTGATGCATTAACAAATGGATCCTGGCAGGCCAAGGGAACCAGATCATTTTCCATAAGGAGGAGAGCAAAAGCAAAGAGCGAAAGCAGGGGGCGGTTGAGCCTGGAGAGCGTGAATTACCGTGTTGTCATTTCACCCGGAAGAAATCAAGGCCCCCAACGTTGAGTGATGTGCCCTCCTGGTAGTTCCAAGTTTCAGAGTTTTGGAGGGGCAAAACCGAGAATCTAAAGCCAGCTGTAGGAAACAAACGTCCTGAACTTCATCAGGTGTTTCAATTTGGATTTGCAGAGTCCTTCAGCACTTAGAAGGGACACTCAAATGTAGTTCATTGTCATCTAAATTGTACAACATTCTCACGGACATGCTCTATTGAACCTACTGTACTCTAAGAATGCTTCTAAAAATGTATGCAATAGAAACGCTCATCCAATGATGCAAAGATACCTAAAAAAAGTGTACTGTACAGCACTGTGGCATTATTTGTAACATTATTTCTATAAATGTCTTTTGCTTAATTATGATTTCATATAATTGAACACCACAGATGTTAAAAAATTTGACATGTACAGTTGTGGAAAAAATCATCATGATATATTAAGACTAAAAAAGGAATTTGCAGTACAATAGTTATAGCTTTATCCTATTTTTATAAAAATCCATTATACTTAGTGAAATAAGCCAGTCCCAAAAAGACATATGTTTTCCCTGATCTGAGGTAACTAATAGAGTACCTAAAATGTAATGCACTGGAGTGGAATGGACATTGTAAGATCTGATGATTGTTTACAGCCCTTGTCTCTTCCATTGAGGAACTGTTTTTTTTTTTCTTCATACTGTTTGTTGATCTCTTTTACTTAGTATAGTGTTAACTTTAAGACCTTAAGTAAACTGAAAATAGATCTTTGTAAAAATGATGAGTGGGAATGGGAGAGGGAGGAGGAAGAAGGGTTGGAGCGTGGGTGGGTGGGAAGTAGCATTATGTTTCTAAATCTCTGTATATGTAATACATGAAACTTGTATAACTTAAATAAAATAAAAAAATAAATTTTTGGTGTTTGTATATACAAGGGTGCTTCTGAAAATTGGTGGAAATGGAATTAAAAGATAAATGTATTTGGTAGCAAAAATAATTGAAATCCATGAATATATAAGGTTTTCAAAAAGTTCATGAAAAATGTGTATTATGGAAAACTGCATTTCATACTAATTTTTTTGCATGAAAATAAACTTATTTTTATTCTTTTTTTTTTTTTTTTTTTTTTTTGAGAGGCAGACAGAACCAGCTGTCAACTGCTGGCTCACTCCCCAAATGCCGGCAAAGCAGGGTCTGGGCTGGGCTAGAGTCAGGAATCAGGAACTCAATCCAGGTCTCCCCGTGGGTGGCAGTGAGCTGATCACTTCTGCCACCACCAGGCCCTCCCAGGATCTCCATTGGCAGGAACCTAAAATCAGGAACCAGAGCTGGGAACTGAACCCAAGCACCACAATGTAGGATATAGGTGTCTTAAAAACTAGGCTAAACGCCCACCAAACTTGCCATGAATTTTTTGAAGTACCCTTGAATGTAAATATGTTCATAAAATTTCCCCCACCACCATGAGGGAAAGAGATCCCTTACAGGGCAGTTGTAAAGTTTAAATACATTGTCCGTGGCCAACTCTGTGCCATAGCAGGTAAAGCTGCCACCTGCAGTGCTGGCATCCCATATGGGCACCGGTTCAAGTCTTGGCTGCTCCACTTCTAATCCAGCTCTCTGCTATGGCCTGGGAAAACAGTAGAACATGACCCAAATCCTTGGGCCCCTGCACCCACGTGGGAGACCTGGAAGAAGCTCCTGGCTCCTGGCTCCTGGCTTCGAATTGGTACAGCTCTAGCCACTGAGGCCAAAGAGGAGTGAACCAGCAGGTGGAAGCTCTCTCTCTCTGCCTCTCCTCCTCTCTCTGTGTAACTCTGACTTTCAAATAAATAAACTTTTTTTTTTTTTTTTTTGACAGGCAGAGTGGATAGTGAGAGAGAGAGACAAAGAGAAAGGTCTTCCTTTTGCCGTTGGTTCACCCTCCAATGGTCGCCACGGGTGGTGCACTGCGGCCGGCGCACCACGCTGATCCAAAGGCAGGAGCCAAGTGCTTATCCTGGTCTCCCATGGGGTGCAGGGCCCAAGCACTTGGGCCATCCTCCACTGCACTCCCGGGCCACAGCAGAGAGCTGGCCTGAAAGAGGGGCAACCGGGACAGAATCCGGTGCCTCGACTGGAACTAGAACCCGGTGTGCTGGCGCCGCAAGGCAGAGGATTAGCCTAGTGAGCCACGGCGCCGGCCATAAACTTTTAAAAATAAATAAATACATCGCCTGCCATGTCCTAACAGTCAGGATTACTTGTGCTGCTGCTGCTCTGACATCCTTTTCTTTCTTCGTGTAGAATAATGCATCTTTAGGGGTTTAGGAATTATCTCTCAGGAATTTGATAAGGGTTGGCTATGGAAGAAGAGAGGCATTTCTGTGATTTTTGATTTTTTTTTTTGCAATGAGCATGTCACTTTAATAATAAAAAATATACAAACATAAAACAAGTGTGTGTGTGTGTATTTCAAAACCTTCATAAGCAAGAGATCAAGCTACCTCAATGAAAGAATTAAAAAAATGTCAAGGGGAGCAGGTGTCTGGCCTAGTGGTGAAGACGCCCACGTCCCACATTGGAGTGCATGGGTTTGATTCCTGGCTCTGGCTCCTGACCCCAGTTTCCTGCTATTGCAGACCCTGGGAAGCAGCAGGTGATGGCTCATGTAACTGGGCTCTTGCCCCCCATGTGGGAGACCTGGATTGAGTTCTTGGCTCCTGGCTTCCCCTGGGCTGTTACAGGTGTTTGGGGAGTGAAGCCACAGATGAGACCTCTCTCTCCCTCTGGCTGTCTAGTTAATTTAAAAAGTTAGTTAATTTTTAAAGTATTGCGGTAAAACCACTTGAGAGCCAATCATGCGTGGATACACCACTTTGAAGCCCAAAGATCCCTCCCCTGGTATACTCAGAAGAATACACTGCGATGCAAATAAAAGCTAAATGGAAATGGGGGACAAACCTCAGTCATCGGGGCCTTCCACCCCCTCTCTGGGGCAAAGAAGAGCCTGGGGCTTAAAGAGCTGGAACAAGGTCGCAGAACTCCCGGCTCCCGCCCCTTGCTCTTCCCAGCACACCCCGGGGAGGGCAGTCGGCCTGCTCCTCTCCACCTTCTCCTGATCCCAGAACTTTCCACTCGCAGCAGAACCAGCCAGGGTATTTGTGAGGAGGAGTCTGCTCTGGGGGCTTCTCCCATGGGGGGGTGGGGTTCGTTCCTAAGAGGAAATCTCAGGGCAGGTGCTAATGGCCCCCAAGCCCAAAGATTCTGATTTGGTAGCTCCAGTGTGGGGCCCTAGAATCTGCATCCTAACAGTCACCACTAGAGGACTGGGGAATAGACATTGTGAGTGAACTCGTGCCTGGGGGTCTGTGGAGGGGCACACAAGTCCTTTGTGGAGTGACCCTTTGGTTTCAGTGGTTCTATAACAGGCTAACGACCATCATCCCCTCCCCAACTCCCAAAATAACTCAGTTCTCCAGGAAGAAGCTTAATTTCTGCTCCAGGCTGTCTGTCTGCAGCTTGGAGAACAGTGCAACCAGGTCCTGGGAGAAGCAGCCCTGCCTGGACTGGCCGCCGCCCCAGCTGCTGGACAGTAGAGTGTCCTGCAGCTCAGGCTTTGGGCAAGGTCGCCTCTGCCTGCGAGCCTCCTTGTCTAGGTCCTCATCGTCCCTTGTGCTCCCCTTTTTCCAGAACCAGAGGTTGCCACACTTCTCTAAGATACAACTTCTTTCTTCTAACAATGGTTCCTCACAGAACTGGCCACCAGTAGCCAAGCCTTTGTCCCAGAGCCCTCCTCTGTTACCCGGCTGAGGCTACGCAGTTGGGAGAAGATCTGCAGGTTGGCCCTGAAACACTACTGATGCCTCCATGTGTGTGCATCAGTTCACCAGTGCTGAGGGCGGGATGGCTCCTCACACTCCACGCACCTGCAGCTCAGCCTCACCCAGCCTCGGCGCAGGGGTCCGTGACCGTCCCCAGGTCAGAGCTGCCCTTGATGCTCCTCCGGCCACACTGAGGGTAGAGACTGCAGAGTGCCTGGCCCAGCTGCCCCCGGGGAGGCCTGGCTCTCCTATGGGCCTAGTTCTGGAAGAAAGGAGGTGATGAAAATGAACAATAGCTATTCTTGGCCATCATACACTCAGCCCAAATCAGGTGCAGCTCTTCAGTCTTGCTGGAGAAGAATGCAGAGCTGAGAAATGTGCAGACACTTCCCTGGGCACCTCTTACTCCATGCCAGGCCTCCAGCTCCCAGGCCAGCACCATTTCTGCACTTGGTGATTTTCTGCAAGGTGTATGGAGGCTCCACCTCCCTCGCCTGCTTCTTCTCCCTAAGGCTTCCTCTTGTCTCTAGGACAGGCCTTGGAGGGAGTCTGTATTACAGTTTCTACAGTGATCTCTCAACTGAGTATGCAAGCTATTCAGAGTGAAACCTAAAAGGCAGCTAGGGAAGGAATGCATGGGGCCACATCCATTCTCACTTAATGGTACCAACGTGGCATGGGGATCCCAAGAAGGCACCCGTGTTTCCACAGTGAACCACTGCTCACTTGAATGGATGCTCCTGTGTGTGTGAGCATACACGCATATGTATTCCACCGTAGAATTAGGAATGCCTAAATCTATACTGGGGGGCAGAGAAGACAGATAGGGAGTCACAATAATTCTTTTATAAGCGAGAACCAGAAGTCTCACGATTCCCCCACCCCACAATGTCCCCTTTCTCTTCAGAACCTGAGCCAAGTGACGTACATTTGGGATGTTAACAATTTCAAGCATTTTAAACAGCCCCATAAGGAGCAGGCTTTTGGATTCAGATGGATTAACTCAGAAGTTCTTCAGCTGGATTTGCAGATATGCAAGAAATGTGCTGTATTGAAAAAGCTTTTTAAAATGTCTGAGGTTACGAGATCTTTGTCTAATGATCAAGGATCCAGTTGGATTTGGGGGCCATGTTCCGTATCAGCGCTGGCTGAATGGTTCTAGAAAACTAAGGGTTTAAGCAAAACTTGCACTCAGAGTATTGATCTCTGGGCTGCACTGCTCCTCCACTAGTCACATGTGGCTATTTAACTTTATACTAATTTAAATGAACTAATACTTAAAAACTCAACTTCTCAGTGGCACTGATTACATTTGAAGTGTCCAATAGCTCTGTGTGGCAAGAGGCTACCATGTTGGGCAGCATAGATATGGAATATGTCCATCGTCATAGAAAATTCCAGTACACAGCTTTGCTGTGGAGTCCCAAGCCCCAAAAGGAAATAATTTCACAAATCACTACCATATTCCTAGCACGTAAATACAATGAGGAAGAAATCACAGCAAACACTCAATAAATACATACTGAGAAAAGGAATCACTAAAACTTGTGTTAAATATTGATTCATAAATATTATTCTAGTTTGATAATGTTTTCAGATAAAATATTCATATCAGTGACTGGTAACATATTTGGCAGCAGGGGGAAATAGAGTCTGGGGTCATATCCATTTTTTTTTTATTTGACAGGTAGAGATATAGACAGAGAGAGAGAGAGAAAGTCTTCCTTTAATTGGTTCACTCCCCAAATAGCCGCAACAGCCAGAGCTGTGCCGATCCGAAGCCAGGAGTCAGGTGTTTCTTCCTGGTCTCCCATGCAGGTGCAGGGGCCCAAGCACCTGGGTCATCCTCCTCTGCCTTCCCGGGCCACAGCAGAGAGCTGGACTGGAAGAGGAGCAACCGGGACTAGAACCCAGTGCCCATACGGGATGCCAATGCCACAGGTGGGGGATTAACCAAGTGAGTGATGCATCAGCCCCCAGATCCATCCAAAGTATTGGCCCTTCAAACCTATCTATTTATTTCTCTTTATTTGAAAGGCAAAGAGACACAGAGACAGAGTGACTGCTGGTGACTTCTGAAATGCCCACAATGGCCAGGGCTAGGCCAGGCTGAAGCTAGGAGTTGGGAACTCAGTGTAGGTCTCCCATGTGGGTGGCAGAGATCCACATACTTGGGCCATTGTCTGCTGCCTCCCAGCATGCACATTAGCAGGAAGCTGGAAGCAGAAGCAGAGCCAGGACTCAAACCAGAAACTCTCGTACAGGCTGTGAGGTTCCCAGGCAGTGTTTTATCTGTGTACCAACTGCCTCCTCCTGGGCATTTTTAATGTAAACTGTTTTCTCTACAATACCAAGTTTCTGTGATGTAGTCAATACACTTGGGAACTGTTATGAGGATACAAAAGAAATATAAGGTCTAAAGCTCTCTAACAAAGAGCTTGGCACATGGGAAGGAAAAATGACCTTCTGGTGATATTTTGTTGACCTGATGCCATCTGGGAAGGTGCCACTCTGTAAGTTGAATTTTTAAATTATGTCAATCATAATCTTTCTAGAATTTGTTAACATTTTCTTGCATCCTTGAACTCCATGCTTCTGAGCATTCCAGTATTCACCATGCTCTAAGTACTTCCTAAGGAGTCCTGACATCTTCCCCCTTGCCAACTGGCCCTGGAATGCTTCTGCTTACTCCAGGAGCTCAGGAAGCAGGCGATGCAGCATGTTCTAACCATGGACATGCTGAGTTGAAGGGCTGTGCACCTGCGGGCAAGAGGTTTTATTTTATGAGTAAAGGACATTCAAAATTTAATACAGAGCTTCTGCGACACCGATTTGTGGTGCTTGGTGATAGTGGTGGTAGCTCTGTTGTTTGCTTGCCTCTAGTTTCTCATGTGTGCTCTGGACAGATGAGACCATCAGAAATATGCCTGGGGACTAATTAAAATTATCCTCTAGGAAAAATTAGAGAACAATTAACTACCAAACCGGTGACAGGGGAGGTCAGGAAGGAAAGAGATAATGATGGAGCGCAAAGCTTTTCATGACTAATACTGCACCTTCTGTGTGCCAGGCTTGAATCAGACACTACTGAATACGGCAACAACCCTGTGAGACCAAGACTGTTACCACCCCCAACTTCTGCATGGGAAACCAGAGCACAGAGAAGCAAAACTACTTCTTCAAGGATATGGCAAGTGGAGGACACAGCCAGAACTCCTACTGGACAGGCTGGCTTTGGAGCCCACAAGACCTTCCTACCCCACCCTTCTGGAAGGGGAGGTGAAGTTGTGCTCTGGAAGAAAATAATCCAACAAGGGACAGTGGCAAAGACAGGAGCAAGGCCGGACTGCACTTTCCAAGGAAGAACAAGGAAGGTAGGGAATGACTCAGCGTTTTCACGCCTCTCCAGTTTCAGGGATGTGCGTTCCCCTCTGGGCCTCTCGCCCAGGAGAACCACAAAAGTCCACACCTCATACTCCAAGAACCAGGGGAATTCTGCAGACGTTCCTGTTGTGACTGATTAGGATGTTTTCTACCCTTCCTTTTAGGAGGCACTACATGGCATTCAAGTTTAGGAACAATCAAAGCATAATGAAGGTGTTAGGCTGGTTCTCTGCATGGGAAATGAGTTATAAAGAATCCCTGACTTTGTAAACCTTCCCATCAAGTGGGAGTAATACAAACACACACACTGATAACTATAAGACAACTCTGATTATCTGAAGTCCTCAGAATTACAACCATAAAGGATTTACAGTAAGACTAATCCTAGCTGGGAAGTTTGGAAAAAACTTCATGGGAGGAGCAAATTTGGAGGGAGTGTTGGGAGGGAAGCTTACATTTGGAAGATGAACAAAATTTGCTTGATAGTCTAGAACAGGCCAACCCCATAGTGCACAGCTTTCAGAGACCTTCAGTGAAGGGGTCAAATTTCTCAAGGACCCTGTAGAACTCATTCACTCCTTCCAGTTGTCCCCATCAGCACTTTTTGAGCATATGGGATCAGGGCACATGCCAAGCACTGGTGATATTAGCAAGAATACAACACGTTCCTCATAAAGGAGATTAGTTTAGTTAAGCATGTGAAGGTAAAAATATTGTAGTTGTAAAACTCTCCCTTATGAAATTGAAATACATGTCCACATAAAAATTTGTACATGAATGTTCATAGAAACATTATTCATAATAGCCTGAGTAGAAATGTCCAGAAAATGATGAATAAATAAAATGTTATATATTCATATAATGGAATATCATTTAGCCATAAAAAGGAATGAAGTACCGATACATGCGGTAACGTGGATGAACCTTGAAAACACTCTCCTAAGTAAGAGACATAAAAGGTCACATAGTGTATGATCCTGTCTACATGAAATGTATAGAACAGACAAATTCCATGGAGACAGGAAGCAGATTAATGGCTGCTGGCAGTAGGGAAGGAGAGAATGTGTTAATGGCTTCTTTTGGGATGATTAAAATGTTCTGAAATTAGATGGTGGTGATGGATGTATAACTGTGAAATTCTAAAAGCAATTGAGTTGTGTACTTTACAAGGGTGGATTTCATGGCATGTAAATTAAATATCAAGTAAACACAAAAGGCAAATTTTCTTCATGGACTAGACTCTAAATTGGAACAGGTAGAGAAACTAGATATCAAGGCATCCCCTCAGCCTTGGAGTTGAGCTTCATTCACAGTTGGCTAAGACTAAAGACAGCAGCTACCTTTCTAAGTTAGCCTTTTCTAAAACATTCCTTGAGGTGAACCTGGAAGTGTACCCCTGTGTAAGAAAGCAGTTGACTGCTAATGAGACTCTTTAACTTTCAACAAATGATAATTCTTATAATCATCACTCAAAATGAGATTACTTCCAACGACTAGAGATTCTACTTAAAGATTCATTTATACTAAGGTATAAATGACTATACATGCCTGAACTTCGAGTGAAAGGATGACAAGAGAGGAGATGGAGGCACTCAGCACCTAGAAGGGCAGGGCGTGCACAGAAAGAAAGTAGACAAACAGGAAAGACATCAATAAAGCAACAAGACAATAAACACATTTCTCAACTTAGCAACAGCTATCTTTTTAGCTGGAAGCTACACCCCCTCCTCCTTCAGGAACTATTGAGAAAACATGGGGGCTACTCTTGCATATTTAGGACTGGTAGTATTCTCCTGTGCTCTAAGGAAAGTTTAAATCCTTGATCAGATTTGTGTGTGTGTGTGCGCGCGCGCACACATGCACGCAAGTGTGTTTGTCTTACAGGCTAATCCAACCCTGATTTCTCATAGGCTGTCTTGTAATCAATCCCATTATCTTGCCACACAAAATTTAACACTGCAGTAAAAATGGTCTTGGAAAAGTCTCAATCATGACCAAATTCCTAGCGAGGAGACCAGATGCTCCAGCAATAAACTTAGTGGGAGAGGCCTAGGGTTCAAACTCACAAAGAGGAAAGATTTTGAAAAAAAAAAAAAAAAAAAATCAGTCTTCACCAATTACAGATAACCAGCAGGATGCTACCAGCCCCAGTCAGCCTGGATGCTGTAACCCAGCTTCTCTCTAATTAATATCTCACGCTTCCAAGGAAAGTGGGCGAAACTGCAAAGAACTCCAGAATTCCTCCCAGCTTACATAAGCCACACTTGAGCGGGGCCGTAGATTTATTAGGCAGTGCTG
The DNA here is from genome assembly GCF_964237555.1 of Oryctolagus cuniculus. Lineage (NCBI taxonomy): Eukaryota > Metazoa > Chordata > Mammalia > Lagomorpha > Leporidae > Oryctolagus > Oryctolagus cuniculus. The sequence continues at coordinate 16,499,280 of NC_091446.1, read as the reverse complement.
TGGACATTTTTAATGCAGTATTTATTTACTGAGCAATATAAATAGACTTGATACTATGTCACCGGCGGTTGAGGAGAGAGGCTTCCCTTCATTTGGTCTTCTGTTGGCTGCGGGGCATCTGCCCATGATTCATTTTCCTCACCGTGGTTTCATGTCCACAAACCTCCTCCCCTGCAATCACACTCCCTTCTCCATTTGCTGGAATTCAGAGTGGAGACCACCCACACCATTCAAGGCATATCCGAATTGCCTGATTCCCTCTCTCTGATATAGGAATTATAGGACAACTAAGGGGGCAGCAAATCGCAATGCTGTAAGCACTCTTAATGTAATGTTTATTTCCTTGGAAGACATTGAACGCACAGGATCCAGCTCAAATGTCACCCTTCTCTACCACTCTTCGAGCTTCTCCTTTGGGGCAAAATTGAGGGCCCTACTTATGCTTTCAGATGACTTTGTATCCATTCCCCCTGTAGCACACAACTCTATTAAGGTCATCTGCCAGTGTATCTGTTATCCCCCACAGGTCTGAGGATCATTTGTGGGCAAAGCCCTATTTTGGTCACTTTTATATTTATGAGTCATTCAGAATGCCCAGAATAGTAATGCACATCAAATTAAAGTGAAATACAAGGTCACAATCTCACAACGCCAATCCTTCCCCCAAGTGCCACAATGATGCCCAGAGGCACATTAAGCCTCCACTGGGCATTGGTCATAGAGATGAATTCTTAGAGCTGTATGGTTCTGAGACTCTAGAGGTAATGGAGTTGTAGCCTTTGCCACTGGCAAAAGTCCTCCACGTTGCTCCTGACTCAACAGCACAAGCATTTGTGCAGTGCTGCTTCATTCAGGTTCAAAGTTGTAAGCCATCCCAGACACCTTCTTTCTCCTTGAAGATGTTGAAACGAATGGAGCATCTACTCAACAGTGGCAGGCACTATCCCAAGAGCTCTATGTATATTATTCCATTTAGTCTTCTCAACAATTCTAATGGTAAGAACCATCAAATACATACATACATCAACTACAGGTGAGAAAAATAAATCCCAGAGAGGCAATAAAACTGTCTCAAAGTGACAAAGTCAAAGTCAGCTTGGCCAGCCTCCAGTGTCCATGCACCACCACATAAGGCACGGTCTTTGGAGCCCTCCTGACCTACTACTTAGTTGCAGTTTGATCTTGGGCCTGGTAAATTCATTTCACCTCTTTGAGCCTCAATTACTGCATTTGTAAAATGGGATTTTTTTGACAATGATAATATTTTAGGGAACTCTTGTAACCCTCAGTCAGGGAGGTATGACCAGTTATCATGAAATGAGTACTAGGATCAGCACTGTGGTGTAGAAGGTTAAGCCTCTGCCTGCAGTGTCGGCATCCCATATGGGCACCAGTTCAAGTCCTGGCTGCTTTACTTCCAGTCCAGCTTGCTGCAAATATGCCTGGGAAAGCAGCAAAAGATGGCCCAAACTCTTAGACCCCTGCACCCATTTTGGAGACCCGGAGGAAGCTCCTAGCTCCTGGCTTTGGCAGGGCCTACCCCTGACATTGTGGCCATCTGGGGAGTGAACCAGCAGATGGAAGATCTCTCTCTTTCTCTTCCTTTCTCTGTATTTCTGCCTTTCAAATAAATCTTTAAAAAAGATAAAGAAGCAAGTATTGTGGAAAATTAGAAAGAAGTACTTAAATGCCAAAATCTACTATATAAACCATTCAGATCTCTTTCTCTCTCTCTCTCTCTCTCCCCTTCTCTGTATTTCTGCCTTTCAAATAAATAAATAAATATTTTTTAAATGAAAGAAATAAGTATTGTGGAAAATAAGAAAGAAGTACTTAAGTGCCAAAATCTGCTATATAAACCATTAAGATCTTCCTTCCTTCCTTCCTTCCTTCCTTCCTTCCTTCCTTCCTTCCTTCCTTCCTCTCTCTCTCTCTTTCTCTCTTCCCTTCGCTATATTTCTGCCTTTCAAATAAGTAAATAAATAATTTTTTTAAATTGAAAGAAACAAGTATTGTGGAAAATAAGAAAGAAGTACTGAAGAGCCAAAATCTATATAAACCATTAAGTCATGCAGGGATTCAGAGGAAGAGAACATGCATTCAAACTAATGTACTCAGAGAGTTCCTTAGAACAGACAGGACTTAAGTTCTAACTAAAAGTGAATAGCATTTGGAAAGGCAAGAGAGAGAGCAGAATGAGCAAGGGAGAAGAGTTTAGAGTGAGCAGGACAGTGAAGACATCACTTTATCTAAAGATGATGACGAATACCATCCAGTGAGTACTGACTGTACAGCAGGAAGCGTGACAAGTGCTTCATTAGCACTGCGTCATTTAATCCTCCCAACAATTTTTATGTTGGATTATTTCCATTTTAATGATGGGAAAACTAAGTCTCAGAGTGGTAACACGATTCGGCCAGGGGCATACAGTTACTAAGATGTAGAACTAAGGTTTGAAAATATGCTCTTGACTAAGTAGGAAAATTGCCACACATTGGAGAGAACTTAGACAGGAGTATGGAAAGCCAGGAGGCCTCAGAAGTCACTAGGACCATCAGTCTATGTGAACTAATTTTCTCCACAAAATGTTCAGAGATGCAATGGCTTAAATACACCGCCCCAGATTCCTAAAACTGCTCCTGTCCTTGGTTGAAACAACATATCCATCCCATTTAACTTGACCTTTCTTGGGTATTTGCCACATCATTTCATTTTTGCCAGTGTCAATAGATTTCCTGTTTTGTTTGTTATATCTCAGTGCCAACATAGTCAAGGTGGTTTCCAGTCCCTATTTTTCTTCCTGTTTTGTGAATTAACCTTTCTTCTCTTCTTAAAATTAATAACTGATAACTTTTTAACTTAATCATTTATCATTTTTCCATGTTGAAAGAACAATAATGAGAGCTTGGCTGGTCAATGAATACAAAGATTTACTTCCTTAATTTCAGCTGATAGGTTGCAGCCACATGAAAGTACACAGAGTACTTTCCAGAGACACATTTCCTGGGGATTCTTAAGCGGAAGAGTTCCTCAACTCTTTGATTTGTAGTCTATAGTTCTTTTAGTTTCATTATGCTTAACAAAGAATTCCAAATTCTCTTATTACTATTCTAGACTAATTTTCTCTTGTGCCTATTAATATTTCTCCCCTCTGTATCATTCACCCTGGTTTTGAACCTGTTGCTCATCTCTTTGAGCCCTTCAACCAATACAATTCTTTCATTTCTAAGCTTTGATTCTGTCCCATAGTCAGTCCTTGTGTTCTAAGCAGTTCAAGAATTTAAAACTACACGCCTTCTATAGAAATGACATACATGAACGAAGAAGTCACTTCCTCACTGACCTCCACAAATGCAACAATCCAACACTGTGACAGGTTGAGTTTGGTAAGATGTGATCAGGCTTCAAATTAGCCAGTTCTGGTCAACTGAGTCATTAAGGGTCGGAAAGAACTATTTTTTTTGACAGGCAGAATGGACAGTGAGAGAGAGAGAGACAGAGAGAAAGGTCTTCCTTTTCCGTTGGTTCACCCCCACCCCCACCACCCCCGATGGCTGCTGCGGCCGGTGTACCACGCTGATCCAAAGCCAGGAGCCAGGTGCTTCTCCTGGTCTCCCATGTGGGTGCAGGGCCCAAGCACTTGGGCCATCCTCCACTGCAGAGAGCTGGCCTGGAAGAGGCCAGCTCCCGGGCCACTGCAGAGAGCTGGCCTGGAAGAGGAGCAACCGGGACAGAATCCGGCACCCCGACCGGGACTAGAACCCGGGGTGCCAGCACCGCAGGTGAAGAATTAGCCTAGTGAGCCGCGGCGCCGGCCAGAAAGAACTATTCTTTAGATGACCATCAGTGCTTGAAGCAGCCACCTTGGTTTTGTCCATCCATAATGGCACACAGTCAGTACACATGTCACCCAACTTCATGGCACAAATGTTGGACCTTCAAGGTGGGGCCCCCAGCAGTCCCTAAAGATTCAGGGATCAACAGGTGAAACTGCTGTGGTGATATACTGCATTGATTCTCTTGGGATGCCAAATGTTAAAAACTAAAGCAAATCCCAGCAAAAGCAGAAGTCTTTCCTGCTCTAGACATGAAGATTACCCTTTAGAAAGGAAGCAACGTGTGATGAAAATCAGCATTCAATAATAATCACTGCGTTTGCCCTGAAGAACGTGGACTGACAGAGGAAGGTGTAGTGAGGCGGTGGGGACATATTCTCTGTGCCTCCCCCTTGCGTGCCCATCTCCCTGTGGTGAACTTCAGTGAACGTTCAGCCAGGCAGGAGGTGAATCCTGCTTAGACGGGGGCAGTGCAGAGCAAGCTTAGCCCATAAGTGTCACCCTACCTGGAGAGACCTCATGTTGAATTACTTAGTAACCACAGTATCTTAAAACAACATACACCTCCACTGTAAAAACACATGGAAAACTATGCAAATAACACTTTCTTTGAAACTGACTGGCAGGTGGAGAGGAATTGTGGAGCATTTTTTCCATATGTTAACTGCTTTTCCATTTCAGATCTGGAAATGAAACCAGATTTAATCACTGTGGAAGGGCTGGATAACAACATGTCTATGTGTTGAGTCCTTATGTTATGAGTTCCCAGACTAACATTTGCTCAGAAAAATAGAAAGCTACACTTAACACTGGACTTGCCTATTCCAGTGTAACTCCGTCAGCATGCATTAAATACTCACGGTGTTAAAAAAAAAAAAAAAAAAAGATGCAGACACAAAAAATGGGTTAAATATAACCCTTCCCTCTGTTGTCACTCTGGCACTGCCAACTGTCAATGTGATTAGGAGGCTGCTAACACTTGGGTCAAAGATTTAGAAAATAACAAATCAAGGCCAAAGCTAGTCTCTCTTTCTTACTCGCAAACCAATAACCAACCTCCTCCTGCAAGTGGGACTAAGATCGGAACAGCAGACGTTTTAACTTTAGTAAACCCTACAAAGTTTTGGTTTTATCTACTTGCTAGTCAATTTGTACCTTCTTGAGAATGAGGGGATCTTTGTAAAAATGTATATTATGAAAAAACTATGCCTGGCTTTCAAAATATTTTACACCAATATAAAAATCTTTTATTTCTATTTCCCACGAACTTTTTGAAGCCCTTTGGAGTTCTAGCACCATTTCATTCCATGTATTTTTCAGGGCACCAGTGTGATAGCACCAGACCAAAGAAGCAAAAGTTGCTGATCTCAAGGGGCTTACATTTGGATAAAAAAATTACTTTCAACATCAAGTTATGATAATAGATCTGCTTTCTGTAAGAGACTATATGTTAGAGACTATATATTTTCTGCCAGTTCTTTTAAGGGGATTCTTTTTGACTGACGTATGTATTGAAATTAAAATATTATGTGTTCTGGTTACCACTTAAGTTAATTATACCTTTAGTTGAAAAATGAATAATGTACTTATACTAAAATTAAGTATAACTATGCTGTGTATTAAGTACATATATTTTCAATTAACCATTTAAATATCTTAAATATACTTAACATGCTGGCAACATCACAATCTTTTTGTGGATTTTCTGTTATTCCTAAAATCCTGCTGGGTTATGGTATCTGCTGCCTCACATAATCTTGGCTTTCTCTTTCTGACAAATGTAATCTCTTGAATAACTTGTTTTTGTCCTGAGAAATAGCAATCCCACATGTGCACCCTTGTAAAGGCCCCAAATATTTTTCACTTCATAAATTTGTTGCATTTCTGCAAGGTAGTTGGAATGGCTCAGACATTCCCTAGCAACATCTTTTAGACATAAAAAGCTCTGGATTTTAACATTCAAGTGATAAAGTGCACTGTTTGGAAAAGGTAAGAAATTGGCAAAAATAAAAAGTGGGCATTTGCATTTATCAAAAAAACTAAAAAGAACGGACTGCCACCAGTGAATTCAACAGTGGGGTTCCCAAGGCAGTGGGGGTGTTGACGATCAGCAAAACATCTGGATTTAGCCCAACCCTCACCATTGACTCACTGAAGTCATCAAGCCGTAACTAGGTAAGTTCTCTTGGTCCCCACCTTCTCTCCATTTGAAACCTACATCTGACCTCCAAATAATGAGTTTCCCCTCCCAAACAATTTCACAGTGTTTACATCTAGTCCACTGGTTCTCTGTGAGTAATCCCACTTAGTTTTAAATAGAACCAGGTGCAAAAATTCACTATAGTTGATAACATTTTGGTTGCTACTGACACTGATCTCAGGAATTTAGAACTGGATGCTTACTTTTCAGTATCAGAGGGCACTGGAATGATTTCCTTCCATGTGCAAGATAATTTAAACAGAAACTTCTAAATCATGTTATCCACCCAGGATCTGCTCTGAATAATCAGAATTGGAATCTTGGCTAAATCCAAAAGTAAAAGATTGGGAGTCACAGGATAGTAATTTAATCTTCTAGATAAAATGAGGGTTAGAGCTGGGCAAGTGGGTTGTTTTCAAATTATTTCAAGATCAGATTTCCCTAGTTTTGTAACTCATTTCTTCAACCCTGAAAGTAAATGATTGCACAATATTTCCAGAACTTAGATCAGGTTGGACTCAGAAAATAAGATGAAAAATAACTGAGTTTACTCTCTCTTTCACATTTCTTTAATTTTTGTAAGAATTGTATTTATTGGAAAAGTTTTCAGTAAAAATTTCAGATCCACTTTGCTGAGGGATGGGTTATATTCCATTATTAATTCCCCCCACCCCACAACAGAATTGACACTGAGACTGTGACAGTTCGCCCTCATTAGACTATGACATCATAGTACATTTTTCAAGTGTTTCTAAAAATCTTTAAAGCTAAGAAAAGGTCTAGAAGTCCAAAGATACTAGGTGGTTTTTTCCCCCCTTTGGCTGATCACTTTTCGTTTTTTCAGAGAGCTCATAAAATTAAGATAAACACACCACAGTTGCAGTTTCTCTCATTCCAAAGGGTCTAGCGGTCAGAGGTTCAGGACCAGTCAGGGACAGCTGATGATAAAAAGACTGACGTTCTGTGACCACAAGACAGCAAGCATCCAATAAATACTCTGGAAGAATAAGCATGCCACATTTTCATCTGGGGTTTGCTGGGGAATGGAGGAGCTTACTGACCAGCAGACCTAAAATATCTACTGGGAGTGCAGGATTGATATGTGCTGATTTGAACGGATGTTCCTTGGACCATTTGCTAACCTCACTTCCAAGAAAATCAAACCTTTATTCCCACCCATTTGTCATATGTGAAAACACATAAGATCTGTACATGATGCATGCGCCTGTTCATGTGTGTGTGTGAAGCTTATATTATTTTCTCCTGTAAATTTTCAGTTTTTCCTCATGACTGGGCAGAAATTCAACCTCAACTAAATTGTCTTTTCAATCAACCTGCTTATGAAAGCAAGCAGGCCTCCAATTTCTTAGTCTAACACAGAACTCATGATAAAGGAATGCTGAGTTTACAGTATCATTAATATGATATGCAAGCCTGCTTCTTTCCAAATTATACATTTTTCATAACTTATGTTATTTTTAGTATCCATTTCTATCACAGCTTCTAATGAGAAATGTGATGAAATAATAAAGCTGACTTATTTTGGGCTGGATTCCTGTTTAGTCTTGAGGAAAATCCTCAGTTTTCAGAGAAAATAATTGATTTCAATTTTTCTTAATCCATAAAAATCATATAAAGTTCAAGTGAGTTGTACTGAAGGAATGAAATGAATTGGAGAACTGTATAGATACAACAAAATTGAATCCAGATTCTTCTGTTACATGAACCTTCCTGTTATCTGTGCTGGTGAGATTTTATTGCTTAGGTCAGTGTTTTTCAACTCTGGCTACATATTAGAGTTCTATGATGAGTTTATTAAAAAAAAAAAAAATGAGGACCCTTCTCAGATCAAATAGAATCAGAATCTCTAGGGGTGAGACCTGGGCATCAGGACTTTAGAAAGTGTCCTATTTAATTCAAATATGTAGCCAGCGTTGAGAAGCACTGATTTAACTTCTGCAAAGAGTCAGAATGGAGAAACATGAGTGGCTACATGGACTGTGTTCTGAACAACACTGTATGCAGATCTACTGCCAGCAGATAGCAGTAGAGGGAAATAAAAAACAGGCCAGTGCCAGCCCTAGTTAAGAAGTCCGGTCAGCACCCATTGGGCACCAGAAGGAATCTTTAAGGACTGAAGGATTTCAACTATTTTTACAGTTGTGTCTTTTTGCCTTTTTCTTAAATTTATGCATGGGTCTGATATTTGGAAAGCTCAGTGCATACAACCAAGATCTATGAACACCTAGAAAAGGGTGGGGAGAATAAAATCAGAAAATAAATTGTGTTTCTTTGCCTCCAAAGGATGACAAGCTATTAGGAGAAATTCTCTGTTTATTTATTTATGGTATACAACATGTTTTGTATACATTGTAGAATGACTATTAACATTCATTATGTCACAGATTCACTGTTTTTGTGATAGAAACATTTAAAATCTACTCTTGGAAGAGGGCATTTGGTATAGCCGTTAGGACGCCACTTGGGAAGCCCACATCCCATAGATTTCTTGGGTTTGAGTCCCAGCTCCACTCTCCATTCCAGCTTCCTGCAAATGAACACCCTGGGAAGCAACAGGTAATGGCTCAAGTATTTGTGTCCCAGCCAACCATATGGGAGACCTGGATTGAGTTCCTGACTTCTGGCCTCAGTCTGGCCCAGCCCCTGGCGGTTGTGGGCATCTAGGGAGGGAATCCAAATATAGATATAGAGAGGGAGATCTCTATATCTCTGTCTCTGTCTCTGTGCCTTTCAAATAAATAAAACAAATTTAAAAAAATTATTGAAATCTACTTGCAGAACTTTTCAATTATACTATGCATTATTAGCCATCAAACTGTATAACAGATCTCTTGAACGTATTCCTCTATGTACATGAAATCTTGCATGCTTAAGCCAACATCTATATACAGTTATCTGTGGTTACATGTTATCTAACTTCATCAGGTCTTTCAAAAAAATCACAGAATTTAAAGTTCAAGGTAGAGGAATATTGATGCCATGAAAATGTGATCTTGAGCAAATTAAACTCTGTGAATCTCAGATTCCTCACTGGTAAAATGGGGCTTATATGATAATAATGGAAGTGCTAAGGACTTAACATTTTTCCAGTGTACAAATGTTAATTATTTTCCTTAATTCAAGTTGGCTTTGCAGTATGTTGGAATTTCAACTTGATCCCTTAACAATAATGTTTTTTGGTGGTCTACTTTGTACAGAGACCTAAACTAAGGGCTGTTGTTTTATGAGGATCCTGTTTCATGATCAAGCAAGGCTAACAACACTCAGCAAAAATGGAGCCGTTGTTTTAAATACCTGTACAGATCTTGATTTTACCTGATTGAAAAACTAGCTAATAAGGAGTTAATGGCTCAATTAAAGTTACTTAAATGTGACTAAAATAGGACATTATCCTTCCTGCAATTGGAAAGAGAACTGCTGCATTTTAGAGTGCTGGCTCTTGGAGAGCAGCCGAGTTTTAAAATGTTTATATCCCCATGTCCTCCAGCCCCAAAAGGCTTAATAAAAATTGGTTGGAATTAAATTTACAATATGGTGACTGGACATTTCATTTTTACCAAGATGCTGCTTAATCCCCTTAGAGTATTGCATTTCATCTATGTAAATATCTACAAATTTGCAGATGTCTGTCCCTACTCCAACAAATTGCAAAAGACTGGTGATGATATTTGGCCTCCCAAGAGCTCACAGATTTGTTTACAAACTGCATTCAGTATTGTTTTCAGGCTTTGCAATCAAAATTGGGAGCCTCAGCAGTCAGATGCTTGGGCATTTCATAACACGTGGCCCCAGATTCAGAAACTTGTTTGTGTGTCTTAACTCAACAGTCCCACAGTTACTGACAGGTGGGCACCAGACTTCTGTCTCCTCCATAGCAGACACTCAGAGATTCTCTGCAATACATGGAGGTTTGGGGTTGGAATGAGTGTGGGAGCCATCAGACTTAACGTTCTGATCTGTGGCATAAAGTTTGAAGTCCCCAGGAAGTTGAAAGACTTGCAGAATGTTACTCAATTGGTAGAAAAATGATAGCTTGAACCTAGGACTCCTAACTCCAGATCTGTTGTGTGAATTGGTAAGAAACATAAGAAGTTTATAGGAGATCTGATGGCTTGAAAGACTGCTACTGAAATGGAGCACAAGGGCTGAAGTCATTCTCCCTCCAGTTCCCTGCATGGTCCCTACAACATAAAGACAGCAGGTTACAAGCCTGAGTAAAACCCACAAAAGCAGAAATAGTGGTGTTTGTGGAGATAGATGGATATGGGGAGAAATATGGGAGTGTTTTTCCATCCCAGACTACTTCCAGGAACTTTCCTAGCTGGCTCAGACCTGGTTCTAGACAGAGGAACTGGTTTGCCAAAGCTCTGAAGAGGGCTTTCAGGATATCTACACATAGTGGTCTGGATTTGGCTAAGTGAGACGAGTGAGACCAGGATTTGTAAATAATAAAGCACTAGCCAAGCAAGAAGATTACTGACCATCGTTTATTTTAATCCATGAAAGGCTTGACTTTCACTGGTATTGTCCAAATTTGGAGTCAGAACAAAGCAGTGCCAAGGATATGACAGGATTCAGTCTTGGCTTTTAAACTACAGAGTGGCCACACTTGTTCCTTTCACCACAGGGAAGACGCGGCTCACTGTACTCGTTCCCTAATTTCTCATTCTAAGGCACAAAGGACACACGTATCTCTTACTGGATTAAATTCTCACAGGGTTAATATTTCAAAGGCTGGCAACCTCCACAAACAGAGGGAGAGCTTTGCAAGTAATCCTTGTGGAACCTAGGGATTTGGGAGCATTGTGGCACTTGGGAATTTAAGTTATCAAATTCAGCAGTGCTGCCTGGTGCCTGACCAGTAGTCCCTGAGATGGTAAAGGCAGCAAAACAATTAGGATTGTAATTCATGTCTCCCTGGCACTAGAGCCGCACGTGTATGGTGGCAGGACGCCTGAGGACGAGAGCTGGAGGAACAGCTACCACGGTGTGCTCCTGGGGCTCAGCGAAGACCTCAGCTGACTGCTCCGCTCATCCTCAGTAACGGGTCCCAGGAGCCTAAAGTGAACTGCGCCCAAACCTCAAGTACACAATGGGAGAGCGTCTGAAGCTAACACGCAAGTTAGCTCTGGCCCATGGATTTGGTACCCAAACCAAAATAAACCAGAGTCAGCAGCACTGAGAACCCAATCAAAGATGAAGGAGAGATGGATGACTCACCTCTGAAAACGACACGCATTAACAGCCTCTCGGGCATCTGTGCTAGAATAGTCCTACATTTTTTATTGGTGATCCAGAATTGAAATCTCCAAGTTTGCACATCACGCTGCCTTTCTCAAAAGCAGAATGCCCAACTGGTAGGAAGGAATGGCACAGAGCTCACTGAGTTCTGAGAGTGATCAGAGTGGAAGGAGAAGATTCTCAGGGTAGCTAAGACACCCAGGACACCATGCTTAGACAGTCCTGGGATCTAGCTGTCACATAGACTACAGGGAAATTGTTCTTGTAGAGTTTTCTGAAAGCTTGAACTCAAAGTATCACAACTAACAGCAAGCACTGAGAAAATGTATAGTGTCCTCAGAAAGGGATATGCAAACTGAAGTCCATACTAACTGTCATGTACCAGAATCATTCAATCAATCGCCATATTCTGAGATTCTTTGGAGAGGGTCGGAGCTGAATCCGAAGCACTGAGGGTTGCCACGTCAGGGTTGCTCAGGATAAAACTTGGAGGGGCTGCCAGATGACATTCTGGAAAATAAGAACGTGGCTGGGGAGGATCAGAGCAAACATTTGAATGTGCTGACTGCATCTGCTTTGTATTAAGCAAATAACATATGTGCATCTTCTCATTTTTCACTCACAACCGTCTCATGAATAAGACCTAACGACTAGTCTGCTTTATAGAAGAAACTGAGGCATGGGGAGGTAAAATAACATGCCACACAGGGGCAAGAATTCCAGCCAAGGCTGTTTGATCCTGAACCTGACTATACTAAATTGCTTTTCTTTAAGGTTTTTTTTGTTTTGTTTTGTTTTTGACAGGCAGAGCGGACAGTGAGAGAGAGAGACAGAGAGAAAGGTCTTCCTTTTCCGTTGGTGCGCTGATCTGAAGCCAGGAGCCAGGTGCTTCTGGTCTCCCATGCGGATGCAGGGCCCAAGCACTTGGGCCATCCTCCACTGCCTTCCAGGGCCACAGCAGAGAGCTGGACTGGAAGAGGAGAAACCAGGACAGAATCCGGCGCCCCGACTGGGACTAGAACCCAGGGTGCCAGCCAGCGCCGCAGGCAGAGGATTAGCCTATTGAGCTGCGGCACCGGCCTTCTTTAAGGCTTTCTTAACATTTTGATTTCCTTTTTCCTCAGGAGTCCACACTGTTGCTACTGGTAATCAGTGGCTCCTTTTTGATTTGTGTCTGGGCAATGCCCCTACACATGAGTCCCCTCCTCAACTAACTCTCTTCTGGGAGCGCAGAAGTAGTGTTGTCCCCCTTGGTCCATGCAGTTTTGCCCAGCCAGGGAGGGTCCTAAGACACCAAGCTTGGGTAGACTGAGAGCAGAGCAGAACTGATACTTTGAAAGTATAATTTGAAAGAAGTGAATTTAAGATAAATGAATGTCTACACACTTATAAAGTTAAGGAATTCCTCATCCTACCTGGAGCTATAGATTGAAAACATAAATTAGTTCAAGAAAGTCCTAAATCAGTTTTCAGATGACAACATCTTATTGAAAGACACTGGGATTTCTCTAATCCTTCAGAGAAGGCACAGCATTGAAAGCACACCCTGCAGTATTACTATCATAGGCCATTTTTCTTTTTAAAGATTTATTTTATTTATTTGAAAATTAGAGTTACAGAGAGGGAGAGACAGAGAGATCTTTTATCCACTGAATCACTCTCCAAATGGCTGCAATGGTTGGAACTGGGTCAGGCTGAAGCCAGGAGCTTCATCTGGGTCTCCCATGTGGGTACAAGGGCCCAAGCACTTGGGCCGTCTTGTGCTGCTTTCCCAGGTACATCAACAAGGAGCTGGATGGGAAGTGGAGCAGCTGGGGCTGGAATTGGCCCCTATGAGATGCTGATATCACAGGCGATGGTTTTATCTGCTATGCCACAGTGCCAGCCCCATAAGCCATTTCTGCACTGGATGAATTAGAGTCTAGCTTAGCTGGCAAATTATTACTTATTAGGTGTCTGGGTGTCACCAATTTGGGGGGGAAAATTATGTAAAAAGATGCGTAGTTAACAGCTTTGAAATGTAGTAGCCGTTTTATGACAAGATCTGTTGTTTCCACTGACTGTTCTCTTTCTCACGCATCCTTTTTGAAGGTTTATAGCCACTGCCGATTTTATGTTCATCGTCTGTATGTCTCCTTCCCACACTGAAGTTAGCATGATCTGCACTCATAATAACCAATCATCCAATAGCCACTATGACCTGGAGTTCAGTGCCACTTGTTTGCTATATTTTTAGTTATCTCCAAAGTGTTTGGGGCCAGCGCTGTGGCGCAGTGGGTTAAAGCTCTGGCCTGAAGAGCTGGTATCCCATATGGGCACCGGTTCTAGTCCAAGCTGCTCCTCTTCTGATCTACTCTTTGCTATGGCCTGGGAAAGCAGTAGAAGGTGGTCCAAGCCCTTGGGCCCCTGCACCCACGTGGGAGATCCGGAAAAAGCTCCTAGCTCCTGACTTTGGATCAGCGCAGCTCTAGCCATTGCGGCCATCTGGGGAGTGAACCAGTGGATGGAAGATCTCTCTGTCTCTACCTCTCTCTGTAACTCTGTCTTTCAAATAAATAAAAATAAATCTTTTATAAAAAAAAAAGTGTTGGCAGGACCAGTTTAAAAAAGTGTTGTAATTGCTTGAAATATCTCTTTATTTCAAAATAGTAGCAGATCTACTCAATTAATTAGTGGCAACAAAGAGTTGATCAATCAAAAAATCAAGATAAGAACAATATATGAATGATTATATTTTCTTCTTACTCTATTTTACTTATTGAAAATTTTGAGAGACAAGTTTATACCTTGAATATGTGGGTCAGGTCACTCCCAGAGCCCTCTAGTGGCATTCCATTCCCCTTATCAGGAAACCTCATGTCCTTGCCATAGTCAATCAGGCCCTGTGTGCCAGCACCACTGCCCGCAGCCTGGGCTCCCACACTACGTCCACTCTGGTTTCTGCTGAGCACTTCAGATGCCCCCAAGCTTTTTCCCACAGCAAGATGTCTGCATATTGTTCTTTCTAACCAACTTCTGATCTTCTTCCTTTGCCACTGGATCTTTCTCATTTGCCTTCTCTTCAGAAAAACAAAAGTGCAAAATAAAGCAAAACATTGGTCAGTTGGTAAGCAAAGTTCTATCTATTAGGATAGAATAAAAATGGAAAATTCCCTAATTTATCAATATAAATATTTACCAGTAAGACATGGAGAATTGTTTCCTACCCAATTTGGATTAAACTAGCAGATGGAAGATGTCTCCCTTTATGTGTCTCTACTTCTCTCTCTGGAACGCTTTTTTTTTTTTTTTTTTTTTTTTGGACTGATGGAGTTAGACAGTGAGAGAGAGAGACAGAGAGAAAGGTCTTCCTTTTCCGTTGGTTCACCCCCTAAATGGCCACTACGGCCAGCGCTGCACCAATCCGAAGCCAGAAGCCAGGTACTTATCCTGGTCTCCCATGCAGGTGCAGGGGCCAAGCACTTGGGCTATCCTCCACTGCCCTCCTGGGCCGCAGCAGAGAGCTGGACTGGAAGAGGTGCAACCGGGACAGAATCCAGCACCCCAACCAGGACTAGAACCCAGGTGCCTGTGCCACAGGTACAGGATTAGCCAAGTGAGCCGCGGCGCCAGCCTCTCTGGAGCTCTTTCAAAATAATAAATAAGTCTTTAAAAAAAGTATATCCAGTATGGACAGAGGCAGCTTGTGTAGGAATTCGCTACTAAAATATCCCTAAGATACTTCCTTATTCAAACTTTGTTTCCAGGTGTGTCACCTTTTTCTGTATCCATAATTAACTCTCTAAAGTTACCAGCAGGTGAGGTTCCTCATTCTTATTCTTTAGTGGTCCATCTCACTGCTATCTTCTATGATGTCTGGCTGGGTGGCACAGCATTGCGGCAACTTTTTCCTTTTCCAATAGTTGTACACACATATTTTAGGATGCTGAGTTAAACAACACCCACACTTCTTGCTTGATGATTCAAAGGCTTAAAAAAAAACACTGATAACTTTTATCACTTATCTGGGTTCTGTGGATGAAAGCAATGATTCCCAAATTTTTGTTGGCACCAAGAATCATCTGGGGAGTTCATCTTAAAATGAAAGCATGAGGCTGGTGCTGTGGCGGAGTGGATAAAGCCACCGCCTGCAGTGCCAGCATCCCATATGGGCCCGGTTCAAGTCCTGGCTGCTCCACTTCCACTCCAGCTCTCTGCTATGGCCTGGGAAAGCAGTGAAAGATGGCCCAAGTCCTTGGGCCCCTGACCCCATGTGGGAGACCCAGAAGAAGCTCCTGACTCCTGGCTTCGGATCTGCACAGCTCCAGCCGTTGCGGCCAACTAGGGAGTGAACCATCAGATGGAATCTCTCTCTCTCTCTGCCTCTCCTTCTCTTTCTGTGTAATTCTGACTTTCAAGTAAATAAATAAATCTTTTTTAAAAAAGCAAAAACAAACAAAGAAACAAAACCCCTAAAAATTTCACATTCCTGGACCCCCTTCCCCGAGAGATAACAATTTAGGCCCAGGAATGTCTTCTTTTTTGTTTGCTTTTGTTGTTGTTTATATAAACTAGGGTCTTTGGTAACTGTGAGAAAGGCCCACAGATCCTGTGCTGAGAAATGCTACTATGAAGAAGAGCTGTCTTAGCTGTTCTCACCCACTTGCCAAGCTGTCATCAGAGTAACTTCTGTCTAGGCTCAGAATGAAATCCATGGGGAGTTGAAAGGCCCTTCTGTCAGCGAACCTAACTTTCTGCAATGGGAGGGCTCTGGATGTCTTGGGAAGAGAAACAGACAAATGCTTTGTTTCAAAAAAGAGCCTGTTTCATCATCTGACTGCCTTCTCCTCCTCCTGCTCCCCCTCCTTGCCCTGCCTCGTTCCTACCTTTTCCCCTCCATCCACTCCTCCTCCTTCTCTTTTGTTCATTCAGGAAGATATTCTTTTCTTCTGTCATTATCCAACCCTCTTTCGTGGAGGCTGACATGAAGTCTGCCAGGTAACTATTTCTAACAAGATGGAGTAGGTATGCATCAACTGCTCACAGATCTTAGAGAGGGGATTCAGAGCTCCAGAAGAGCCAAGAGACAACTATCACAAGCATGCTGGAACAGGCTGAAAACAAACTACCTTTTTTATTTTTAAGATGACTTTGATAGGCACACTGCAAAACAGTGGTGAAATTCAATAGCACACCATTGCTTAGGTTTTAGCAAGGGAGCACTCCTCTCCCATAGTTCCCCACCACTCCCTGCTGCGATAGGAAGAAGCAAATGTATGGCAGTCTACAGAGTTCCACCAAGTTCAAAGCCATCACACACAGGAGCTAAGGAAAAAGTGGCCACAGGACTCCAAGGCAGCCACAGAGGAAACCTCCAGGAACTCACGGTCAAGATCTGTAACAGGGCAGCTCAGAGCCCAGGAGAGGGCAGAGCTCCTGAAGCAGCCTCTGGGACGTGAGGGCAGTAGTTTAAGAGGCCGTGAACGCAGACAAAGCTATTTACAAGCAAGGTCTGTCGTTCTTCTATCAGTGAAGCAAACCAGCTGCCCTGTGATTCCTGGCACTGTAATCTGAGCAGGGAGATGGCGGTTCACAACAGCCTCTCTCCCCCCGCCAGGAAATGATGAAAAAAGTGTCTCCATGGACCCCTCAGGGGGTAAACAGAGGAACATGCTCATTGTCTTTTGGACATTTAACTGGCGGAATGTAAAGAAAGGTGTTGCAAAAATGGGTCAATGAGTAACAGTGGGGTTTGAATCCGGGCAGTGTTTGGACCTACCTCTTCATAGTAAAGGTGCTATCCAGTGAGAACAATCCTGGGAGACAGAGAACGGGAATTTACAAAGCTGTTTTAATTCCAAAAGCAGAATAGCTCTGTGCTCTGTGCTTCCGCTAGCAGCCAGGCACCTATAGTGCCTTTCTGAATAGGAAATTAAGCCATTTTCCTTCTGGGAACCTGGCTACCCCTGGCCAAGAGGGAATCCTGAGTGCACAGGAAGGAATGACAGGCAGTAGTCCCTCCCATGGGCAGGAATGAGCAGTTTCAATTTCTTCCCAACGCCATCTCCAACCTCCAGCTAAATGCTTTCCACTCAGGCCTCTTGGACCACTGCTCACTCCACGTGCTGAGGAGGAGTGGACAGCACAACGTCATATCGCCCAGCAGGGATCACCAAAGAGCTTCCATAGATTTGCCAAAGCATGTTCATGGATTGCACCGTTCGATTAAATCTGGTTTTAAAGTAAATGGTTTGAATTAAATGGTTTTGAAGTATAAATCATCATTTTTGATGTCACATATAGATTTTGTCAATTATTTAAAGCATACATTCTTTATCAAAATAAAAAAAATCTGCATTTGTGGATTTGTTTTGCTCCTTTGTGCTCCCTACACCCTGAGACTGTGAAGGGACTACAGCGTTATGTTCACATGTGCACTGTTCACTTGGTCTTTCATTCACTTACTGATGGGCTGCTGTGTGGCTATAGGCTCATCATCTCAAGTTACTTTAAGGCTTTTATAAAAGAGGCTGCACAAATGGTCTGACCTTTGGCCTTTACATCCATTCCACATGTGAGGATTTGGTGGTCAAAGTGCCATGTTGAACACACAGACTGGGCCCCACCAGATGCTACACCTGTCAGCATGTTGATGTTAGACTCTCCAGCTTCCAGAACTGAGAGAAACAGATTTCTATTGTTTGTAAATTACCCAAACTCAGTCTGTAATAGAAGCACAAACAGACTAAGACATGCTCCCGTTTCATTTGGCCAATTTCACCTTGTTTAACTGGGTCAAAATTTTGAGAAAAACACACAATCCAAGAGTGCTTCAAAACACCTGTGCAAAGTGAAATTAAAAGATAGGTTTATTTTGATGCAAGTTATTAAAATATATGCATATGAGGGGTCTTAAAGAAGTCCACAGAAATTGTTTATTATGAAAAAAACTATGCATGGATTTCAAGTTTTTGCATCAGAATAAATTTCTTAATTTCATTTTTCAATAAATATCTTGAAGCACCCTTGTATCAATCAGCAATCAAGAATATGATGACAACACATTTTTAATGTTATAATACTCATCCTTCTCCGGAGTTTTTGTATGTGTGTGTGTGTGTGTGTGTGTGTCTTTATTCCAGGAAAGATGAAAATGACACACATGGACTGTGAGTGTGAGCACAAAGCAGGAAAGCCAGGAATCTGGAGAGACAGGCAAGGTGCAGCCAGCTGGTGCTGAAGGGATTACAAATGTGACCCAGTAGAAAAACCTCCCTGATGCCAAACTAGTCATTGGAACTTTGATAAGAAGATGACAATTTAGCCACAGGGCAAGTTCAGAGACTCATTAAAATTAGAGGTAAAAAAAAAATTCAAAATGGAGGAAAGGGTGTTGGATCACTGATTCTTGGTCTCAATACGACGTGCATTTTCCAGAACTGACCTCAGTGTTTCTCACTGCTCATTGCCACCCCCTGGCGACAGCAGATTCTCCCCCTGCCCCTCTGGCTGCTCCTTTATATTCTCTTCCCTGGGCCACTGTCATTGGAGTTGGGAGTGGCTTAGAGGTTCTGTCCTCTCTCCTCCACTCACACTATATATTCCAGCGCAGTGCCATGTACTCCGGCTGTAAGTACTATCAGATGTAGATGACCCTTCACGCTCTGACACAAATATTCTAGACTGTAATATTCAACCATTCACTGATTGCCTTCACTTGAAAGAACACCAAGGACCTATAGCCCAGTGTGTCCCAGCTGAACTCACTGGTCTCCCTCTCCCCACGCTGGTCCTCCTGTCACGGCTCAATGAACAACCCATGGCTCACCCAGACTCATTCCTGAGCTGCTTCCTGCATCCCTTCCTCTTCTTCAGGTCACTGACATTACTGAGGGTCGACACTCACCAGAGTCTGTGCTAGGTAGGCCCCAGGATGAAGTGGGAAGTGAGGTCAAACCATTTTTGCCCTCACAACACTCACTCTCACCTACCTACCTCTGTATGCTGCTTTCCTACTGTAGGCATCCATCCATTCTTGCTTTGAGTGCCTTAAAAGCTTTCTAATTTATTTCTGAGTCTAGGCATGCCTTTCCAAACCATTCCCACAAATCTGCCTAAAA
This sequence comes from Oryctolagus cuniculus, assembly GCF_964237555.1. Lineage (NCBI taxonomy): Eukaryota > Metazoa > Chordata > Mammalia > Lagomorpha > Leporidae > Oryctolagus > Oryctolagus cuniculus. The sequence continues at coordinate 16,479,883 of NC_091446.1, read as the reverse complement.
CCAACATTATTATACTTCCTCTGCTTACTACACTTCAGGGGCTCCTCACTGCTCTTAGGATAAGTACAAAACTCTCCATTAAATAGCTCAGAAGAAGGGCTGGGTCAAAGCCTATAGGAACCCTGGGAAGGAATCAAAACTGTGTCCCTTCAAAAATTCACTAAATAATCTCTTAGCATTGTTAGGTAGGAAACACTGGTTCCATTAATAAAAATAGGATATCCACTTGTATCAAAATTAGGGATTTGACATATGCATTAACTAAAACATAACACCTTTTTATGCATATGGTGTTGCATATATGTGTACAAATGGGAATTTGTTCTATATATTGATATTACATAATTTCCTTTTTAAGTTTTAAGATTGTAGATGTCTTTCTTTTTTTCAAAGTCTTTCCATGTCATTAAATGTATTTCTACTATATCATTTTAATGACTGCATAGTTATTTAATACTTCAAAATTTTAATTATTTGAGATACAGAGAACTCCCATCTGCTGGTTCACTCCCCAAGCATCTGTAACAGACAGGACTGGGTCAGGGCTGAAGCTGGGAGCTGGGACCTTAACCTAGATCTGCACCTGGTTTGCAAGGCCTACATTGGTGGGAAGCTGAAATCTGCAGCCAGACTGGGTACAAACACAGGTACTCTTATGTGGATAAGGGTGTCTTAATCATGAGCTTAAGTGCCCATTCCCTGATTTATTTTCAAATCTGATCTTTTCCAAAGTGGTATATGTGCATGTTAATAAGGCAAATAGTATCAAAAAGGTTTATAATGAAAAACAAAAGCACCCCTGTGGCACATGACCCAACCTCAGCCCTGGTCACCAGATGTGTCAATATTTAAAAAAATATTTTGGCTGCCGCAGCTCACTTGGCTAATCCTCTGCCTGCGGCGCTGGCACCCCGGGTTCTAGTCCCAGTCAGGGCACCAGATTCTGTCCTGGTTGCTCCTCTTCCAGTCCAGCTCTCTGCTGTGGCCCAGGAAGGCAGTAGAGGATGGCCCAAGTGCTTGGGTCCTGCACCCACATGGGAGACCAGGAGAAGCACCTGGCTCCTGGCTTCGGATCAGCGTAGCACGCCGGCCGTAGCAGCCATTTGAGGGGTAAACCAATGGAAAAGGAAGACCTTTCTCTCTCTCTCTTTCTCTCTAACTCTGCCTGACAAAAAAATTAAAAAAAAAATATTTTAACTGTTGCTCCTCCTAAAATAGGTAAATCAATTAAAAGTAGCATACACTTTTAGCTATTGATTTCCCAGTATAATGCAGTCAATTGTTCAATATAGAGACATTGCTCACCTGCTGCATACCAGAAACTGGTCCAGGCATTAGGGATTTAGCAATTAACAAGACAGACAAGATCACTGCATTTATGAAACTCAAGTTCTAGGAGAAAGATTTTTTAAAGCAAATAATTAAATAAAACAATTTAATATACCACTATGTGTCTTAAAGACAGTAAAACTGGGTGACACCTATGTCGGCCCCTGACCGATAAGAAAGGCCCGCAATGTGAAGATCTAGGGGAAGAGTTGTAGTTAGAATATGGGTTGGATGCGTGACACAGAGACACTGTAAGAATGGCTTAGTGAAATCTCTTTATTGAATCTTTTTTATTGTTTTTAAAAAGATTTATTTATTTATATGAGAGGCAGAGTTACAGACAGAGGGAGAGACAAAAAGAAAGGTTTTCCATATGCTGATTCACTCCCCAGTGGCCAGAGCTGAGCTGATCTGAAGTCAGGAGCCAGGAACTTAGAGACAGAGGCTTAGCTTACTAAGCCACATTGCCAGGCTCTCGTTGCTGACTCCTGTAGTAGTCTGAGGGCAGATACACTCAGGAGCTCTTGCTCCATCTTCTCTTCCAGGCCCTCACCTGGAAAAGTCCCAGATGGCTCTACCACATTTGTGCTTCAAATGTCAAGATGGAGCAAAGAGGTGTGAGTTGAACCCAATTATAAAAAAGCACAGCTCAGGGATTGACACTGTGGGTTAAAGCCAAGGCCTGTGGCACCAGCATTCCATGTGGGCGCTGGTTTGAGTCCTAGCTGCTCCACGTCTGGTCCAGCTCCCTGATGGTACACCTGGGAAAGCAGTGGAGGATGGTCCAAGTGCTTGGGACCCTGCACCCATGTGGGAGACCCAGAGGAAGCTTCGGCCTGGCCTAGTCCTAGTTATTCCATGTGGGAGAGACCCTGGCTCCTGGCTTTGGCCTGGCCTAATCCTAGTCAGTGTGACCATTTGGGGAGTGGACCAATAGATGAAGACCCGTCTCTCCTTCTCTCTATGACTCTTCCTTTCAAATAAATAAATAAATCTTTAAAAAATAAAGGGGTTGGTGTTGTGGTGTAGCAGTTAAGTCACTGCCTGCATCTCCTATGGAGAAAAAAAAAAGGCATAGGTCAGCAATTCCCTATCTCTTCTGTTCACATTTTTTGGCCAGACCTTTGTCACACAGACATACCTAGCTGAAAGAGAAACTTGAAATGGAGCTTTCACTTTGGGTAGCCATGTGCTAAGCCAAAATTCTCTTACTTTGGCAGATGAGAATATGTATCAGACTTACCTTATTTTTCTGGCAAAAGAACATTTTTACACAGAGGAAAGATCAATGGCAAAGGTTCTGAGGAGGGAAAGTTGACTTGTTTAATGAAAAGAAGCTAAAGAGGAGGAGAGTTGGAGGAGCTGAGGGATCAGTGAGGCAGACAAGGACCACACAAGACAGAGATTGTAAACCATGGCAAGAAATTGCATTGCTCTAATTATAACTGGGAGCCATGGGAGAGTATTCAGCAGGGAACTGACTTGATCGTTCCCTGCCACACTCCCACGTCCCCTATTCTTTAATAGCATTATATCACTACTTTTGATAATTCAATCATTAATCACTACTCACATCATGGTGAGTATGTAAGTAATGTTCATTGCAGAACCAAGTCGTGTGCTATGGTTGCATTTCCTTGTTTTGTACAGCTTTTAGTTTGCCTTAGTTAATAACATCGTTTGTATTTTTCATACATGATTATAACCACATATTCATGTGCACACACACACACCTTCAATTTATTATCTCCTAATCATATCATCTATTAAATCATCCATTCTGTCCAGTTTATGTTTTTCTGTCTTCTAAAATCTAGTTGAAATCTCTCATTCCTTGATGTCTTCCCTATTATCTTCTTACCCTTGTGAACCTCTTTCTTTCTAAATATCTTCACCACCATGTTAGCAAATCTTAGGATGTAGAGGAGAAAAGCATGCCCTTTCCTCAGCTTAATTAAAATTCAATTAACATTTTAGCTGAAGAATGCTCTCCTCGTACGGTAACCTTTAACCTTGTTACATGTGTTGAAAATGAGACTCTCCCTTTGACATTTTTGTGAGGCTACAGAAAAGATTAAAATGGCTTTCAATATGTCATTGTCAAGTTATTGTTCCTTCGAATGTGACTGAAGGCCAGGAGGGGATGATGAGGTGGCTTAGCTTTACAGGGCCCAATTCTTCCTCATCACTGAATCCACTGCGTTGACTCTGCCCCACCATTCTACTCCTGCTGCAACATATTGTGATTTCATGCTAGCGTCCTTCTAGATTCCACTGGACTTTGAAAAGCTGACATCTCTGTCTTTTTGGCTGTTTTCCAATGACTCACCTTACTGCCTGCACTTGTTCAGTGCAATCTGAAATTATTTCTTGGATACAGGCATGCTGTCCACATCTTCTTTGAGAGGAAGATTTTATTCACGATCATCTTTGATGGTATTTTTCAGTTATAATTTTTACTCTTAGGTTTTATCTCATTTGTATTTTTGTTTAAAATCCATGTACCCTGTGTTGCTGGCATCCCATATGGGGCTGGTTTGTGTCCTGGCTGCTCCTCATTAAAAAAAAAAATTATTTATTTGACAGGTAGAGTTACAGACAGTGAGAGGCAAAGACAGAGAGAAAGATCTTCCATCCGCTGGTTCACTCCCCAGATGACCACAATGGCTAAAGCTGAGCTGATCCAAAGCCAGGAGCCAGGAGCTTCTTCTGGGTCTCCCACATGGGTGCAGGGGCCCAAGCACTTGGGCTACCTTCTACTGCTTTCCTAGGTCATAGCAGAGAGCTGGATCAGAAGAGGAGCAGCTGGGACTAGAAGCAGCCCCCACACAGGATGCTGGCCCCATGTATGCAGGATTAACTTACTATATCACAGACCAGCCCCACAGCTGCTCCTCTTTTGATCCAAATCTCTGTTTATGGCCTGGGAAAGCAAGAAGATGGCCCAAGTACTTGGGTTCCTGCACCTGCGTGGGAGACTCGGCCATTTGAGGAGTGAACCAGTGGATGGAAGAATTTTCTCTCTGTCTCTCTCTCTCTCTAACTCTACCTCTCATATAAAGAAATAAATCTTTATTAAAAAAAATAAAATCCACCTGCCTCAAATGCTACCTTCTCCCTGAAAATTCCCCTAAGGAACCCAAAGCCCGTTCTCTGCCCAGGAGTGTTTTACACATAATTAGCACCCAGTAAAGGTCTCCTGAATAAACTGAGTTACCCAATGAGGAGCCGATGAGCTGTCATACACACACTCACACACGCACACACGCACACATATGCACACACACATGTACACACACATACACAAAGACTTTGTCAAGCTTCTATCATTAAATATTGAACAGCTGAAAAGGCTAGCATGGTAAACTAAGTGCCATTCCTAGCCTAGAAGCAGACAGATAGCAAAAGTGTTTAACGTTTTTCCCAACTGTTTGCACAACAAGGATAATGTAACCAAGTCCATCTGCTTCCTCTCATCCAGGGACTTCAAATGGTGACCAAAAAAACCTAGTGCTGAACTTCTAACGACTCCTGGTTTATTTCATCTGTTCTTTGTCAGAAACTTGTTAAAATTTTTAATACATATGAATAAATTATTAGGACACAACCTCAAATAAGTATAGAGTCCTAATATAAAAGTCAACAGCTTTGAAATAAAAAGATAAGTTTCTTGGCTGATTCTCTTTTCTCACGACATGGGCTGTTTAAAAGACTATGCTTTTACCATATCTGCTTTTTAAAAAGTTTAATCTTAACCAGGAATTATATCATTACAGGATTTAGGGCTAAAGGGGCCCAGATAAGTTATCTATTTCATTATCCAGCTTTCAGAGATAAATGATAGCATGCTACACTTTTAAGACTTAAAAACTGGAGGGGCCGGCGCCGTGGCTCACTAGGTTAATCCTCCGCCTGCAGCGCCAGCATCCTATATGGGCGCCGGTTCTAGTCCCGGTTGCTCCTCTTCCGATCCAGCTCTCTGCTGCGGCCCAGGAAGGCAGTGGAGGATGGCCCAAGTGCTTGGGCCCCTGCACCCGCAGGGGAGACCAGGAGGAAGCCCCTGGCTCCTGGCTTCAGATCGGTGTAACTCTGGCCGCAGCGGCCATTTGGGTAGTGAGTTAACAGAAGGAAGACCTTTGTCTTCTCTCTCTGTCTCTCTCTCTCTCTAACTCTGCCTGTCAAATAAATAAATAAATAAAATAAAAAAATAACAAGTGTTGGTAAGGATTTAAGAAAAGGGACTCACTTGCTGGCGCCATGGCTCACTAGGCTAATCCTCCGCCTGCGGCGCCGGCACACCGGGTTCCAGTCCTGGTCGGGGGGGCTGGATTCTGTCCCGGTTGCCCCTCTTCCAGGCCAGCTCTCTGCTGTGGCCAGGGAGTGCAGTGGAGGATGGCCCAGGTGCTTGGGTCCTGCACCCCATGGGAGACTAGGAGAAGCAACTGGCTCCTGGCTTCAGATCAGCATGGTGCACCGGCCGCAGTGGCCATTGTGGGGTGAACCAACGGAAAAGGAAGACCTTTCTCTCCCTCTCTCTCTCTCTTTCTCTCTCACTGTCCACTCTGCCTGTCAAAAAAAAAAAAAAAAAAAAAAAAAAAGGGACTCACCTGCATCACTGGTGGGACTACTATAAAATGGTGTAGCACTTAGGAAAGCCACTTGGCAACTCTTCCACAAGTTTGAACACAGCACACAACCAAGTAGTCTTACTCCTGGGTGTATATCCAAGAGAAATTAAAATACACATGCACACAAAAACCAACACAAAAATGATCATAGCGGCACTACTCCTACTAGCTAAACAGTGGAAATAACCCACATATCCACCAAAAATGCAATGAATAAACAAAATGGATATTTTCAAGCAATATATTTGGCCATAGAAAGGCATGAAGTACTGAATGAAACATGCTACAATATAGATGAACCTTGAAAACACTATGCTAAGCGAAAAAAAGACAATTACAAAAGACCACATGTTATATCATTCTGTTTATAAGAAATGTCCAAAACAGCAAATTTATAGAAATAGAAAGATTAGTTGTTGCCTAAGGTCGGGGGAAAGTGGGTAGAAGAAAACTGAGAAGTGACTGTTAATAACTATAGTGTTTGCTTTTGGATGATAAAAATATTCTAAAAGAGATTGTGTAACTATTTTAAGAACTACTGAGGGGCTGGCGCCATGGCATAGTATGTTAATCCTCTGCTTGTGGCTCCAGCATCCCATATGGGTGCTGGTTCTAGCTGCTCCACTTCCAATCCAGCTCTCTGCTATGGCCTGGGAAAGCAGTAGAAGATGGCCCAAGTCTTTGGGCCCCTGTACCCACGTGGAAGACCGGGAAGAAGCGCCTGGCTCCTGGCTTTGGATTGGCACAGCTCTGGTCGTTGTGGGCATTTGGGGAGTGGATCAGTGGATGGAAGACCTTTCTCTCTGTCTCTCCCTCTCACTATCTGTAACTCTACTTCTCAAATAAAATAAATAAAATCTTTAAAAAAGAGAGAGAGAACTACTGAATTGTATATTTCAAGTGAGTGAATAGCATGGTATGTGAATTATACCTCAATAAAAACTGCTAAATTTTTTTTAAAAAATAGAGTTTGGGACTCTTTTCATGGCTAAACGACACTAATAAAAAATTGGCTGCATATGCAAAACAAGTGTATTTGGCTTTTATTCCCTTCCACACACTGTTGCTTTTAGTTCAGTTACAATTTTATATGCTTATCCCATGTGATATGTTATCTGAGCTAGGAGCCTCAACAGGAAGTCTATAACATGTCTTTCAAATGAATATAAAAAACAGTTTAATACCACTATCTAATACTGTATTAAAGCCCTGCTTTGATGCCATTTTATGATCTTAAGCTCTTGCTTTCTATTTTGAAATAACAGAAGGGCTTACACAGACAATGCAATTTGGCTTTTACTAAACTTCTCTTTTCCTTGAAAAAAGAAGTCTACCATATTTGGAAGAAAACAAATAGTGTTTTTAAATCCCTACATAATCTACTATAGTTCTATGAGAATTTAAACTCACAAAAAAAAAGTCCAAAATTTAAGGATAGCAGTTATGTAATACCAAGTTCAATGCCGATCAAATGACCTGTTTAAGGATCAGTTCAGCTATAAATTATGAATTGTTGGGCCGGCACTGTGGCGCAGTGGGTTAAAGCCCTGGCATGAAGCGTTGGCATCCCATATGGGCACCAGTTCTAGTCCTGGCTGCTCCTCTTCCGATCCAGCTCTCCGCTATGGCCTGGGTCCTTGGGCCCCTGCATCCATGTGGGAGACCCAGAAGAAACTTCTGGCTCCTGGCTTCGGATAGGCGCAGCTCTGGCCATTGTGGCCATCTGGGGAGTGAATTAGCGAATGAAAGACCTCTCTGTCTCTACCTCTCTCTGTAACTCTGTCTTTCGAATAAATAAAATAAATCATACATGCTCAACCTGCCAAATATGAAACCAAATTTCCCTCTTAAATAATTTACAAATAATTACATTTACCCAGCCCCTAAAGGAAACTCTAAGTTTCTCAAAGACAAAGACCTTGTCTTAAACTTCAATACCTCACAGACTCCACAATTGCAATAGTTTCTCAAGGTCCAAGGCTTGGGCCAGTTCTCCGGTCTAATTACAATACATATCCTATTTGTTCTATATAGTTGTATCTATATTGCTATCTATCCATCTTCTATTTATCTATTACTCATTCTTCTTTTCTAATACATAAATGTATGTGGACTGCCCCAAATCTTCAAGAACTTCCAACTGTCTTCAGAACATCTTACAAACTGCTGAGTATGGAATTGGAACCTTTGCCATCCTCACGGCCTGTCCTTGCTAGCCTGAGCTTCATGTGTCAATACCAACAAAACACAGCTCCTTCCACACCTCTGGTCGCACACCTCCATGCCTTTACTAGCCCCTGGGATGCTCTCCAGTCTACGACAAATCTGTTCAGCTTTTACTGTCCACATCAGAAGCCATGTCTCTCGGGATCCTTCCTTCTCAGAATTAACCTCTTACTTTTAAATGCTCACCTGGCACTTTGTTTAGGAACATACTCCTTATGACAGTGTGATTTATATGGAACCCAGAGACATGCTTTCTCTCCTCATTCTCTCATGTCCAAGACTATGCATGGATCCCCTAACAAAGAATATTCTTTTCTATTTTCCAATACAGAAAAGCACTCAATAAATGCAAGCTAGATTGAATTATTCTTATCTAAAAACTGTAGAGGACACAGAACAGTTGACTGATAGAATGTAACTTAAGTTCCTGGAGGGATGTTCAGTGACTGAATTGAGTGACAAGCTAAAGTGATAGATATTAACAAAAATAAAAGCTAACTTTCTAAGTTCTTCCTACACTGAACTGGACTTCAGTAACAGATGCTTTGATGTACCCAAATCATTAACTAAGCATTTAGGTTGGATCTATTTTTATTTTCAATAGGTTTTAGAGAATAAAACATTTTCACCTAAGAAAAACAAATAAAAGAAATTTGGAAGTCAGTTCTTAGGATGTAGATAGATATCTGTCACTGTTTATACAAGATCCACTCAAGCATTTATTATTTATGAGAACCATTCCTGGCCAACACACTGAAGTCATAAAACTAGTAAGACGTGGGTCCTGCCTTCTAAGTGTTTACAGTATACTGGGGGAAGGATCTCAAAGGAATTTGTGTTTTGATACTTCAGAAAAATTGGTACTGAGTAGCTTGATATTGATGAATCTGGAAGTTTCTTACAATGTTCTCTCTTAAATTCAGATTATATTTATATTTCAACTTACACAAAATACAATAATATTTAATTAGAAAACAATTTTTATTCATGCAAACATCAAAAGAGCATAATAAGATGCTATGAATCACGGCTGGGCGTAAGGTAAGGCAGTGAAGGTTTCCTAGCAGAAAATTCCAGGAGGCATTCACTGTCAGGGCCCTGCAAGCGCAAGGTCAGCTGGGAAAGGAGTGCCTCTTTAAATCCAGCAGCTTAGGCACTGCCCCTGCTTTGCCCTAGTTCTGGCCCATCCGTGAATGTTTAAGAAAATAGTAATTTTCTGTTATACTTGGTTGTGTTCAGTTGGTATATTTCATAATAAATGTTTTGTAAGATATTCTGTTTTATCAAAAACAGAAATGGAGCCAGTGCTGTGGCACAGCAGGTAAAGCTGCCGCCTGTAGTGCTGGCATTCCATATGGAGCTGGTCCCCACTGCTCCACTTCCTATCCAGCTCTATGCTATGGCCTGGAAAAGCAGTAGAAGATGGCTCAAGTGCTTGGGCCCCTGCACCTGCATGGGAGACTGGGAAGAAGCTCCTGGCTTCAGATTCGCACAGTTCCAGCCATTGTGACCATTTAGGAAGTAAACCAGCGGATGGAAGACTCTCTCTTTCTCTCTCTCTCTCTCTCTCTCTGTGCCTCTGCCTTTCTGTAACTCTGTCTCTCAAATAAATAAATACATCTTAAAAAAAACAACAACTGCAAACTCATAGGCAGAATGCATTACTATGCCAAAGTCTGCTTTTTGAGAAGAAGGATAGATACTGAGGGAGAGATGAAACAATTAAGCATATTAAATCATTACCAAATTAAAAGCTTCTAAGTATTTAGGTCAGAAGTAATTCTCATTCCTACACTGTTTTATTATCCATACCAATAGCTCGTGCTTTTGCTGACTCCAAGTCACTTTTTTATTGTCATAAAGATTCTTTTTTTTTTTTTTTTTTTTTTGACAGGTAGAGTGGACAGTGAGAGAGAGAAACAGAGAGAAAGGTCTTCCTTTTCCGTTGGTTCACCCCTCCACAGCCAGCACTCCATGCTGATCTGAAGGCAGGAGCCAGGTGCTTCCTCCTGGTCTCCTATGCGGGTGCAGGGCCCAAGCACTTGGGCCATCCTCCATTGCCTTCCTGGGCCACAGCAGAGAGCTGGACCGGAAGAGGAGCAACCGGGACAGAATCTGGCGCCCTGACTGGGACTAGAACCCAGTGTGCTGGCACCGCAGGCAGAGGATTAGCCTAGTGAGTCGCGGCGCCAGCCAAAGATTCATTTCTAAGAGCAAATGGACCAAATGAGTAAGAATAAAACAATCAGCTAAGATACAAGCTAACATCAGCACTCTTTCAAGATAGACAACTTTGGAAACTAGTACCTGAAGATGATTCTTTTCCGAGTTCCTTAGTCTGTTGCTTGGTTATTCAGAACTAAATCGGGGGATTCTGGTGCACTTGATCCACAGGAATATGTAAATCAGTAAGTGAACAAAGCAATAGTTTAAATTAGTTGTCTTGAACAGCAGTTTCATATTTAGATAACTAATTAAATACAGAGTGATGACTAGATCTAAAAAGTACTGATAGAGATTGGAAAAGGTTTTAATTACTGGATCAAACTTTCAAGTGTTAAATATAAAGTAAAATGTTTCCTTCTTTGCTGGTCTGATTCTACTTTCATTTTTCTATATTTTAGGATGTTAAAAATTTTGAGTTGATTTTTTTTTTGCATTTCACTTTAAAATTGAAAATTTTTTATCTACCAAAAAGTGCTAGGTATTAGAAATAAAATTTCATATACAGCTCTCAAGACAGCCTAGAAAAGTTTGAGTGTGGTTGTGACTTATTTATAAAACTATTTGGTATCTTCTCAAAGGAGGTTTTGCATGTTTTCACGCAACAGCAGCAAAAACAAAATCATTCCAAGTTGTCATAAATGGTGTTAATGTGGAAAGATTTTTTTGCAAGGGACAATAAAAAGCTGAGGCTGCTGTTAATATAATATTGCTGGGGGCGGGGGTGGCGGAGGCATCTGGCACAGCGAAGACGCTGCTTGGTACACCCACATCCCATATCGGAGTGCCTGAGTTCCCGTCCCCACTCCCCTTCTGATCCAGCTTTCTGCTAATGCGCACCCCGAGAGGAGCAGGTGACAGCTTGTGTACTTGAGTCTCTGCATCCACATGGGGGATCCAGATGGAGTTCTGAGCCCCTGTTTGCAGCCTGGCCCACTCTGGTTGTTTGGGCATTTGAGGAGTGAACCAGTGGATGGAAAATCAATCTTTCTCTCTCTGGCTTTCAAATAAATAAAAATTAAACTAAAAATTTTTTTAAAAGCTTGGATTTTCAAAGTAAACATTGAAAATGATGAAAAAATGATAATTCTTGGGAAAAAACACTCAATAAATAAAAATGACCTTAAATAACTATGTACCTAACTTATTATAGACTGCATAAAGTTTTTCTAGTTATAATTCTTAATAACTTACAAAAGTTAAAGACATCAAGTTTTTAAGGCAAATTACAATCATTTAAATTTTAATTGCAGTCAACTGAGAACATAAATGCTACCATTCTCCCTACCCCAGAAGTTCTTCTTCCCCTAAATGTGATCCTATAAAAGCTATAGATAATAAAAGAAAAAAATTGATAATCCAGATGAAATGGGAGAATTCTCTCAGTGATACAACCTACCAAAATTCCCCAAGAGGAAACATACAATCTGAATCGGTCTACATCTTTTGAAAAATTAGAACAATAATAAATTAACTTCTAACACAAAAAGCACCAGTCTCAGATGGGTTCACTCAGATGAATTTGGTGAGCTACACTGAACATTTAAGAAATTTTATCAACTCTCCTCAGTCTCTTTTGGGAGATAAAGGAAGAGGGAAGGGGTCTGTGTAGTACATCAGGTAAAGCTACCACCTGTGAACCATATGGGAGCAGAGAATGTTGGCTGGAGGCCCAGCTGCTCTGCTTCCAATCCAGTTCCCTGCTGTGCCTGGGAAAGCAGCAGCAAACAGTCCAGTAGTTGGTCCCCTGCTACCCCGTGTGGGAAACCCAGAGGGAGTTCTGTGCTCCTGGCTTCAATCTGGCCCAGCTCCAGCTGTTAAGGCTATTTGGGGAGTGAAACCAGCAGATGGAAAATCTACGTCTCTCCCTATCACTCTGCCTTTCCTACAAACCAACATTTAAAAAAAAAAAATGAAAGAAGTTATACTACCTAACTTGTTCCATGAAGCCAGCAGTACTCTATTATAAAAAACAAACAAAGGAAGTGTAAGAAAATAGCAGATCACTATCTTTCATAAACACAAATATCAACAAAATGTTAGTAAATAGAATCCAACAATGTGTAAATAAAGAATTGTACATTATTGGGGCCTTGCCTTATTACTGATGTTACTGGTAAAGAGTTTCTCATTATTAAATATGATGTTGGCTGTAGAGTTTCTGTAGATACTTTTTATAATGTTGAGAAAGTTCCCCCGTATTTGTAATTAACTCAGAGTTTTTAGAATAAATGAATGGTTGTTGGGATTTAATGCTATAACGAGTACTCAAACAATATATTTCTTTTTTTTTTTTTTATCTTTTATTTAATGAATATAAATTTCCAAAGTACGTCTCATGGGTTACAATGGCTTCCCCCCCATACCGTCCCTCCCACCCACCACCCTCCCCTTTCCCACTCCCTCTCCCCTTCCATTCACATCAAGATTCATTTTCGATTATCTTAGTATACAGAAGATCAGCTTATTATACCTTAAGTAAGGATTTCAACAGTTTTCAAACAATATATTTCACTTTGTGTTTCTATGGGGGTGCAAACTGTTGAAATCTTTACTTAATGCATACTAAACTGATCCTCTGTAAAAAAAAAAAAAAAAGAAATTATCAACTCCCAACTTGACTCTCACTGGGATTAAACATGACAATAGGTCTGCTCTGATTTCATCATCATTTAAAAAAAATCATCTATTATTTTTCACTTTATGTTTCTGTGTGGGAGCAAACTGTTGAAATCCTTACTTAATGTATACTAAGCTGATCTTCTGTATATTAAGATAATCAAAAATGAATCTTGATGTGAATGGAAGGGGAGAGGGAGTGGGAAAGGGGAGGGTTGTGGGTGGGAGGGACGGTATGGGGGGGAAGCCATTGTAATCCATAAATTGTACTTTGGAAATTTATATTCATTAAATAAAAGTTAAAAAAAAAAAAACTTTTTTAAAGGCCAAAGACGAAAACTCACTGATTATCAATAGATACAGAAAAGACACTTGACAAATCCCAACAACCATTGATTCATTCTAAAAACTCTGAGTTAATTATGAATATAGGGGAACTTTCTCAACATTATAAAAATTATCTATAGAAACTCCACAGCCAACATCATATTTAATAATGAGAAAATTGACTCTTTCCCAGTAACATCAGTAATAAGGCAAGGATGTATCCTCCCACTACTCTTCTACAACACAAGAAAAACGTTTGCTCTACAGAAGAGACTGTTAAAGAGAATAAGACGACAAACTACAGACTGGCAGAAAGTATTTGCAAAAGGCATATTTGGGAGCTGGCGCTGTGGTGTAGTGGGTAAAGCCGCCACCTACAGTGCTGGCATCCTATATGGGCGCCACTTCAAGTCCTGGCGGCTCCACTTCCAATCCAGTGCTATGCTATGGCTTGGGAAAGCAGTAGAAGATGGCCCACGTCCAGTGGGAGACCCAGAAGAAGCTCCTGGCTCCTGGCTTCAGATCGGTGAAGCTCCGCCTGTTGTGGCCAACTGGGGAGTTAACCAGCAGATGAAAGACCTCTTTCTCTCTGTGTAACTCTGACTTTCAAATAAATAAAAATATATATTTTAAATATTAAAAAATAAAAGCGCATATTTGATAAATTATTGGTATGGGGGAAGGAACCACTATATTCTTAAAGTTGTACCTATGAACAATGCATTCATTAAATAAAAACTTTAAAATATATATATATATGTTAGCATTCAGCAACAAAAAAAATGAACCCAATTTAATAATGGGAGGAGCTGAACACATACCTCAACAAAGATTATACAAATAAAAAATAAGCATATTAAAAGATACTTCATATACCATGTTGGAGATGCGAATCGAAATGATACCAACATACACTTATAAAAATGACCAAAATCCAGAATATTGATGACAACAAACACTAGCAAGGATACTGAGCAGCAGGAACTCTCATTCATGGCTGACAGAACATGAAATGATACAGCCACTTTGAAAGACAGTTTGGCAGTTTCTCATAAAACAAAACACACTCTGACCATACACCCAGAAATCTCACTCCTTGGTATTTACCCAAAGGAAGTCAAAAAATGTGTCACTGTGTCACACAAGAACCTGCATATGGATGTTTATAGCAATTTTATTCACAATTGCCAAAACTTGGAAGCAACAAGATGTCCTTCAGTAGGTGAGTAGATAGGCTGGGGTATATCCTGGCAGAACAGTATTCAGCGCTAAAAAAAGGAGCGATCCATGCTATGAACCGACACGTAGGGACCTTAAGTGCATTTTACTAAGTGAAAGAAGCCAATCTGAAAAAGTTAGCTACTGTAGGATTCCACCTACAAGACATTTTGGAAAAGGGGAGACTGTGGAGAAAGATCAGTGGTTGCCAGGGGTTACTGGGGAGGGAGGGATGAATAAGCAGAGAAGTTTTAGGGCAGCAATATTGGATGACAGGACACTGGTAGACCCATGTCAATGACCATGTGTCACAACAAGAGAATGTACAACACCAAGAGTCAGCCCTAATGTAAATAAAGAACTTTGAGTGATTATGATGTGTCAGTGTGGGATCATCAACTGCAACAAATGCCCCACTAGGGTGGGGATGTGGATAATCAGAGTCTGTGCATGTGTTGGGGAGACAGACTGTTCCACTCAGATCTGCTGTGTACCTAAAATCCCTCTTAAAAAAAATAAAGAAAACAAAACACCAAAGCCACCATAGAAAAGCTCATATTAACTTTTATTTAAGTATGTATATATAAAAGTTTAATCTTATAATTTTAAAGATACATAATTATATATTATGCTGTCCATCTAGTTTATCCATTGTCATGAATCCTTTTGGTCCCTGAACTTGCCTTTGCTTCCTCCCTTACAGCTCTGCGCAGAATACAGCTGCATCACCGTCATGGGTAGTAATGAGATCCCAGTCTCAGTTCTTTGAGGATGATGAGGGGCATTCAGCACCATGAACATGTTGTTCGAACATAAATGAGAAAATAAAAACTATATGGTGATTTTCATGAGGTTTTTCACATAAAGTGTTATTTCATATCCCTATAGATACCACTACTAATGAGCCACACCTAAAGTACTTAGCTACAATTGAGTCCTCCATGGAATCATCAATATCCAGCTTCCAATTTCCACTCTTTAAAATACTTGTCCATTCTGCTCCTAGACTTCCAAGTGCCAACATTTACGGTAGGTATGATTTTCTGGGGTTTCAGCCACTGGACAAAGCGTTTCATTTCTAGGAAGCTGCTGTGCTCACTATAAGGAATTCCTGCAACATCAAAGAAGAGACATATTCTACTAAGAACCAAACTAATAAAAGAATTCAAAAGCATAAAAGAGAAAAACAATCCAAAGTATTTTTGTCAAAAACTCTTTAGTGCTTTAGAAAATACCATGTTGATATCTTTTATAAAGAAACCACACTGTTGACATCTTTTATAAAGTAAAATAACGTAAAATTTAGAAGTTTAAAACTATTACTCGGGGCTGGCACTGTGGCGTAGTGGGTAAAGCCGCCACCTGCAGTGCCAGCATTCCATATGGGTGCTGGTTCGAGTCCTGGCTGCTCCACTTCTGATCTAGCTCTCTGCTGTGGCCTGGGAAAGCAGTAGAAGATGGCCCAAGCCCTTGGACCCCTGCACCCACGTAAGAGACCTGGAAGAAGCTCCTGGCTCCTGGCTTCGGATTGGCTTAGCTCTGGCCGTTATGGCAACTGGGGAGTGAACCAGCAGATGGAAGACCTCTCTCTCTCTCTCTGCCTCTCCTTCTCTCTCTGTGTAACTCTGACTTTCAAGCAAAATAAAGAAATCTTTAAAAAGAAACTATTACTTTTCTACATATATACTTAGTAACATGCATTTTACAGAGCCTTGTTTAATTAGAATTTTCTTCTTTTAAAAAATTCTTTCTCTTAGACACTTCTCTCAGTAATGAAGTTCAGGAAAATCTAGAAGTATGGGTAAAATGTGAAGAATAACAAGCAGAAGACTTAATTTTAAGCATGGGTAAGCAGATCCCAGTCCACAACCCTGGCGTATATAAAAAATAATAAAGAAGAAAAAGAAAACCAAATCCTAATAATCCCTTTGTATCTTTATTGAAAATTGGGTACCCAGCAAAAGGGAGGAAAGACCCTGCTTTGAGTAAACTGTGGTTTTCAGACGAGGCTGAGGGTGAGTCACCGGCAGCCATGCAGTAAACATTTTGCCACCAACCATGTACTAACCCAACTCAGGGACGTGGTGAAGCTCTTCAGAGAGAAAAGCTTAGCTGGGTTTATACCTCTTGTTATCACCACATCGTGCCCTTCCTCTTCCAGCGCTCGGTATCTCAGCGTCATCTGGGCTTCTAGCACGAAACTACAGCACCCCTCCTTCCAGGAAATTCTTGAATTTCCTCTATCACTGATCACACAGATGGATGACCTGCGCAGGTCAACATCCACCTACTGTCAATCCCTCTATGTCAGTTTACAATGGACAAGACAGGATTAGAGCTGCAGGGAGATGTTACTCTTGAGTGCCTATTTTCTTGAGTCTCAATTTTATAGCATTTCAGAAAGAATTTAAAGTCATTATAAACATTAAGCATGACAAATTTTAATCATTATACCATATATTGAAATATTTCCTTTGGTCTGGGGAATAACATCAGCCATAGTTGTTAGCTTGTCAGAATGAGTCCATCCCGTCGGTCGAAACGCCAAAATCTCATCATATTTCCCACCAAACTTCTTCAAATGACTCTGTAATCCCTGTGAAATGAAAATAACATATGATTTAATGGTCAACGGAGATAGGTTATGTGGAATAAAATGGAATGATTAACGATATTACGCTAGCACAGTCACAGGGAGTTTTTCACTTGTTAAACATTAGCTCGCAACAATCTCATGCCATACTTCTAAAGAAAAAGGATCACTAAAAAAAAAATATAAAACTTTTTTTCTGCTTTACTTATTTGAAGTTGAATAAACTTTAGTCTGGAAAAAAAAATGAGGTGACTTTAAACAACTAGTTATGTGTAAAAATTATAATGTAATTATGTAATATACACATACATAATAATATATAAAATACTTATTATATATGTAATTATGTATAAAATTATAAGTGATAGTTGCCAAAAATATTCTATCTCCAAAAGCTACTCTACAGAGATACTGACATTAACACTGGTAAACATCCATACAAACCTAACTCCATGAATATCCACCAACAAAAGACTGAGAGATGGCTAGAAAGACAGAAATAATTTTTATAAGAATGGTATTATACTCAGTAGAGGTATACATTTAAACAAAAGCATAATAGCATTCTCTTGTGTTTACTCCTTTTCCACACAAAGATTACTTTTAAAACTCTTCATGCTACAACAATTGGAAGTAATACGCTCCCTTCATAAATCGTGAGTGCAACAGAACGTCCTCAAACTAAAATCATAATACACAACGACATTTGATAAAATTCTTAGAAAATAAATGACCAGAGTTCAATCTTTGAAAGACAAATGCTGAAGACAAAAACAACACAAGATCAGGCTGGCATTTTGGTGTAGTGTGTTTTGCTGTCACCTGCCACAAAGGCATCCCATATTAGACTGCCACTTCAAGTCCTGGCTGCTCTGCCTTGGATCCAGTTTCCTCCAGTTAACGTGCCTGGGAAAACAGCAGAGGATGACCCAAGTACTTAGGCTCCAGCCACCTATGTGGGAGACCTAGATGGAGTCCCTGGCTGCTGGTTCCTGGCTTCAGCCTACCGCAGATTTGGCTGTTGTGGCCATTTTGGGAGTGAAAGATCTCTGTCTCTGTCTGTCTCCACCTCTCTCTGTTGCTCTGCTTTTCAAATAAATAAATAAGTAAATATTTTTAAAAAGAAATGTCACAGGAATATAAAATAACTAATTTCTTTGGTCTTAAGATGAAAATCCAGTTTTAAAGGCTTTAACAATAAAATTCATTCCACTGATAAACTGATAAAAATCCTTTGGTTTCTTTCATATTACAGGTAACATTTTATTTAATCTGAAGTGAAATAGAAGAATAGCTACCATAAAACAGGTTTTTTTATTTTTTGTTTTTGTTTTTGTTTTTACCAACTACCATGCCTACCAAAGAAAATTTAAATAACTAAGTTTCCATTATAACTTCTCTGGTACTGCAAATTTTAAAGTTTTTGCCTTGGTCACTCTAGGACCTCACTAATGTAATGTTATTTGTTTAGTTATTTGCTTAATTGCTATTGTTCCTACTCTTGTCCTCACAAAGACAGGAAATAGTAAGAAACTGAGTTTTAGAGTAAGTATAATACTAAAACTGAGAATCAAAATGTCAGCATGTCACCATACCTGTTTGTCTCTGCAAAAACATAGAATTAAAGGAGAACAAATTTTTGCCTTTTCTGAGGAAAAGTTACCACAAAAACATCATGTGGCACAGGCTGGTATCATAAAAATTTAGGATGCTATCACATAAACCAGGCCTGCATAAAAGCCTGTCAACAGTCACCAGTAATCCATAAATCATAATTTGAGAACTACCTTCCTGAGGAAATTTATTAAGAATGGTTTAGGAGACAGTTACAAGATGGCAGAGTAGGGAGGGAGCTTACTGCTCTAGTCTAAGAGAAGATAGCTTAAAAAAAGTGCAGAGGGGCTGGCGCTGTGGCATAATGGGTAAAGCCACCGCCTGCAGTGCCGGCATCCCATGTGGATGTAAGTCCCGGCTGCTCCACTTCTGATCCAGTTCTCTGCTATGGCCTGGGAAAGCAGTGGAAGATGGCCCAAGTCCTTGGGCCCCTGAACCTCCACGGGAGACCTGGAAGAAGCTCTGGCTCCTGGCTTCAAATCTGCACAGCTCCAGCTGTTATAGCTAACTGGAGACTGAACCAGCAGATGGAATACCTCCCTCTCTCTGCCTCTCCTTCTCTCTCTGTGTAACTCTGACTTTCAAATAAATAAATAAATCTTTAAAAAAAAAAAAGTGCAGAGAAAAGTACAATCTCAGAGAAGAGTTAGGGAGAAAACAGCAGAGGGAACTCTATGCAAATTAGAGGGACACAGTGAACCTACATGGAGGGCACAGATGCCCACAACTCAGGACCCCAGCAGCCACGACCCTCCCCACCAGCATTGAAGTGTGAGGTGAGACCAGACTGCAGCAGCCCAAGCCACTGGCAATAAAGCTGCAGGAAGAGCCTAGAGGGAACCCAGCTTGGAGCCCCATGGGGTATAGCGTATCTGCCAAACTTGAGGAGGAAAAAGGAAAGGAGGAACACATTTCTTTCTCCCTGATCACCTTACAACGGTGTCCTGTAACAAGCCGAAAGAGCAGTCGCCATTTTGGACACACCTAACAGCTGAGCCAGCTCATTTCTGCACGCAGCAACCAGCAAGTGGAGATTCCTCACTCTGATGGGGAGAACTAACAGGGAGCTGAGTGCTTATGACTGTGGGAGGCCTGTGTGCCGGGACTGTGAAAAAAACTGAGGCTGTGTGGGAGGACTCACAGTGTGGCTGGGACTGTGGGCAGTCACTGTGGGGGAGTTCACACGCTCAGGGCATCCTGGTTACCTGGTGAGGGACACTGCTGGGGAATCTGAGCTCACCCTGAGGACTGCACAGATCCTTTGTGTGGTCCTTGGGGTAGAGCAGACGAATATTATATGCACTGGGGCTAGCACTCAGGCATAGGTCTCCTTTGAAGAAAGGAGCTCAGCTGAGCAGAAAAAAAC
Source organism: Oryctolagus cuniculus (assembly GCF_964237555.1). NCBI lineage: Eukaryota > Metazoa > Chordata > Mammalia > Lagomorpha > Leporidae > Oryctolagus > Oryctolagus cuniculus. Next base: position 16,459,740 of record NC_091446.1, on the reverse strand, counting down.
CTCCCTTCTGATTAAAAAAAAAAAAAAAAAAAAGATTTACCATGTCAAACCTGGGTGTGTCACCTTAGACATGCCCTGAACCCAGGAGAACTGAACAAAACTCCCTGGCCACACCCACCACACACCTCCAGATACTCACTGAATGCAGAAACTCCACTTATCTACAGAGGTAGAGTACAAAGACAAAAGCCACCACAGCGGAAAAGGCAAAGAAGAAACCAATGAGTATTTCCACAAATGCCGAATAACAAACACACCAATTCAAGAAACAAGAATAAGGAAGACAACATGACACCCCCAAAGGATCACATACTTTAATACTAGATTATGAAGATGATGAAATTGAAGAAATGCCAGAAATGGAATTCAAAAAGTTGATCATAGGATTACATAGAAGTAATCAGAAGCACAAATGTACAAACTACTGAAATTCGTACATGCCATGAAAGAAAATTTCTCCCATGAAAATGAGATCTTAAATAGAAATCAAAATGAAATGAAGAATTCAATAGAACAAATACAAAATGCAGTGGAAAGCCTTAACAGTATCAGTAAAGCAGAAGAAAGATATCTGACTTAGAAGACAAAGCACAGGAAATTATACAGTCAGACCAAAAACAAGAAGAGAAAATTAGAAAACTAAAAAACACTGTTGAGAATCTACAGGATACTACCAAGCAACCCATCATACAGGTTCTAGGTGTTCCTGAAGGCATGGAAAAAGAGAAAGGATTAGAAGACCTTTTTAGTGAAATAATAACAGAAAACTTCCCTAATTTGGAGAAAGAAAGGAACATCCAAGTACAAGAAGCACATAGACCCCCGAATAGACATGACCAGAAAAGATCTTAACTACAACACATCACAATTAAACTCACCACAGTAAAACATAAAGAAAAAATTCTAAAATGTGCATGAGCGAAACACCAGATTACTTTCAGAGGATCTCCAATTAGACTCACAGCGGACTTCTCATCAGAAACCCTACAGGCTGGGAGAGAATGGTGAGATAAAGTCCAAGTCTTAAGAGAAAGAACTGTCAATCCAGAATACTTTACCTTGTAAAGCTCTCATTTATGAATGAAGGTGAAATAAAGACCTTCCATAACAAACAGAAATTGAAAGACTTTGCCATCACCCGTCTGGCCCTACAAAAGATGCCTAAGGATGTGCTGCAAACAGAAACACAGAAACATAGGCATCACTATGAAAGAAGGTGAAGAAAGAAAATCTCCCAGTGAAAGTTCAAAGGAAATTCAAAGTAAAACATAGGAATATTTTTGGAAAAAAGACAGGGCAAAGTTGTTACTTATTAATAGACACCTTGAATGTAAATGGCCTCCAGTTAAAAGACACAGACTAGCTGAATAGATTAAAAACAACACCCATCTATTTGCTGCCTACAAGAAACACATCTCACCAACAAAGATGCATGCAGACTGAAAGGATAGAAAAAGATGTTCCATGCCAACAGAAACCAAAAAAGATCTAGTGTAGCCACCCTAATTTCAGAGAAGATAGACTTTAATAAAAAAACTTGCTAAAAGAGACAAAGAGGGGTACTATGTAATGATTAAGGGATCAATTCAACAGGAAGATATAACTATTATAAACATATATGTACCTAATTACAGGGCACCTGGCTATTTAAAAGAAATGTTAAAGGATCTAACAGGAGAGATAGACTCAAATACAATAGTAAAGGGGGACTTCAATACCCCACTTTAAGCAATGGATAGATCAATCAGACAGAAAATCAGTAAGGAAGCAGCAGATTTAATCAACACTATAGAACAAATGGATCTAACAGATATCTACAGAACTTTTCATCCTACAGTTGCAAAATAAACATTCTTCTTGGGAGTACACAGAACTTTCTCTAGGGTTGACCACATACTGGGCCATAAAGCAAGTCTTAGGAAATTCAAAAAAATTGAAATCACACCACACATCTTCTCTGAACACAATGCAATGAAGCTGGAAATCAGCAACTCAGGAAACTCTAGAACACACGCAAACACATGGAGATTGAACAACATGTTCCTGAATGAACAGTGGGTCATAGAAGAAATCAAAAGAGTAATCAAAAAACTTCTAGAAACAAATGGAGACAACAATACAACATATCAAAACTTATGGGATTCAGCAGAAGCAGTGTTAAGAGGAAAGTTTGTAGCAATTGGTGCCTTCATCAAGAAATTGGAAAGGCATGAAATAAATGACCTATCAATACATCTCAAGGATCTAGAAAAACAGCAAACCAAACCCAAAACTAGTAGGAGAAAAATAATTAAAATTAGAGAAAAAATATCAATAGCCTTTGTATAAACAGACAACGCCAAGGCTGAGATTGAACTTCTAAGATCAATCCCATTCACAACAGCTACAATAAAAACAAATACCTTGGAATAAATTTAACCAAGAATGTAAAAGATTTCTACAATGAGAATTACAAAATATTAAAGAAAGAAAAAGAAGAAGAGACAAAAAAGATGGAAAAATCTTCTATGTTCATGGATTGGAAAAATCAACATCATCAATATGTCCATTCTTCCAAAAGCAATTTACAGATTCAATGGGGATACCAATCAAAACACTGACGACATTCTTCTCAGATCTAGAAAAAATGATGCTGGTGAACCAGACAGCAGGAATGGTACTACTGACAGTGTTTCATGGGTTTTCAAGCATGCCTTGCACATCCTGTAAACTGGTTTTAAGTTTACCTCTTCACAAAAAGTCATCACCTCTGTTGCAACAAAACAATTCTGGCTGGCACAAAATTGGCTATAATTACTAACTAAAATATAGCATGGTAACGATCAACTTCTGGCCTGTGTTTTGAGAATACAGGATCTTTTTAAAATGTTACCATGACATGGTCAATTTAATGGAGGAAGGGGCAGAACTACTGAAGGCAATTCCAGGAAATATCTGTCCCAGAATTACATCAGGTGCTACTGTCAGAAGGGGAGAGGGGATACAGTCTCCACCTTCTGGAAGCTTACAGTAAATAAATCTCCACTTAGAGGGCAATAAACCCCCAGCTTCTGGGTCTTTTTTTTAATAGAAACCACCTACTTTTAATAAATTATTTATTTATTTGAAAGGCAGAATGACACACACACACACACACACACACACACACACAGAGTAAGACAGCAATCTTCCGTCTGCTGATTTATTCTCCAAATGGCCACAACAGCCCAGACTGGGCCAGGCTGAAGCCAGGAGCCAGGAACTTCAACCAGGTCTCCCACACGGGTGGCAGGAACTTAAAACTTGAGCCATCACCCACTGCTTCCACTCTGATATGGGATGTGGGAGTTCCAAGCAGCAGCTTAACTCATTGCACCATAACGCCCACCTCCAACTGCTATTTCTTAACTTGTTCTAACTCTTGTTATCTATGACACCATCAGCTCATAGGGGCCTTCAGGGTTATCTTTTCACAAAGGACTCATTTTTTAGTATAAAATCTTAGAAGTGATAAATGCAGATGTAATGAGTATTGAAAATATACTCGAGGAAGGTATTTGGCAGAGTGGCTAAAATGTTACTTGGGACACCCATATCCTACATCAGAGCGCCTAGGTTCTAGTCCTGGCTCAACTCAGAGTCCAGTGTCCTGCTGATGCAGACTCTGTGAGGCAGTGGCAATGGACCAAGTGATGGGTAACTGCCACCCACACAGATGACCTGGATTAAATTCCCAGCTCCTTGCCAGCACCTGGGGGAGTGAATCAGCTATTGGGAATTCTCTCTCTCTCAAGATAACAACAAAAAATTTAATAGGCTTAATAACTCCAGATCACTCCCTTTTCAAGGATATAAGCCTTAAAGAAATTCAAACATTTTATTCACTAAAAGCAATCTGAATTTATAGCTATCTAGAAATTTTAATTTTTGTTAAGTTTGAATTTGTAAATATATGATCTTTAAAAGGCCTCGGGTAGCAGAAACCAGTCTGCAAAGCTGCAGGCGGTGAGGGAACTGATTCCCGTGCCAGGCTGATGAGTCAGTTTCCCTGCCTGCACTTCAGATCTTGCTCAGAAACATTACTAGATCAACTTTACCTCATCTAATTGCTCCTTACCTCTCACAAGATAAAAATCTTCACCCCTATGACTACAGCAGCTCCCTTTCTGCACCTCCCTCTGCCATCAGCATATCTGGATCCGCTTCTTGGCCAAGCTCTGCTTCCTGTCTCCACTTCTCACTTCCTATTCACTCTTCTCCTTTCTGTTCTGCAAAGCAGAAAACTCACTCTTTTTTATTCAACTTCATAATTTAAAAGTTTTTAGTATATTCGCAAAGTTGAGGTAACACCACACTAATTCTGGAACATTTACACTGCTACTAAAAGAAACCCTACACCTACTGGCATTCACTCCCTAGGACTCTTCTTTAAGAGCTGGCAACCACTCGTCTATTTTCTATCTTTACGGAGTTCAGCATTCTGGACATTTCAGACAAATGAAGTCATAAAATATGTAGCCTTTTGTACCTGGCTTCTTCCACCTGGCATGATGACCTCAAGGTCCACTCACAGTGTCTAAACCATATTTCATTTAATAGAGAGAAGAGATTTTATTTATTCATTGATAATTTGATGAGCATTTGGATTATTTCTATCTTCTGGCTATTTTAGATAATACTGCTATGGATTTTTCCTGTAGAAGTTTTTGTGTGCACCTATATTTTCAGTTCTCTTGGGTCTACAGGACTAGAATGGCTGGGTCACAGGGTCACTCCACATTCAACTTTTAGGAATTACTAGGCTGTTTTCTAAAGCAGCTGTACCATTTTCCAGTCTCACCAGCCAAGAATGAGGCTCCCAAGTTCTCCATATGCTCACGGATTGTTGCTGTCTGTCTTTATTGTAGCCATTCTGTGGCGACTTCTGGCTAACCACATCTTACTGGCTTTGGATTACAGTTTCCTGATAGCTAACAACTCTGAGTCTCTTCACATGCTTATTGGCCATTTGAGCATCTTCCTTGGTGAACTAGCTTTTCGTTCATTCCCCAAGTCTTTGCCCTCTGACATCACTTCACTCAGTGTTGGTGTGGGTCATCAAAGAAGTTCTAATTGTCATTCTCTTCTTATTTGATCTCTCTGGAGCGTATAGTACTTCTGGACACTCTTTCTTGAAAGTTCTTTATGCCTCTCATTTATATAATACCCTGACTCCTCCACCCCAATAACTTGTTCAGCTGGAATAAACGAAGTTAGTGGGAAATAAAACCGCAAACTAAAAATAATAAAAGAAGGTATACCCTCCTCTGGATAGCAGTTTTCATTGTTAGGATTAACTGGCGTCTCATTAGTCTCCAGAGAAATTGGATGCCTCTCAAATTTAAAATAGATTTGCAAAGCTAGCTTAAACAACAATGGACAAAATTATACCTTGGTTATTCCTAAAATTTTTATGAATTACATACTCATGAAAATAAGCCACAAAAATGTTACCTTAATCTCACAAACAAAGGAGCAGTTATACCACAGAGAATTTCCTTACTCAAGGGAAAGACCTAAAACATTAATTGTCTTTATACAACGTGGATTATTATTTATAAGACAGACACAGGAGTCAGCATCCTGAATTATTTCAAAAAATTCAATATAAATTATATCATGAACACATAGCAAATATATCCCTTGGAATGAATACTAGAACTTTTTCTCAGGATACACTTTCACTATTTTATTTAATTCTCTCAGTTTTCAATATGTCAATGTTTTAGAAATGCTAACACAGAACAGAATAGACCTGAAGAAAAGTAAGACCTCCAGAGAGTCTTCTACTCATTTCCCCATTCACCTAGAAAGAACTGGAAAACTGTCTTAAAGCCACGAGGTTTCAATAACCAGACAGGTACATTCCTTTCTATTTTTGCTCCTTTCTATACAGAAACACTAGTTCTCTAGTTCTTAAATTCCTGGTGGGCACAAAAATCACACTATGCCATTGCACATACAGACAAACTAAAAGCACTTACAATTCCCTTTAAAAGATTTTTTAGGGAAAATTTTACTATAGGTGTAACTCTACTGTAATTGTGTTCCTCTAAGGTAAATGAATGTAAAATGGGACTGCAGTTTACAATTATTCGGGCTCAGAAAACAATACCCCAAAATACCGCACCTTGGTATGCTGATTGTTTTAAATTAAAGACCTCAGGAGAGGAGCAGATGCTGGAAAAGACTTCACTGTGGTGCTGCTTTATCTACTTAAAGACCAAACGCACCAAAGAATTACCTTTGGTCCGTTCAGAGCTTTCGCTAGCTAAACTCATTCTGCAGGAAGGAAGATTAAAGAATATAACCACAATTGGATTTTGTCACAAGCTATTCTCTGTCCCCAGGTCCATTCAATTCCCAAACTGAATCATTCACTATTGTATGAGTATTTGGCCCATTTATCACCCAAAATCATGAACCTCACCTCAAAATTGTCACACTTCCCTTCCCCCTCTCCGCTGTGAGGAACAGTGTAAAGGCACGTGGTTCTCACTGGGTAACCACACTCCTGTGATCGTCCTCTGGGCAATTAATAAATCTGTATATCCTTTTCTGCTGTTAATTGCTATCGTCTGTTCATTTCTGTAAAACTTCAGAGTACACAATCATCACATTCTTTTCGAGTTTGTCTCAGAAGACACAGCATTTGGATGCTTACCTTGAAGTTAATTTGCATCATTGGGAGAAGGTGAACCAATGAATTGCACATATCTGTAGTGATGAGGGAATTAATTTCCGGTATATTGAGGCACCGTAATGTTTTATATTTCTCTTGGGACATACCCACTTTTGAACCTAAAACGTCAGCAATGGCTGAGGGAAAGGAAAATGTTAAAAACAGTAAAATGACAGCTTGTGAAAAAATAATAAAACCACAACTGAGTTAATTTTTAAAATAAGAATTTACAAAATAGAAATAAATTCAAAACATTCACATTTTAATGATATATTAAAAAGGCTGAACAATTCTGTAGGTTGACTGGATAAAATAAATTGTGGGAAAGTCAAATAATTTATTTTTAAAGCCTTGTTACTTATTATTTGAAAACTTCAAAAGATATTTAGAAAGGGGTGGTGAAAGGGAAGAACTGATTTGGGAAACTTAAAATCCTGACACTTTCACTTCTTTCAGGTTGAGCATCCCTTATCCAGAATGCCTGGAGCAGCAGTGTTTCAAGTTTGAGTGTTTTAGATTTTGGAATATTTGCAAAGACTTTACCAGTTGAAATCTCTAGTTTGAAAATTCAAAATCCCAAATGCTCTGAAACCCAAAATACTTTGATTACCTAAACAACACTAAGTTTCAGGTTCTGGAACATTCTGGATTGCAGATTTTCAGATTACAGACGTTCAACTTGTATCTTAATGTTTAACACAATATGAAAACATTTAGGAAGAAAGGGAAAGCTTGTGAAAACACAGTATAACACTGCCCAGGCAATCTGCAGTTACACACCCAGAGGTCATTTACCAACAAAAATTAAAACTGTTGTTTAAAATAATTAAATGCTTATCCTCAAAGAATACAGCACTATAACTAACTATGCATTAACCATTTGTTAAAGTTTATTTAAAAATAATGGAACATGGATATTTGTGCTATAAACATCTTATAGATACAAAGGTTAAGATACACATGCTTACGATTTTCCCATTAAGTTAAGTCTTTCGAAGTTTACATGATTCAAACTTTTAAATTTTCCTTCAGCTTTAAAAGTAACATTGAATCATTTCAGGAAATAAATGCCAAGTGCAACCACAGAGACTGAAAGGGCTTTATGAAAAAAGAATCTGAACTGTATAATATATTAATGTAAATTAGATACAGCTATCACCCACCTAGGAAGACTTTCTCTTTTCCAATAGAATAGGTGCCACAGACAACGAGAGCACGTGGGTTCAGCGTTACAGCCTCAAAGGCAGTGTTGATGGCGAACTGGATAACCTCTTGCTGAGATGGAAAGGTATATTCTGGGCTGCAATACCTGAAATATGGAAACGTACTTATTAAAAGAACAACTAAAAAGCCATAGTCTTAAATTGGATCCTATTTTAGAAAAATAAGCTTTAGCAAGTCCCATACAATGGCGATATAATATGTTAAAACCATGACAGCTATCTTTTATCTTACTGCCTGAGGTTAAAATAGTTATTACCAGTTATTGCTAACTTGTGATGGAATTATAAGCTTTCATATAAATTTTTCATTTCATTAACCTCAATTTAAAAAACTGCAATCTGAAGACCTGTTTCTTCCAAGACTGTTTCTAGCCAGATAGCTATTTCAGTTATGAATTATAACCTCAGTCACTATCACAGAAAATATTGATAGCAATTATATTTGGACTAAAGAGTTCTGCTTTAGGAAGAATTAAACTATTGAAACTAAACATGAATTTAATAAAGTGGTTTTAGATCAAACAATTAATACATGGTTGATACAGTCTCTTCTTACAGATACAGGAATACAACATATCCAATAAGGTCTGACTTGACACACATAGTGAAAAATTAAGCCTAAACTACTATCTGTATACACTTGGAATGAAAAGTAAGCAGTTCTTCAATAAAAAAAAACTAGTAAACTGGGGCTGGTGCTGTGGCCCAGCAAGTTAAGCTGCCGTCTGCAGCACTGGCATCCCTTATGGGTGCGGATTCAAGTCTTGGATGCTCTACTTCCAATCTAGTTCCCTGCTAATGCACCTGGGAAAGCAGCAGAAGATGGTCCAAGTCCTTGGGCCCTTGCATCTACATGGGAGACCCGGAAGAAGATCCTAGCTGCTGGCTTTGGCCTGGTTCAGTCCCAGACATTGTGGCTATTTGGGGAGTGAACTGGTGGATGGAAAATCTGTTTCTCCTCTTTCTCTCTGTATCCCTGCCTTTCAAATAAATAAATAAATAAATCTTAAAAAAAAGAAATAATAAACTACAAATACCAAAGAAACATTTTTCCCAATTTTGAAAATTGTTTTTGATAGTTAACCACCAGGAAAGAAGAAAAAACTTAGTCTTTTAACTTATAAAAATCCACAAAGAAATTCAGAATTGCATGTAGAAGAGTATCAAGTAGCAAGGTAGTTTTTTTTAACTTATTGTTACATAATTTACTACTTAAATTATATATAAAAGAACAGAAAAATTAGACATAGTGTGAGAAAACTAGATGTGGAAAAGCCAACCCACCAAAGCTACTTCTTGAAACAAGTTGAAATAGTTAATATAATTATCTCTAACAAATTGATAAGGTATTTTAATGTATATTATATATATAATTTAATGTAAATGCATACATCTTTTATCTGTCAATTATGACAATAAAGTCGCAAAGAAATATATATAACACTATAATATGATAGCTTATGTCATAATATTGATAGTACTTCGGAATTCAAAGTTATTATTTACATATTACCTCTCTGAGAAAAGAACAAAATTAATTTTAAATACTGAGAATCAGAATCAAATTCTGGCCTCTGTTTTCTCTTCACAATTATATTTAATAGCTACACAGATAACTTTGAACAGTTAATCTAAATGGCTGCTTTCCTAAAGAAGGCTGTCCTTCAAATTCTTCTTCCTTATGTCAGTAATAAGATTCTTTTTTTTTTTTTTTTTTTTTTTTGACAGGCAGAGTGGATAGTGAGAGAGAGAGACAGAGAGAAAGGTCTTCCTTTTGCCGTTGGTTCACCCTCCAATGGCCGCCATGGCTGGTGCGCTGCAGCCAGCGCACCGCGCTGATCCGAAGGCAGGAGCCGGGTGCTTCTCCTGGTCTCCCATGCGGTGCAGGGCCCAAGCACCTGGGCCATCCTCCACTGCACTCCCTGGCCACAGCAGAGAGCTGGCCTGGAAGAGGGGCAATCGGGAAAGAATCTGGCGCCCCGACCGGGACTAGAACCCGGTGTGCCGGCGCCGCTAGGTGGAGGATTAGCCTATTGAGCCGTGGCACTGGCCAGTAATAAGATTCTTATATAAATGTACTTTCAAAAATAAATGGCAAAATAATTGAACTGTAGTCAATTAAGTCATATAATAACAAATTTTCCCTTAAGCAAGGATTTTTTAAAATAGCATCTTTCTGATAAATAGCCTTAAAGTAAAAAGAGGCGATAAGCCATCATTTAGATGACCCACACAAACACTCAAATTATTCATGAAATACACAGCCAGCGCTGTCCTAAGAAATGGAAGCCTCCAAAGGCTCTCTTACGTGGTGTCCAAGTACAGCACGTGGACTTTCTGGCCCGCAAGAAGAGAACGTTCCATGCTGGGGTTTGCCCGGAAGTCTCCAGTGTGCAACATGACAGTACCATTAGGAAGATGAAAAAGGATCATGGCGGCACCTGGACAGCTGGACACAAACAGTTTTTTAAAGGAATATTCTTAACACAGAGCACTTAAATCAACAAGTTAGCATACTTCGTCAGGTGACCATCGCAACACAGCATTGAACTACAGACAAAATATAATACTTTGAGGAAATTTACACTTAGCAATTCTGGGTTGCTCAAACTAATATATTCGCAAGAAAGCCTGCTTTCAGGACTAGCACTTGGCTGGCTCCTGGGAAATTGGAATTCCAAGCTAAGCCCCTGCAATACAAACACTGTGCAATACAAACACTGTTTTGTATGCTTGAGGCATGGCTCTGTGGTACTAACTTGATCAAATAGGTTATGCTAACTACCTGATCTATACTGAATTCCTCAATCAAGTTGACTTAAAGAAATCAGAACTCAGGGAAGGCATTCGGCCCGTCAGTTATGACCACATCCTGTGTAGAAATACCTGGGTTTGACATTGGCTCTGGCTCCTGACTCCAGCTTTATGCTAATATAGAGCCTGGGGAGCAGCAGGTGATGGCTCACATGATTGGGTTCCTACAACCCAAAGGGAGACTTGAACCGAGATCCTAGTTCCCAGCTGTGGCCTCTAGTCTGGCCCCTGGCTCTTGTGGGCATTTGCACGAGTAAACAAGTTGATGGAAGATCTCTGTTTCTTGGTCTCTCAAATTAATAAAACATTAATCAGCACTCAAGCTGAGAGGTAAGAAAAAAAATAGCATGCAAAAACTTAAAGGCAACCTAAATAGCATTGGTCTGGATTTTAGGAAACCTAGATTTAGTCTCACATTTTTCTTTAAACATCTGCAATCTCTTTGGTACAGGAGACTGACATTCTATGAAAACAGGGAGAAGCACAGTTGACAACTGCATTTTGGCGTCATTGAGTACTTACATTAAAAAAAAAAAAAAGAAAAAAATGGAACCCATTTCTGTAAACATAATGAATACATCTTCCTTTCCCTTTCACATTCTAATTAACAAAAAGCTAACTGCTCATCTTGTGACTAATTAAAATGTCTGTTCAGTTCAATAAACAAACAGTGCTTGCCTGAGAATTCCAGAAAGCAGCCTTGAGTGAGGCAGCTGAAGCTGCAGTGATCTGGCTCACTCCAGTCAGCATGGCCAGAGGACTAGATCTGTGCCTGCAAGCTCAAGTACCCGCTGTGACCCTACCCAGCCCCTTCTCGCCTGGCTGGAGCCCCGCATGCAGCCAGCCCTATCCCTTGCTTCCCTTGGTTCTGACTCTCCCTTTACTGCCCCTTTCTGCTCCCTTCAAAAGTCCTCCAGTGGGGCTGGCGCTGTAGTGTAGCAGGTAAAGCCGCCACCTGCAGTGCTGGCATCCCATATGGGCACCAGTTTGAGTCCTGGCTGCTCCACTTCCAATCCAGCTCTCTGCTATGGCCTGGGAAAGCAGTAGAAGATGGCCCAAGTCCCTGGGCCCCTGCACTCATATGGGAGACCAGGAAGAAGCTCCTGGTTCCTGGCTTCGGATCGGCGTAGCTCCGGCCGTTGCAGCCCTCTGGGGAGTGAACCAGTGGATGGAAGACCTCTCTCTCTCTCTGCCTCTCCTTCTCTCTGTATAACTCTGACTTTCAAATAAATAAATCTTAAAAGAAAAAAAAAAGTCCTCCCGCTAATTTACAAACTGGGAAAAGCCCTTTTGAGACTGAAGTTCTCTGCTTCTCTCCCAAATGCTAGCCTCAACTCTGATCTCTGGTGAATTGGTTGTTCAGCCTGAGCAGCCCAAGCCCAATTTTAACAGTATCATATGCAAGAAAAAAAAAATCTCCCAGATCTTAAATAGCTAAAGCCTGAACGATTTCTTGGTTTGAGTGTGTGTGTGTTTGTGTGAGTGTGTGTGTGCACAAGAATGCGCGCGAGCAATTCTCGGAATTAAATGGAATACAAGCTGTTAACGTATATAAATAAAATACCAAATGGTGATCTTGTGAAGATTAGCAGCACTATGCTAAAGTGTTTTTAAAGTAATAAGATCGAATATCATACGTCAAATGTAGCAATTTAAACTGGATAAAAATGGGTTAGATAACATTAAGAAGCTATCTAGATTTAATTTCTGATTCTACATTTGGGAACTTTATTTTTAAAGATTTATTTATTATTTGAGAAGCAGAGTTACAAAGAGAGAGAGAGAGAGAGGTCTTCCATCCTCTGGTTCACTCCCCAAATGGCCGCAATGGCCAGAGCTGGAACAATCTGAAGCCAGGAGCCTCTTCCAGGTTTCTCATGTGGGTGCAGGGGCCCAAGGACTTGGGCCATCTTCTACTGCTTTCCCAGGCCACAGCAGGGAGCTGGATCAGAAGTGGAGCAGCCAGGACTCGAACTGGAGCCTATATGGGATGCTGGCTCTGCAGGCAGAAGCTTAACCTACTATGCCACAGCGCAGGCTGAGAACTTTTTTTTCAAAAATAGAAATGTTTTACTCAAGTTGTAAGAAATATCAAACATGTTAATTTTAATCAAAAAGTTGTTACATAACCATGCCAGTGTGTTTTCCTTGTGAACATTTAAAGAATGAGCTACTATTAAGATAACTTTTAATACTTACTGATTGGCATCAAGCAAAACAACTTTCACACCATTCACTACACATTCAGTGTCCATTGGCAACGTATGGATATATTGTTCTTGCACATGAAGCTTGTTTTTCAACAAATTGCCAGTTATCTGCAAAACAGGATATGCTTATTGCTGATATAAACACTTTTATTTCATGTCTAATTTAGAACTACAGTATCTTAATAATCTCCCTGTTTTTCCACTTAGATTCACATAAACCCGCCACCACGCCAGAACAACTTCTTACTTCAATCATGTCACCCCCCTGCTTGAACAGTCACTGGCTCTCCCTCACCTGGAGAAAGTCCATCATTCCCAGCACGTGGTACAAAACCCCTGCTCATTCCTGTGGGTTTCTCTCTCGCCACTCCCTGTCTCCAGTTCTCACCATTCTGAATTATCTGAAATGCCTAGAAAGGCTTGTTAACTGTTCTTCACATAAACTCTACTCTCACCTGAAACGCTTTCTCCTCCTTCCTCTGCTGGATTTCGAGTCAGAGGGATCTGCATTCAAACTCAGGCTCTGCCACTTGTTATGACTTGGCAGATGTCACTTAACGTCTCCAAACCTCAGATGCCTCACTAATAAAAACAAGACACTTCTGGAGCACCGTGAGGATTAAAACAAATTCTAGCTAAAGTCCTGAGTTCCAGAGGTTAAAATGTGTACCTCTGAATAATCAGTTCAAAGTATCTCTTCCCCTATAAAACTTCCCCTAACCTTAGCCTGGAGGAGAGGAACGCGCTCCCTTCTCTCTGTTCCCAGGCACTCTATTCATTCTCTACTGAAACTTCAATCCTGGTATGCTGTTATTTGTGAGTCTTTCTCTTGGGGGCTTCAAGCTCCTTAGAAGTCAGGCATTTTGCCATGTGTATCTATTTAGCACTCAAAGAATGTCTACAGAATGCATTTGAGGTTTGTTTTTTGTTTTTGTTTTTGTTTTGTATACCAATTTTTTCCTTGAAATAAAACGTGTTTCTTAAAAACTGACATCAACTCATTTTAGAACCTCAGTGTGGAATCTCCTATCTTTTCTAGTAGAATGACAGATCTTACAGTTTTTGTTTCCTTTTAAGCAAATTGCTTACAAATCTGCCCTGATGTACAAAGTCCTTATTTAGAACACTAAAACTTACCTCAGTGCAATAAACTGGAAATGTGGAGTTTTTAGACAACCCCGCATAATGATCAGAATGGAAATGTGTGAGAAAATAGGCGGAGCAGCCTTCAATCATGCCATACCGAAAGGCATCCACCGTGAAGCCAGTTCCTGCAACAGACAGCAACAGAGCAGGTCGAGTGAGCACCAACAAGGTATCAATTTGATCATAATGAGCCCTCTATCACCTTTATATCTCATTTCCAATTTAACGCTAATGTATTTAAAAATGCATCACACATAAATTTAGCAAAAAGTTATACCAGAAATGGGAACAAGTCATATTTCTACTAAATAACCCCAGAGATTTTTGTGTTTGTAAATAACTGCACTCTCCCCCACCCCAAAAAAAAATCAAAATCCTAATGCTACAAATCAATTGCTTGTTTAGTTAATACCTTCATGACACACGCCAGGCAGCTAAAATTCTTTATTTATGCAAAACAGCAAAAAGGCTAACTTTCTTCAAAAACATGAATTCCCAATGGGGACAACCATGCATATGCTTTTATGTGGGCAAAAAGTGGTTGAGGACCAAAAAAACCTTAAATATTATAAAAGTCTCTGGTCCTCCAAAAGCCACAGAATAATAAAAGATACCTATGGTCTTTGAACTTCATGGCAGTGTGGAAGTAGGTATGGGTATGGGGCTGGGGACAAGAGAAAACTTCTATGGCATCCCACTAAAGGAGCAATAATGAAAAAAAGGCCAATAAATTCTATTCTAAAATGCGCCCAGGAAATAGGGGTGCTGACTGCTGGTAAGCAGAATTTCACAGGTCTACTGAGGTTATCAACACATGGCATATTAGTTTTAGGCTCATTTAAAGTATAGAAAATTAATCAAGGGACTGGCAATGTGGTGTAACAAGTTAAGCCAATGCCTACAATGACAGCACCCCATATGAGTGCTGATTTGAATCTCAGCTGTTCCACTTCTGATCCAGCTCCCTGCTAATGCACCTGGGAAAGCAGAAAAGATGGCTCAGGGCCAGATGGCTCACTAGGCTAATTCTCCACCTGTGGCACCGGCACCCTGGTTTCTAGTCCCGGTTGGGGTGCCGGATTCTGTCCCGGTTGCTTCTCTTCCAGGCCAGCTCTCTGCTGTGGCCCGGGAGTGCAGTGGAGGATGGCCCAAGTCCTTGGGTCCTGCACCCGCATGGGAGAAAAGGAAGAAGCACCTGGCTCCTGGCTTCGGACTGGCGCAGCGCACCGGCCATTTGGGGGGTAAACCAAATGGCCTCTGTCTCTCTGTCTAACTCTGCCTGAGAAAGACAGAAAGACAGAAAGAAAGAGATGGCTCAGGTGCTTGGGCCCCTCTACCCACGTGGGAGAACTGGATGGAGTTCCAGGTTCCTGGCTTTGGCCTAGTCCAACCCTGGCCATTACAGCCCTTTGGGGAGCAACGCAGTGGATAGAAGCTCTCTCTCCTTCTCTAATTCTGCCTTTCAAATGAGTAGATTTTTTTTCTTTAAATGAAAAAAATAGAAATAATTATTAAAAACAAAACTGATGTAATGACATATAAATGCTACTGTCTACACAAAAAATCTGAACAAAGTATAGATCTAGAACATTAATAAAACATTTTTTCAAAATCTTTCTGAAACCAAGTATATTTTTGCTCTATATTTTTTCAGAAGTTACTGAATTTTTCAAAATTCAATTCAATTCATGACACATTTTTCTACCAACTCATCTGTGTAGGCGTAAGAAATTATAATCTTCTGAAAATACAAAAACCAAGTTCTAATATGATTTAAAATGTTTGGAATTTATATGTACACATATATCTGCACATATACATAAATAAATACACATATTTCTCTCTTTGAAGATATGAGTATTTGGTACTTTCTCACAAGAGCTTAGACACTGCCTTTTTCTTTTTTAAATAGCTACAGATGCCTCCCCTTCTTCTGCATGCAACTGAATCCCTACTGCTTTCCTACTAATCTTTCTATAATCTGTAATATCTTCCTACCTAGTATGGTAACTTGTACACAGAATATGTTTAATAAAAATTTCATGAATTGAATGGAGTAAAAAAATTCAACCAAAAAAAAAAAACCACTAAAAAACCTAGAGCATGCTTCAAAAAGTTTGTAGGAGATGGAGTTAAAAGATAAGTTTAGCATTGTGGCTTAGCAGGTAAAGCTGGTGCTTCAGACTCTGGCACCCACAATGGACACCGGTTCCTTTCCTGGCTGCTAGTGGCCTGGGAAGGGCAACAGAGGATGGGTCAAGTGTTTAAGTCCCTGCCACTCATGCAGGAGACCTGGATGAAGCTCCTAGCTTTGGGCTGGCTCAGCCCCTACCATTGCAGCCATTTGAGGAGTGAACTAACAGATGGAGGATCTCTGTCTCTCATCCCTTTCTCTCTGTAAATCTTTCAAAATAAATACTTTTTTTTTTTTTTTTAATTAGTTTTGGCCAGCGCCGAGGCTCAATAGGCTAATCCTCCGCCTGTGGCACCAGCACACCGGGTTCTAGTCCCGGTTGCCCCTCTTCCAGTCCAGCTCTCTGCTGTGGCCCGGGAGTGCAGTGGAGGATGGCCCAAGTGCTTGGGCCCTGCACCTGCATGGGAGACTGGGAGAGGCACCTGGCTCCTGGCTTCGGATCAGTGCAGTGCGCCCGCCGCAGCGGCCATTGGAGGGTGAATCAACGGTAAAGGAAGACCTTTCTCTCTGTCTCTCTCACTGTCCACCCTGCCTGTCAAAAAAAAAAATTAGTTTGGTGTAAAAAAATTTTGACATCTGGGCCAGCGCTGTGGCTTAGCAGGTAAAGCTGCTGCCGGCATCCCACATGGGCATCGATACAAGTCCCAGCTGCTCCACTTCTGATCCAGCTCCCTGCTCTGGCCTGGGAAATCAGTAGAAGATAACCCAAGTCCTTGGGCCCCTGCACCCACATGGGAGACCTGGAAGAAGCTCCTTGTTCCTGGCTTCGGAGTGGCGCAGCTCCAGCCGTTGCGGCCAATTGGGGAGTGAACCAGTGGATAGAAGACTCTCTCTCTCTCTCTTTCTGCCTCTCCTTCTCTCTCTGTGTAACTCTTTCAAGTAAAATAAATAAATCTTTAAAAAAAAATACATACGATACAAATTGTGTCATACACACCAGGATCAATGACCATAATGTTAAAAAGTTGTCTTTTGTTACACTGAGCAGATAGTTCAACTTACCAGGTATTTTCTTATAGAATGGGCAAGTCCTTTTTCTTAATTCTCTTGCATCAGATGACTCTGAGATTTTTGAGTTTCTTCTTTGTAGCCCACCATAAGCAGATCTTACGAAGACTTGGTCTTCACTTAAATCGACTGTTCTGGATAGTGGATTACTAGCAAGGTGATCTGACCTCTTCTGATGTACTTCTTCCTGTAGCGAATTTGACTTCTTATGTCGCTTTCTCTGACGCTGTGACCTCTCAATAGGAATCTCCACAGAGAGCTGACTCTCATTTACATTCTTTGCATCAAATTCTAAATCACTTAAAGATTTTTCTGCTTTCCTCTTGCACTGCCGGGACCTCTTTGCATTAGGACTTTGAGCTTGATTTAAGTCCACCCCTTCTAACGCACTTTTCTTCGGCGATTTCTCTTCTTTTCTTTTGGGTGGTAGTCCAAAATACACACCTATATCCGTTTGCTTCATTACCTTAGTAGAAGGCTGTCTTGAATCACACTTAGGACCAGAGGGCAATATTTTCAAAGACTCGGTGGCAGGAGGTGTGCTAGGAATTCTTTCTCTATTTAAAACTGTGACTTTACCACCACCTGGCATATTGTCTAACGTCTTCCTGCAGGAACATGCTGAATTCGCATTGTTCTTAGCACTGAGGTTCTCACCCGATAACGCTCTCCTTTGACTTCGACTTGGATGCAAAGTGACTTCGCTCGTAAGTGCTGGAAGGGAAGCTTGATTGTGAACAGCTGACTCTTCAATCCGCTCTTTCTGTTTATCCCTTTGAGATGAGTGAAATTCTGGCTTACCCAGTTTTGTTTTAGGGGCCTGATAATTAGAGGCAGCAGACGCCTCTGTTAATGCAGGTGGAAACAGCAGAGAATAAGGATCATTACTTGCTGACTCATCATATGAAATAATACTCTCATTTTGGGGGATAAGCTGAGACAAATTATTTAGAGCACTGGACCTGTACAATTCTTCATTGTACTTGTCCTGGGTTAAGAAGCTATTTGCTTCGTGGACGCTGTCCTCTTGGTCCTGCAGTGAGGACCCATGGAGTTTTTCAAATGGAGTAGAGTTGCCATCGTCCTCTAGGCTGCCATCTTTAGAGCTCTCAGTACAAAACAGATCCTGCTGTGAATCATCCAGCTTTTCATCCGTATCAGAAGTGTCTTCCTCACTCTGAAGTGGAGAATAGGAGATTTCACAGTTGCTAACGTCATTTTCTGGCAATGACAAGTTTATATGTTTTGAGTTGCTTTGGCTGCTCAACATCTCATCGGCAAGAGGCAAAGCAGCTCCTACCAATTCGTCTTTCTTAACTGCATCTGTAAATTGCAGCACTTGTTGGGACATTTGAGAATTTGTAGAAGAGATCTTTTTATCAGTTTCAGTAGGAGAATGAGATTTTTTTAGACATTCTGTCATTAACAAGGGATCATTTGGAACATTTTTTAAGTTCCCAGTTTGTTTCTGATACAGAGAGCATTTTTCCTCAAGAGAACAAAGCAAGCCTGAATTAGTCTCACTGAAGCTACCACCTGACTCACACACTGGGCTGCTGGGTGGACTATTACCAGCCCTACTCTGGGCAAGCAGGAGGTGAGTGTATCTCTTGTAATGGGAAGGAATGGTTGAGGTACACAGAAGACCATCAGGACACTCTGAAAATTTTAAAAGAGAAAAAGTATAGCATAAGCTTTGACAACATCAGCACTATAAATTAGCCTACAGGTAGAAAACCACACGTCCTACTTTGAGGCTTCATGACAATAGTTATTTTTAACTGCACGATCAAGATCATCATCAAATACCAACACTTGTCGAGGGAGACGGACCAGCAGCATTTGGCACAGCTGTCATGATGCCACTGGGGATGACCACGTTCCATGCTGGAATGCCTGGGTTTGAGTCCCTGGCTGTGGTGGGCATTTCAGGTGGTGGGGGAGGGGGGACTGAACCAGAGACCTCTCTTTCAAATAAGTTTTAAAAAAAATACCAACCCTTGATCTAACCTGGTTTTGCAAGAGATACTTATTTTAAAATCAAACACCTGGGTGCCGGCACTGTGGCACAGGCTAAGCCTCTGCCTGTGGCACCGGCATCCCACATGGGTGCCAGTTCATACCCTGGCTACTCCATTTTGGATCCAGCTCTCTGCTATGGCCTGAGAAAGCAGAAGACAGCTCAAGTGCTTGGGCCCCTGCACCCATGTGGGAGACCCAGAAGTTCCTAGCTCCAGCCGTTGTGGCCATTTGGGGAGTGAGCAAGCGGATGGAAGACCTTTCTGTCTCTCTCTCTGTCTGAAACTCTACCTCTCAAATAAATAAGTAAATTTTTTTTTTAAAAAATCAAATACTCTTTTAGATTGTTTTTCAAATTTTTTACAAAATTGAGATGTTTAAAATATGCAAATTACAATCCAATCTCCACATATTCCAAGTAGGATACTTGTGAAATTCAACATTTATTATACATTGTTAAAGACAATGAAAACATATCAATGCATTTGCATTAGAATCTTAATCAACAGGCCGGCACCAAGGCTCACTAGGTTAATCCTCCGCCTGCGGTGCCAGCACCCAGGGTTCTAGTCCTGGTCAGGGCACCGGATTCTGTCCCGGTTGCCCCTCTTCCAGGCCAGCTCTCTGCTGTGGCCCAGGAGTGCAGTGGAGGATGGCCCAAGTGCTTGGGCCCTGCACCCCATGGGAGACCAGGAGAAGCACCTGGCTCCTGGCTTTGGCTCGGCACAGCGCACTGGTCGTAGAGGCCATTTGGGGGGCGAACCAACGGAGGGAAGACCTTTCTCTCTCTCTCTCACTGTCTAACTCTGCCTGTCCAAAAAAAAAAAAAAAAAAAGAATCTTAATCAACTATGTTTCCTTCCTAACTTCTCTTCCTGCACAGTAGCATGATGATTACAACACAACCGTATTTAGAAACCAGACTACATTTGTAATTTTCTATATAATTCCACAAAAGTAAATAAACTGGGCAATTTACTTAACTTTAAGAATCCTCATCTACAAAATTAAAAAAACCACCTACCTTATTATGGTCATTGTCAGAGGAAAATACCTAACACAGTAAGAGTTCAATTAACCTTTATGAAAACAATTATGTTTATAAATTTTTATGAAATAATAAAATGCACTTAAACCGTCTCAGGTTTGCAACTTCACAATCATACCACTGACTGGTGCAGGGTCTCATCCTTTGGCTTGTTCACTGCTTGCGCTCTTCAGGTCACTGGATTGATGTGTCTGACCCAACGCAGACCTTTTAACCTACATGTGGAGACCCCTACTTTTTCTCTTGTATTACCTGTTTCAGAAACGGAAGGAGAATCCAAACATTCAAAAACATGCCACCGGGGGGTTTGGCCCAGCAGTGAAGAAAAAGGCATCTGGCAATTTGGACAGTGTCCACTGTAAACCGGCCGTGTCTTTGGGGACACTTGCTTGTTTGGGCGAGTCCTACAGCGCTTTCGTGGTGTGCCCCGTGTGTCTTGGGACTGCGGAATCCCATCTCCACAGTCTGAACCCTGGCTGGCTGCTATGCAAGTCTGACAGTCTGTCTCTCCAAGGTGCCTTTCATGGTCTTTCACCTTTGCTTTAGCTCCTTTGGTTCTTTTTTTGTTTCTGTTTGGTTTGGGCTGGTTTCTGCCATCTGTTGCTTGTTCACTGGATTTTGGAATATTTTCAGAGCAACCACTTGGATGTACTGGTTTTGGTTTTCTTTTAGATTTGTAGTCCCAGATCTCTTCTTCCAAAGTTGCGTCTTCCAACATGGCAAAATGATTTTTATCATTAAAGAAGCACTAACCTTTAATACATAGAGTCCATTTCTTGTTGCCAAGTTTTTCAATGGAGTTGTTTTGCGGATAAGTAAACCAAGGCAACAAGGTATCCGCTAACTCCGTGGATATCTACAGCGCTGGGAATGAAAACACTGCCGTTCCATTTACACCACCATAGAATCACGGGAACCTATCCCAGGGGTAGCATCTGCGAGGTGGCCCACTGTGGCTCTATCTCATTCAGGCAGTCAGGCCTTTTCCAGGTATTGATTCAAAAGAATCAGCAAGACTTCGCAAGTTAAGCGCCAGGTTCAACAGCTTAATCCTAGGAGCTTTGGAAAACTGAGGAAGCAAAGGCCAGTTCTCTTTCGAGTGGACACCTGTCCAGCTGGCTTCGCAAGTGTTCCAAACACGAAACAGCTACTAGTCCCATCAGCCACACAGACATCAAAGAGGCCTGGTATTTGACAGCGTCAGTTTCCCGGCCCGGACCCTCCTCCTCTCCAGCAGCGAAGAGCAGACCCTGCACAGTGAACAGAGCGCAGGTGAAGCCGCGTCTGCACGGGGAGGACTCCCCGGAGGAGGACTGTCCTGAAGGCAGCCAGCCTGCTCGCCATGAGATCCAAAGACCCCGGCCCCCACCCGGCGGGGCTTTCTCCTCGGAATGTCGGAGGCCGCCAAGCCGCTGAGCGGGACCTTCGCCCTCGGCAGGTTCAGCACAGACAGCTCCAACAAACGCCGCCAGAGCCCCGGCTTTCCGAAGACTCAGCGGCACGCCCCCAAGTCCCCACACCGCCGCCCACCTGCCACCGCGCCCTGGGGGAGCAGCTCCAGCTGCGTCCGCTCCCCGCCGGGGCCCCCTTCCCGGCTCGGCTGACAGTCCATTCGCGCCCGCACTTTCCGCACTCCCAGCGCGGGGGCAACAGTGTGTTTATGTACAAGCCAAAGCGCTGGCCAGCCACCCGCAACCTAAAAAGCCTTGTCCCTTGAGGATATCCCTACCTCTGTTACCTTTCGCGTCTTGGCGGGAAAAGCTTCCCGGCTGCGTAAACTGTGTCGAATCTGCGGATAGCGATCTAAAGGCGGGGGATTTAAAAAGTTTCTCATTAGTGTCTCCTTTAGCTCTACGGACTATTTTCAAATGTTTTACTCTAACCCCTGCTGGTTTCCAAAGTGGAGGTGGCGGGAATGTTCCCTTAGAGTATCTAGGACGTTGTTCCAGACGCTTTTTCCATGTCGAATCTGGCGCTCTGAATGTCCAGGCTTAGCGGCGGCGAGGGGACCGAGAAAGGGCGGGGTGGGTCGGGACGAAGAGTATAATTCCGTGCCTGGGAATCGCGATTACTTGGACTTTGGCATTTGAACGCATGCCTACCAAAGAAGAAAGTGTCGGTGGGGTTGAGCGGGTCAGGTGGCGGGTGAGGTGACTGTGCCGGCTGGAAACCCGAAGCCCGTAAACGCTTCCTCTCCCACGGCCGCCTCGCGAGCCGCGAGAGAACATGGCGGCCCCCGGATCCCGCGGCTGCAGCCTGGCGGGCCTGCTGCCCGCGCAGACCTCGCTGGAGTACGCCCTGCTCGACGCCGTCACGCCGCAGGAGAAGGACGGCCTGGTCTACCAGTATCTGCAGAAGGTGGACGGCTGGGAGCAGGACTTGTCCGTGCCCGAGTTCCCGGAAGGTGAGGGCGGGCTGCGGGGACCTCCTCTGGGGCGGGGGGCGAGGCGGGGTCGCGTGCTCCGCGGGGCCTGGGTGTCCCCGAGCGGCGCCGGCGGTGGGTTTTTGGAGGGCGGAGGCCTGACTCTCCAGGAATGTACAGCGGCCCCCGGGCCACCCGCACTCCCACGATCGGGTTCCCAGCGTCGTCATCCTCCTCCTCCTCCTGCTAGCTGACACAGGTCACTCTGTGTGCCACACGCAGTTGTCACCATGGCAGTGCCTGTCAGCCTATTTAATGTCCCTGCAGCCCGGGGAGGTGCTGGGTTCACAGGTCAGGAAGTGGGGTTCCCGAAGGGACCTGGCCAAGCGCCTTGCCCCGGGCCTCCTTCGCCCGTAAGAAACTGCCAGGGTTCAGTGCCAGCCTGCGGACCCCAGACTGGCCGCGCGCTCTGCTCCCCGGGTCCCCAGTCTTCTCATTGTTAAGATCTGAGTCCACGATAGCCGGGCCCACCTGTGTGAGCGTTTGGCCCAGGAGCGCTACTTGGAATGAAACTGTACCTCCCGTGGTTGGGAGTGGCATTGTTTTTGCCTGGTGCTGTTGGCTCGTGTCCTGGCATCGCACTGACACCACATGTATAGTTAATTGGTTGGATGCGGCAGGGTTCAGTGATCTCACGGAAGGCATGTAGACCCTGCTTCTAACTGCAGTCTGTCTTGGGTGTTTTTCCAAGCTTTTTGCACTGGCGCTGACAAGGGCTTCGTTTTTCTGATATTAATCTTATATTGGATTTGAAATACTGTGGAATTCTTACAGCAGAATTGAGTGGGTGTTACCCCGTCAAAGAAACCTCAATATATACATGCTTTTGAAAAACTTAGAAGGTTGTTACATTGTACACTGCCCTCAGCAAGCAGACCACCAGCTAGGATGGGGGGGGGGCTTGTTTGTATTTACAGTGAGTGCATTTTTATTGCCATGAGATATGACCTCTGTGACCCACAAGTAACACACATAATCAGGCTTTGTCTTTGAGATAACCAGATTTGGTACTGGGCCTGATTATTGAGGTCAGACTTCTAGAAAAAATGAATATTCATTTCCTTGGTTTCTTTATCAGTAAACTGTAATTGGGAAGTCATAAATATAACTTTCCTCCAACACTGTTCGTTTTTTAGAAAAAAAAAAAGTGTATGGCAGGCAGAGCAGTGTAGTGGTTTGATCCCAACAGACCTGGGATTAAATCCCTGTTAACCCATTCCTTCTATGTAATTTTGAATGTGTTACTTGACTTATCCAAGCCTTACTTTTCTCACTTGTGAAATGGAACAAGTATTTCCCTTTCAGAGTTACGGTATGGAGGTAACATTAAAAGCTCTTAATTCAGAAGACACTTACAAAGTGTTAGTAGTTTATTGTATTAATTGTTGTTGTAAAATATACTTTTTTTTTTTTTTTGAAAGACAGAGTGGACAGTGAGAGAGAGAGAGAGACAGAGAGAAAGGTCTTCCTTTGCCGTTGGTTCACCCTCCAGTGGCCGCTGCGGCCAGTGCACCGCACCAATCCGAAGCCAGGAGCCAGGTGCTTCTCCTGGTCTCCCATGAGGGTGCAGGGCCCAAGCACTTGGGCCATCCTCCACTGCACTCCCGGGCCACAGCAGAGAGCTGGCCTGGAAGAGGGGCAACCGGGACAGAATCCGGCGCCCCCACCGGGACTAGAACCTGGTGTGCTGGCGCCGCAGGCGGAGGATTAGCCTAGTGAGCTGCGGCGCCGGGCATAAATATACTGTTACTATCATTAAGTCTGGTAAGCTCGTAACACAGTAACTGAAGTTTTTTTTTTTTTTTTAAGGTTTTGTTTATTTTAGAGGTAGAGCTACAGACAGAGAAGAGAGAGAGAAAGGTCTTCCATCCGCTGGTTCACTCCCCAGATGGCCACAATGGCTGGAGCTGAGCCCATCTGAAGCCAGGATCGGAGTCTTCTTCTGGGTCTCCCACACGGGTGCAGGGGCCCAGGGATTTGGGCCATCTTTTACTGCTTTCCCAGGGCATAGCAGAGAGCTGGATTGGAAGAGGAGCAGCCAGGACTTGAACCGGCGTCCATATGGGAGTCTGGCGCCACCGTGGAGGCTTAACCTACTGTGCCACAGTGCTGGCCCTTGATTCTTTCCCTACCTCTCAATCTGTCACTCTTGACTTTTACAGAAAAGTCATAGAAGACAGATTCATAAACACATGTTTGACAAATACGATGTGAGATCTGAGTATCCATTAATTAGTGTTGTGTTCCATGTCACACTTGATCTGGTATATGACTGACTTTGTCAGAATGGATGACTAAAGGGTCACTACTCTGAAACCTCACAGTTTGGACTGTGTGGCCGAAATACTAGTTTGGCTTCAGATTTTTTTTTCTAGAGTTTTGTCATAATTGAGCACCTGCAGTTACTATTATTAGGCATTAGTTACTGCAGTCATCCCTGTTTATCTGTGTTTTCAGTTACCTGTGGTCAGATGTGGTTTGAAAATATTGCATGGGAAAATTCCAGAAACAGGCAATTTGTAAGTTTTAATTGCACTTCATTCTGCGTGGTGCACTGAAATGCCATGCCGCCATGCCTTCCTGCTGTGTGGCGCCCAGGGTGTGCATCCTCCCTTGCACCACATACTGTAGGAGCTGTGTCAGTATCAGATCAGCTCTCTGGATATCACAGTGCTTGTGTCCAGGTAACCCTTGCTTTACTTAATCACAGCCCCAAAGCACAAGAATAGTGCTGCTGACAAATCAGACATGCCGGAGAATCTAAGCAGCGCTTGCTGTAAGTGAAAAGGTGCAAGTTCTCCACTAAAGGAAAGGAGGTGTCTCCCATGTGGAGGTTTCTAAGATCTGCGTAAGAAAGGATCTCCGTCTTTGAAATTGTGAAAACTGCAAAGAAATCTGTGCTGGTTTTCCAGTTGCACCTTAAACTGCAAAAAATTATCAGCCACTGTGCCCAATATGTGCTTAATTAAATAGAAAAGGCATTGTAGGGTTTGGCCATTTGACCGTTTCCAGCATCCAGTCAGGGTCTTGGAATTTGTCCCCCCGAGTAGAGGGGAACTACTGTATTTATTTGTCCACCCGATTTTGGCTTTAGGTTTCTATAAAATATTTCCAAATACCCCCTTTAAGGTATGAGTAATTTGAATATCTACACTTATTCATTTAGGAGCAATAAAGTTAACATCTTTGTTTTCTTAAAATGGTTAAATCAAGATGCTGTATTTTTAATATTAGTTTAAATCTTTCTGCATAAGTACGGAGTTGAAATTGTGACTCATAGTCAAGTAATTGTAAATTCTGATTTCCAAAAGTACAGATTAATGAGATATTTTCTTTGGGAAGATGGAACATGTTCTTCATCGTTATTAATGTTGCTTCCCTGAAATCTGTAACAGTAACTGTATTTTCTGAATTTTGCATTTCGGATATTGTATTTTCTATTTAGTATCTCATCTAAATTCAGGACATTCCAGCTTCTCCTTCATGAAATTGGCTTAGGCATTGTGTATGTCTATCCTTGTATACATTTCACTCTTTTCGAGATTTAGTTGTCTTACTGTTTTTAAGCTTAATCTTCATTCTTAATACCTAATTGTGTATGCAGTTAGGTTCTCTGCATATTTGAGATTTCCTCTTGTTTTTGCATAAATGTGTTGTTTTATTTCCTTTCATGCATGGACTGTCACACATTTCTGAAGGAATTTAGTGGCTTTTTCTTGCTGTGTGTGCGGATGCCTCCTAATAGCAGCTTCCCACCCTCCACCCCTCCACTTCCCTTAGCTGAGCTGCCATTGCCTCCTTCTCTTCCTGCTTCCGCCTTTGAGTCTCTACAGCCCTGCCTTCTTGGTCTTCTGCTTCCAGTCACAAACGCCTGTTTTGTCACAGTCATGAAGAGACATCGTGTCTTTTATTTACTGATAGAAAAAGGTGCTCTTTAATAACAGTAAATTCACCACCGCCTGAATGATGCTAAAATCTGTAGTCCCTTGACTGCGTGCGCTAGTTGTACAAAAAACAGATTCACATGTACTGGGGGAAGGTTTAGATCAATTTTTTTTGCTTTTCCTGTAATCAGTCTTTTGTGTGAGTTTCAGGACTAGAATGGCTGAACACAGAAGCGCCTATTTCCGTCTACAAGGACCTGTGCGGGAAGGTGGTCGTCCTTGATTTCTTCACCTACTGCTGCATAAACTGTATACACCTGTTGCCCGACCTGCATGCCTTAGAGCACACCTATTCTGATAAAGGTATCTGCTCTCTGGTTTCTCACTCCTGGTGTAGGCGCAGAAAGAGTCGCTGACTCATTTGCTCATGGGAGAATGGACCTTTGGCAAGACTTCAGTGGTACTACAAGGAGTCTCCAGCCTATGAATTAGGGACTCCATGTGCCTTCTCAAGAAGGGTTGAACTTAATGGTTTGCTTACCTAAAAAACCAGCATTTCGGATATGGCTTTTCTCTGAAGATAGGACATAATTTACTTTTTTATGAACAAGTATTTTAAAAGATCTTTTCGTGTTTCTAGACTTACTTTATGGTGTTCTATGAAAAAAATGAAACATATGACCCTAATTTTGTATTCATCTCACTGCGATATAAAGGTTTGAAGTTCTTATTTGGAAATGTGATTAGATTTTTGTTAATATCAGATGACATGAACTACAGTGGAATGCAGAATATTCTAATAGCCTTTATGACCTTGCTTCATTAAAAAATGATTTACAGCTAATGTTTTCCACAGTACACAGAAAGTCCTCTTTTATGGTATTACACATTCTGAAACTATAAAAGATTTCACTTAGTATTTGCTCTAGAATTTTGAAAAAATTTTTAGATCTTTTTTCTTGTTTACTTTTTTATGAAGCTAGTAAGGAAATGAATTTAAAGGTTCCCCTTAATTAGGTTAAAATGAATTGGAACTCTGTTTTTGGAATAGATAAAAAAAGAGATAAGAACATTGATCTGTGAGACTAGAGATAGGAATAGACTAAGTGTAGGTACTTCAGAAAGTTCATGGAAGAGTCGAATTGAAGATACAGCAAATTTTCCGTGAAACTTTTGAATAACCCTCATATATATACATACAAAAATTTAAGTATATCCTGAACCTTAGCTTTAAAAAGGGATGATATAAAAACTATAGTACAAGTAAAATTTCATCTTTTTAAATTGTAATAGACTGTGTTGGCGTACGCATTTGAGACAGTGGTCAAGGTGCACCTGGGACGCCCACGTTGTGTATCAGAGCCGGGTTCAGCTGCCGGCTCCTCTGCAGCTCCAGCTCCCAGCCGATGCGCAGCCTGGGAGGCAGCAGTGAGAGTGCCTGTAGTCAGGTCCCTGCCACACAGGTGGGAGATCGGGGTGGAGTTCCCGGCTGCTGGTGTCGTTCTGGCCTAGCCCTAGCTGTTGTAGACATCTGGGGAGTGAACCAACAAATCTCTCTCTGTCTCCACCTCTCTCTGCCTTTAAAATAAAAAATAAATAATTTAAATTGTAGAATAGGTTTTATATTATAATTACCAATCCAAAGATGTATTGAGAACTTGAATGTTCCCAGCAGTTGAATCTTGTTTTCAAAAGTTCATCTGTATGGATTTAAGAAATATGGGTATCTGCCGGCGCCGAGGCTCACTAGGCTAATCCTCCGCCTGCGGTGCCGGCACCCCGAGTTCTAGTCTTGGTCGGGGCGCCGGATTCTGTCCCGGTTGCCCCTCTTCCAGGCCAGCTCTCTGCTGTGGTCCGGGAGTGCAGTGGAGGGTGGCCCAGGTGCTTGGGCCCTGCACCTGTGTGGGAGACCAAGAGAAGCACCTGGCTCCTGGCTTCAGATCAGTGTGATGCGCCGGCCGCAGCGGCCATTGGGGGATGAACCACCGGAAAAGGAAGACCTTTCTTTCTGTCTCTCTCTCTCACTGTCCACTCTGCCTGTCAAAAAAAAAAAAAAAATATGGGTATCTTATTATCTCCTAGGTTTTGGAGCCTATGTTTCTTGTTCAAGCCATCACATTATGTACATGTTGTGTACAGGGTACTCTGCTAACTGCTGAGAAAATATGTAACAAAGTTGACTGAAAAGCATGATGGAATCTGAGGCACTGAGTAGCTTGCTTTGCCTGGAAACACTGAAAACCTTTCTCAGTGAAGTAGACAATTGAGCTAGAACTTGAAACCCGATCTAGAGTGCAGCTGAAAATGAAAATGAGGCAGAAGGAGTACTCCTGGCTGAGGAAGTGTCAGGTAGGAGGTGGAAGGACAGAGGAGGAGCAGTCGTATCCTGGGTTACCGGTCACGGAGGGGAGAGCAGTCACAGGAGTGAGTTTCGCTGGCTTCTTTTCCTCAGCTTAGTATAGAAATAAAAAGCCAGGAAATGATTTGCAAATAGACAGAAACTTCTGTTTGACAGAAAAGTGTCTGGTCCGAGAGGAGACCAAGCACTGGCTTCGAGGAAGTATCCAGGGTTTTTAAGACATTACTGTTTGGCCAGTGGTATGGCTCACTAGGCTAATCCTCTGCCTGCGGCGCCGGCACCCCGAGTTCTAGTCCCGGTCAGGGTGCCGGATTCTGTCTCGGTTGCTCCTCTTCCAGGCCAGCTCTCTGCTGTGGCCCGGGAGTGCAGTGGAGGATGGCCCAGGTGCTTGGGCCCTGCACCCCATGGGAGACCAGGAGAAGTACCTGGCTCCTGGCTTCGGATTGGTGCGGTGCACTGGCCGCAGCGGCCATTGGAGGGTGAACCAACAGTAAAAGGAAGACCTTTGTCTCTCTCTCTCTCTCTCACTGTCCACTCTGCCTGTTTAAAAAAAAAAAAAAAAAAGACATTACTGTCTGTTCATTGGCTCGTCCTATTGGGGGTGCCTATTGGATGGGAGTTCCACATACAGTATGTTGATTGGCTTGGAGCGCATGGAGATAACAGGGGGTCTCCTGGAGATGGCCAGTCTTCCCCCTTAGGGGCTCAGCCCCCTCCTGTGCTAGCTCTGCGTGGAAGATTGCAGCTAACTTGAAGGCATGATTGAGAACGGCAAGGTCACATAAGGTAGCCTGGATCTCCTGGAGCCAGTCCGACTCTCCCCAGGGGCTCAGCCCCTCCCCTGCCAGCTCTGGGTGAAAGATGGTGAAAGATTGCACCCCCTCAAAGGTGTGACTTAAAGCCGCAAGGTCACACGTGCAGCACAAGAAGCAGTTAGTGAGGGAGATGCCGGTTGGTGTGGAGACAGGCTTTCCAGGCACAGCTGGCAGCCTGGTTGTGGACATTCTACCCACGTCTGGGGGACCACAGACCCCCCCCTCCCCCCAGCCCCACTAGATGGCCTCATCTTGCTCCAGGGTCATGTAAGTAGTTTAGTACGTGAAGATCATAGGGCTTGTGGTGAACATAAAGGAAGACAGAGATAGGTTCGATGAGGAACATGTTACGAAGTCCGTTGTACGGCATTCTTAATAGTTTAGACTCTTTCTTCCATTGAGAATATGGAGACCTTGAGAGTAGGGGCTATCCTTTTTTTTTTTTTTTTTTTTTTTTTTTTTAAGATTTATTTGTTTATTTAAAGTCAGAGTTAGAGAGAGATCTTCCATTCACTGGTTCACTCCCCAGATGGCCACAGCAGCCAGGGCTGGGCTAGACCAAAGCCAGGAGCTTCATCCAGGTCTCTCACTTGTGTGTCAAGGGCCCAGGTACTGGGCCATCTTCCATTGCTTTTCCCAGGCCACTAGCAGGGAGAGCAGGGAGCTGGATCAGAAGTGGAGCAGCTGGGACACAAACCGGTGCCCCTAGGGCAGCTTCACCCTCTATACCACTACACCAGCCCCCAAAAGTAGATTTTGATTTGTTTTTTAGTAGAAGGATGATAAGATTTGTGTGTTAGAAAGGCAGTACATGTTAGGTTAAGAATACCAAAATTAGCTTTTTCCATACCCAAGATCACCCTTAAAAGGCTAATTTGGTTAACTTAATTGGTTAAGTCCATATCAGAAGCAAATTCAATGACTTCCTAGAATGGATCCTTATAATTTTCTATCAGTTTACTAGAAACAGTTTGTAAAGCACTTTGTTAGAAAAAACTGAAAATATTTTTTGGGGAGAGCAGCAGAGGATGGCCCAAGTGCTTGGGCCCCTGCTACCCCTTTGGGAGACCCAGATGAAACTCTGGCCTCGGCTTTGACCTGGCCCAGCCCTGACTGTTGGTGGCCATTTAAGGAATAAACCAGTGGATGGAGGCTTGCCCTCTCCCTCTCTGCCTTTCAAATAAATAAATCTTTAAAAAAAAATTTTTTTTACATACAAATACACTTTTGGGAAATAAAATACTTTAAAAAATAAAGATAGGATTCTGGGAAGGTGGAACAGTGGGAAGCAGCAGAAATCTGTCCCTACCTAAACTAGTACACCAGTAGAATCCATCTCACGTAACTGCTTTGGAACTCTGGAGTCTATATTGCAGGCTTACCACTACCAGGGGGACGATTTCAACTGTGGAGTGTGTTTCATTTCAATTCTGTCAGCTCTTAGCACAATAGCCACCACCTAGCTCCAGCTCCATGGCAGGCAGTGGTGCACATACTCCTGGAGCAGCTGGCTTGCAGCTTCTGGATGCCATGATGGACAAAAGGGCCCTGTTCTCCCATGTCAGGGATCTGTGTTCTGATCATGGGTTGTTTCTACTGATCACAGAGATAGAGACAAAGACAATGGCCATTGTTGTACATTCCCTCATTGTTGTAAGCCCCCCCCCCCAACACGCATACCTTGCTAAAATGACTAAAAGGGCATTTAAAAGACCATTTCTTTTTTGTTCCCCTTCATTTTTCTCTTGTGGGAGCCAAACATTGAAGATTAGAACCTTGAGAAGCAGCAGCACACTCAAGGGAACTTGAAAAGTCATTACACATACCCGGGGAAGGTCCAGGCTAAGAAAAGACCTGAAAACTCCTTAAATGTACTCCTCAGAGCGATTGTTGGCAGAGAGTGTGACAGTCAGAAAAGCAGGAACCAGCAGACCTTGGGAGAAAAGGACAACCTGATGTTTTGAGATGCAAATGTCTAGTTTTTAACAAAAAAAAAAAATCACAAATCATACAAGAAACAGCTGTCATGAAGATAAAACACTAAAGGAGGACATAGAACAAGTAAACAGTATATGATCAAGATAGAAATAATAAAGAGAGAACTTAAAAATCCCAAAAGGAATTTTATGAGCCAGAAGTATACTAACTGAAATGAAAATTTCACTACAGAAATTAAAAGGCAGATTTGAGTAGGCAGAAAAAAGAATCAGCAAACCTGAAGAACTACAAGTTATTGAGCCTAAGAAACAAAAAAGATTTAAGAAAAGTAGAAAGAAAAGGGAACAGTGCCAAAGGGGCTAGGGCACACCACCAGGTAGAAAAATGTACACCTTGTGACGGAATCTTTGCAGAAAGGACAGCCCAAAACTTACCAAATGTCAATATCCATGAAGTTTAGAGACCCACACAAGATACATTAGAATCCAAGTGCTGAAAGCCAGATGGGATTGTGAAAGCAGCAAGAGAGAAAGAATTTAGCATAGGCAAGGAATCTCCAATAATCAGCAAAATTTCTCATCATAAATTTTGGAGGCCAGAAGGCAATGGGGCAATATATTTAAATTATTAAAAGAAAAAAACTTTCAGCTAAGAATCCTACAACTGGCAAGCTGTCCTTTAAAAGGAAGAAAATCATTATTCCCAGATAAACAAAAACTGAGGGAGTTCATTACTAAACTTTCCCTGAAAGAAATGCCAAAACTGCAGCTGAAATGACAGATACTACAGCATAACTCAAAATCTATGAGGAGGTAAAAAAAAGATGTCAGTCATTACATGGATGATTACAAAAGACACTATTAATTTAACAATGGTATAACTCCACTCTTCATGGTCTCAGAGACTTACACATTACAGTAATTATTCATTTATATTTTTGGACATCCAATGTATAGAGATGTAATTTTGTGACAACAGTTGAGAAGTAGATATGGAGCTGTGAAAGGACCATTGTTTTTGTATATAACTGAAATTAATCTGGTGTAAATTTGAATTAGTGTTATCTTTTTAGGTTGTTAAGTGTGATACCCATAATAACCACTCAAAATATAGCTAAATAATATACATAATAGGAAATAAGAGAGGAATTTAAGTGTTCTTAAAAAATGCCAACTAAATACAAATATAATCATGTAGGACATAAGGGATAAAATTTCTCTAAGCCATGTGGAAAACAAAGCAAAATGGCAATTTAGTTCTTCTATATCAATAATTGTTTTAATGTAAATGGTTAAACCATCCAATCAAAAGAGATTAGCAGAATGTAAGAAAAGGGTGATCCCATTCTATGCTGTCTACTGGAGACCAGCTTAACAGCAAAACACGTAGGTTGACTGAAAATGAAGGAATGGAAAAGGATATTCCACACATACAGTAACCAGAACATCAGAATTGGCTATGTTAATATCAGATAAAATGGACTCTAAATTAAAAAAAAAAGATTGCATGAGACAAAGAAGGACATTATATACTATTTGTAAAAATAATATTAAGATGTAGTAATTGTAAACCTTTTATGTACTTAATAACAGACCATCAAAATATATGATGCAAAAATTGACATAATTGAATGGAGAAATAGACAATTCTATAAAAATAGTTAAAGGATTCAGCTTCCCACTCTCAATAATGAGTAGAATGACCAGGTAGAAAAAAGTAAAGAAATAGAGGAATTGAAAATATAGTTGAATCAACTAAATCTAACAGATATGGAACACTCTACCCAACAGCAGAATAGATTCTTCTTAAGCAGACATGGAACATTTTCAAGGATAGCCTATAGATTAGGTCACAAATTAAGTCTCAGGAGACTTAAAATATTTAAGATATCTTATTTCACAAGACGATGAAGTTTAGAAATTAATAACTAGGGCCGGTGCCGTGGCTCAATAAGCTAATCCTCCGCCTGCAGCGCCGGCACACCGGGTTCTAGTCCCGGTCAGGGCACTGGATTCTGTCCCGGTTGCTCCTCTTCCAGGCCAGCTCTCTGCTGTGGCCCAGGAGTGCAGTGGAGTGCAACTGTGTGGGAGACCAGAAGAAGCACCTGGCTCCTGGCTTCGGATCAGCGCGGTGCACCAGCCGCAGCGCGCCAGCTGCAGCGGCCATTGGAGGGTGAACCAACGGAATAAAAGGAAGATCTTTCTCTCTGTCTCTCTCTCACTGTCCACTCTGTCAAAAAAAAAAAATTAATAACAAGGATGGGGCTGGCACTGTGGCGTAGTGTGTAAAGCCGCTGCCTGCAGTGCCAGCATCCTATATGGGCACTGGTTCTAGTCCTGGCTGTTCCACTTCGGATCCAGCTCTCTGCTATAGCCTGGGAAAGCAGTAGAAGATAGCCCAAGTCCTTGGGCCCCTGTACCCATGTGGGGCTCTGGCTGTGTGGCCAACTGGGAAGTGAACCAGTGGATGGAAGACCTTTCTCTCTCTCTCTCTCTCTCTCTCTTTGCCTCTCCATCTCTGTGTGTAACTCTGACTTTCAAATAAATGAATAAACCTTTAAAAAAAAAGAAATTATTAACAAGGAAAAATGGAGAATTTACATGCTTGTGGAAATTGCAATCATAAATGATTACATTGAAACACAAACAAGAATTATTTCTAGCAACAGTTTTACAGTGTAAGAAACTGAGAAAAGAGGAACTAAATCCAAAGCTAGCAGAAGGACAGGAATAAAGATTCAAGCAGAGTGAAACAAGATAGATAATGAAAAAATAGAGCAAATCAATGAAACCAAGAGTTGACAAACCTTTATTTAGATGGACTAAGATAAAAAGACTCAAATTTATTGAAATCAGAAATGAAAGTGGGGGTATTACCAGTTCTGTAGAAGCAAGAAAAGATAAGAGTGTAATTGCATGCCAACAAATTGGATAGGCTACATGAAATTCCAAAAAACACAAAACCTACCAAGACATAACCACAAAGAAATAGAGAATTTGAATAGATTCATAGCAAAGCATTATCCACAATAGCCAAGATAAGGACCCAACACAAATGTCTATTGACAGATGAATGGATAAGTAAAATACAGCATTTCTATGTGATAGAGTATAATTCACTCTTAAAGGAAATTCTGAGCACACAGATGGACTGTGAGGACAATGTACCTAGTGAAATAAGCCATCCACAAAAGACTGATTCCACTTAGATGAGATACTTAGCACAGGCGAATTCAGAGGCCGGAAGTGGAATGGTGGTGGCAGGGGAAAGATGGAGGCTTCTTGTTTGATGAATGCCTTTTCTGTTTTGCAAGATGGGAAGAGTTCATGACTATGAATGTACTTAATTCCCTGAACTTCACACTTAAAACTGATTAAGATAGTCAAGTTTATGGGGAAAAACTCAATACAAAACTGGAGTTTAATCCCTGATTCTAAAATGAATGTTATAGGGCAAAATTGTGCCCACTGGGAAGGGTACAGTCAGTGGTGTGTTGGAGCTGGCTCCCACAGGCTGGTGACAGCCATTTGTTAAATATCTAGGAATTTTTATGAACCAGTTGTAAGTTTAAAATTGGGCGCAGTGGCAGTGTTTATTTCATGGAAGTCAACAAATGCTGTAAGAGTGATTTTTTAATTTTTTAAGATTTATTCAGTTAATTGAAAGGAAAAGTTTTGGAGAAGCAGAGGCAGAGAGAGAGAAAGGGAGAGGTCTTCCATCTGCTGGTTCACTCCCCATGTGGCTGCCACAGCCAGAGTGGGCTAATCTGAAGCCAGGATCCAGGAGTTTCTTCCAGGCCTCCCATGTGGGTGCAGGGGCCCAAGGACTTGGGCCATCCTCCACTGCCTCCCAGGCCATTGCAGAGAGCTAGATTGGAAGTGGAGCAGCCAGGTCTCAAACCCGTGCCCATATGGGATGCCAGCACTGTAGTCACCGGCTTTACCCACTACACCACAGTTGTCTTTTGCCTGCCCCCTTCAAAGAGCTGGCTTACTAGCATACCACTAGATATAATCTTTTACCCAAATATGTCATTTTTTAGAGAAGTAGAATAGTGACTGACTACCCTGTTTTCTGTATTTGGCTGTTAGGTATTGTTGTCAGTAAATTTTTTTAGCATTTAAAAAATGAATTTTGTAAGTGGTCTTAGCATTTTTAATTTCAAGGAAACATTACTTCAATAATTGGCTACTACCTGAAAATCCTAACTTAAAAGAATTTTAGGGGCCAGCACTGTGG
This sequence comes from Oryctolagus cuniculus, assembly GCF_964237555.1. Lineage (NCBI taxonomy): Eukaryota > Metazoa > Chordata > Mammalia > Lagomorpha > Leporidae > Oryctolagus > Oryctolagus cuniculus. The sequence goes on along the minus strand of NC_091446.1, from coordinate 16,423,722 downwards.
CATAGCAGGTAAATCCACTGCCTGCAATGCCGGCCTCCCATATGGTTACCAGTTAGAGTACTGGCTGCTTCACTTCTGATCCAGCTCCCTGCTAATGTGCCTGAGAAGCAGCGGACGATGACCTAAGTCCTTGCCCCTACATCCATGTGGGAGACCTGGAAGAAGCTCTTGGCTCCTGGCCCTGGACTGGCCCAGCTTCAGCAATTGCGACCATTTGGGGAGTGAACCAGCAGGTAGAAGACCTCTCTCTCTCTTTCTCTCTGCCTCTGCCCTTTGCCTTTCTGTAACTCTGCCTTTCAAATAAATAAAAATTAAAAAAAAAGATTTTTATATTAATCAGAAAGTAAGTTCAATTATGTTTACAAAAGCAGACTTACACAGGTTATTACATAGAAGTTCATTAAGCTGTCACTAAATTAAATATGCATTCTTACAGCTAAATGTCTTTTCCCATTACTGTCATGTTTTGAACATATCTGCTGTTTATGGTCTTATAGCAGCATTGCACACTGAAAACCAAACCTCCAACACATGAAACTTTGAAGGACAAAGTACATTGAAACTGTAGAAGTTGGGCCAGCGCTGTGGCTCACTTGGTTAATCTGCCTGCAGCGCTGGCATCCCATATGGGTGCCGGTTCTAGTCCCTCTGCTCTTCTTCCAGTCCAGCGATCTGCTGTGGAGGATAGCCCAAGTGCTTGGGTGCCTGCATCCGCATGGGAGACCAGGAGGAGGCACCTGTCTCCTGGCTTCGGATTGGTGTAACTCTGGCTGTGACGGCCATTTGGGGAATGAACCAACAGAGGGAAGACCTTTCTCTCTGTCTCTCTCTGTCTCTCTCACTGTCTATAACTTTGTCAAAAAAAAAAAAAAAAAACCTGTAGAAGTTAAGAAGTAGGAGAGAGGCTGGCACTGTGGCTCAGCAGGTTAAAAGCCCCAACCTGCAGTGCTGGCGTCTCATGTGGACACTGATTGGAGTCCCAGCCGCTGCACTTTCAGTCAGCTCCCTGCTAATATGCCTGGGAGAGCAACGGAGGGGGGCCCAAATGCTTGGGCCCCTGCACCCAAGCCGGAGACTGGGAAGAAACTTCTGGCTTCACCCTGGCTCAGTCCTGGCTGTTATGCCCACTGGGGTAGTGAACCAGTGAATGGAAGATTCTCTGTCCTCTTTCTGTAACTCTGCCTTTCAAATGAATAAATTAAAAAAAAAAAAAAAAAAGAAGCAGCAGCAGCAGCAGCAATAGGGGAGAGCAGGGGCAAACCAGAACCTGCAAGCATATGCCGGAACCCACAGGAATGAACTGGAACCCATATAAACTTCCCAAGTAGGTAATAAGGTGACTTGCAGATGGGCCTTAATACTTGGCCCACAAGTTGAAGCTGAGGGAGGAGACTGGCAGCCCTTGTATTCTTGTTTTGATTTGCCTTGTGTACCTTCAATTATCCCGTTATTTGTAGTTGTTTTGAAAATTTATTTATTTAAAAGGAAGAGAGGTGGGAGTGACAGATCTTCTATCTGCTGGTTCACTCCTCAGATGGCCATAACAATCAGGTCTGGTCAGGCTAAGCAAGGAGCCAGAAACTCCATCCTGGTCTCTCCCTGGGTGGGAAGGGTGCAGACACTTGAACCAGCTTCCTCTGCCTTCTCAGGCGTAATAGTAGGAGGCTGAGTGGGAAGTACAGAGTAGCTGGGACTCGAAGTGGCACTCTGAATTGGGATGGCAGCATTGTAAGCCCTGGCCTAACCTGCTGGACCAAAACCAGTTTTTTTATTTTAGAAAATGAATTAAATTCATTTTTATTCATATGAATGTTACAAGTTTTGTGCTATTATACTTATTAGGTTGTATTTGTTGCTTTTCAACGTGATGTATTTCTTTGCTATTTTGTCTGGCTTATTTTGAAATGTATTTTTTTCTTTTTTGTTATATTTATGACGTTAGAAAATAAAAGATATGTTGAGGTTTTATTGTATACAGAACACTGTGTTAAATGCCTTACACTGATCATCTTAATTAGTCTGCACTGTGGGGCCGTTATTATGTCCCTCATTTTACAAATGGAAGAACTCTTGGACAGAAGTTAGACAACTTGCCTAAGATAACAGATGTGCAGTCCTTCCTATTTCCTATACCACCGCCACTCCCCCCAGTTCCAGGCAAGCAGTCCTCACTGTATAGTTTTCTCTAGCTGCTTTCCAGGGATGTGCACGTTTGTATATGTGTGTGTGTTTGGTTTTCAGCAGTTTGTTTATGATGTGTATAGAAATGATTTTCTTTTATTTGATATGTGCCAATTTTGAATTTGAAAATTTGTCAATCTTTAATCAAATTTCAGAAGTAAGGCATTATTCAGATTTGTTTTTCTGCCCTAATCTCTTTTTCCTCTCTGGGACTCCAGTTACATTTATATTAGATATTTTGAAACTATTCCACTGGCCCCTGAGGTTCTGTTCATTTTTTTTTTCAATCTTCTTTGCTTGTTGATCATTGTTAAATTTTCTTTAGTCTCTTTGACTTTTCTATCTTCCTTTTTACCATTGAACTCATTCAGTACATTTATTTCAAATATACTACACAAGTAGTTCAGTTGTAAATTTTTTATTAGTTTTTTTATATTTTCTATTTATGTTTTATATATTTTCATTCATCTTATATTTGGTTTTCCTTACCTTATGGAGTTTAGTTATCATAGCTGCTTTAAAGTCTCTGTCTGCTAATTCACACATCTACTTTGTTTCAGCATTGGTATTTAATGATTTCTTTCCCCTTGATAATAGGTCACATTACATTGTTCTTTGAACGTCAAGTAATTTTGTGTTGCATCCTAGACACTGGAAGCTGTCATAGCCTCTGGATTCTGTTGTAGCCGCCTAGAGAACGTTAATAGCTGTGTTTTAGTAGACATTCAATCATCATAGTTCAGATTATAAGATCTGTCTCATTCTTCATTGTCTATGTCCCTCTGTCAGCTCAGTAATTCAGTTCTCCAGTATTTTCCATTCTTTTTTGGGTCCATCTCACACGTGTGTAATTTGAGTGTTCATCTCAGAGTGGGGAATCACTTGTCCAGCTCTGTTCCCCTTGTTCAGTTTCTGCCAGGCTCTCCTACTTCCCTCGTTCCTCGCAGTGGGATTTCTCTTGGCATTTAAGCCAAGTATGTGGCTCTAAAACTAGAGTCTGTTCTACGGGCAAAGCCACAGGAAGGGAGGGGACAAAATGAATGTGGGAAATCTCCTTACATGAATGCCCATCTGAGTTTTGACACCTTCTCCTGTAATCTGCCTTTTTTTGTTTACTTTCTCAGGCCTCACACATTTTTTTAAGGTTTATTTTTATTTATTTGAAAGAGTTACAGAGAGAGATAGAGACCTAGAGAGAGAGAGAGAGGTCTTGCATCCACTGGTTCACTCCCCAAATGGCCGCAACGGCTAGAGTTGAGCCTATCTGAAGTGGGTGCGGGGGCCCAAGGACTGGGGCCATCCTCCACCGCTTTCTCAGGTGCATTAGCAGGGAGCTGGATCAGAAGTGGGGCAGCCGGGACTTGAACTGGTACCCATATGGGATACCAGGGCTTTAACCTGCTGCGTCACAGTGCCAGCCCCGACATTGGTATTTGTATATCTGTGGTTGTGCATGTGTTCTGTTTTAGAGTTAGTAGTTGTAATAGAGGGATGGGCTGTTGTGGAATTATACCTTCTGATGTGTATGGTTGTATTTTTCATGCTGAATTGAGTAGTTTTTGATGGAGATAGCCATTATTATCTCTTCTACCTTGGTAGGCAATATTGAATTTTTCTTTAAATCCAACCTAATTCTTCTCCCATTTTTTAGTATACTAACTTCTTGAAAAAATATTAATTAGGTAAAAGATATTTGTTTTGTGTCCAGCAGTTGTACTGTGTATAAGTAGATTTGTCCTGATAACTGTATAATAAGACCTTTAAATAAATAAAAATCATTATGGAAATAACTTGCTTATACTCATTAATCTGTAATTAACATAAGGTTAGATAGATCAGAAAAATGTCAGAGAATTATATGACAAATATGTTGGTAAGTTCCCCATAGTCACTGAATTTTGAAGGAGTTTTTTCTATGTGGAAATTATTTCAACTTCTATTTTTTTTTAAAGATTTATTTATTTATTTGAAAGAGTTACACATAGAGAGAAGAAGAGGCAGAGAGAAAGAGAGGTCTTTCATCTGCTACTTCACTCCCTGATGGGCCACAACGGCCAGAGCTGCGCCAATCTGAAGCCAGGAGCTTCTTCCAGGTCTCTCACACGGGTGCAGGAGCCCAAGGGCTTGGGCCATCTTCCACTGCTTTTCCAGGCTATAGCAAAGAGCTGGATCAGAAGTGGAGCAGCCAGGACTTGAACTGGTGCCCACATGGGATGCTGGCACTGCATGTAGTGGCTTTACCCGCTACGCCACAGCACTGGCCCCTTCAACTTCTTCATAAGAAAACACTATTTTTTTTTTATAGCTTTGCCTAAACTGGGTGGGGAATGTCCAGCCCACAGGCTATATAAGGCCCATGAAATCATTTGGCCCTGGGAAGACAACTGCAGGCAGGACTTGAAATTCAATAAATGTAAAGCAGACTAATTTTTTTTCAGGATTTATTTTTACTTATTTGAAAGGCAGAGTTATGGAGACAGGTAGACATAGAGAGATAGAGATCTTCCATCTGCTGGTTCACTCCCCAAATGGCCACAGTGATCAGGGCTGGGCCTATCTGAAGCCAGGAGCTAGAAGCATCTTCCTGGTCTCCCACTTGGAAACAGGGGCCCAAACTCTTGGGCCATCCTCTGCTGCTTTCCCAGGTGAATTAGCAGAGAGCTGGATAGGAAGAGAAGCAGCCAGGACTAGAACCTGCACACATAAGGGACGCCGGCACTGCAGGCCAGGGCTTTAACCCACTGTACCACAGTGCCAGCCCCAGCAGACTAATTTTTAAGCTGATAATTTTGTAGGGCCAATGAATGTTGTTGTAAATACCCAAATGGCTCTTGGCAGAAAAAAAGTTTGCCCACTCCTGATCTAAATAAAAGGCATAATGGATTTTAATCCTGCAGTAGTGACATACATTTGGTCACCTGTTTTTACGACATGATCAAGATTGTCATAAGAGCTAAATTTATTGTTTATACATGCATTTAAATTCAGTTGAAGATGCTAACATAGGTCTACTAACCCCCCACCCCCCATTTTTGCTTAAGAGGCAGAGAGAACCCTGCCATCCTGGTTTTCTCCCCCAAAGCCAACAACAGCCTGGACTGGACTGGGACCAAAGCTGGGAGCCAGGTACTCAGAGTCTCCCCCTAGAGTGGGAGGGTGCCAGCCACTTGAGCTGGAGTCAGGAGCTGGAGCTGGAGCTTGCATCCCAGCAGTCCGATATGGAACAGAGGTGTCTTAACTGATGATTGCTATGCCAAATGCCTACCCTTGTTCCATTTTTTTTTTTTTACATTCTATGGACTATTTATATTTATTAATGATCCAAAACCTAATGACTAGATGATGATATTCATACTTTGATGTTTCACGATATTCAAAACAACAATTTTTCCCTTTCAGATGGTCTTCTGATAGTTGGCGTTCACTCGGCCAAGTTTCCAAATGAAAAAGTCCTGGACAACATTAAGAGTGCTGTTCTTCGCTACAATATCAGCCACCCTGTGGTTAATGATGCAGACGCCAGCCTTTGGCAAGAATTAGAAGTTTCCTGCTGGCCGACTCTGGTCATCCTTGGACCTCGTGGAAACATGTTATTTTCTTTGATTGGAGAAGGACACAAAGATAAATTATTTTTATATACTTCAATAACTTTGAAGTATTACAAAGACAGGGGTCAGATCAGAGATCATAAAATTGGAATAAAGCTCTATAAAGATTCTTTGCCCTCTTCACCATTGCTCTTTCCTGGCAAAGTAACTGTAGACCAAGTTATTAATCGATTGGTAATAGCAGATACGGGACATCATAGGATTTTGGTCATCTGGAAGAATGGACAAATTCAGTACAGCATTGGAGGTAAAGTTTGCTTCTAATCATGCTGTATAATGTGTTTTATAGTTTAAATAACTCAGGTAAGCATCCACATTAAAATTGAAAATTTTGTAACTATAAAAAAGCAGTATATATGATTTCATCACAGAATTGTTATTTAATTTATGGTATCTTAATTAACCTCACTCTTTCAAAAATAAAAATACCTAAAAAGCTCTAGGTGAAAAGGAGGAAATTGCTAAGTTATGACTTTTAAGTATATTTAAAAAAGCCAATCATTTTCAATACCAGGATAATATAGAAACTTGACATTTACGTTATAAAATTAATAGGCCAGAATTTGCTCATAATTTTACTTCTCTTTCCTTACTTCCATAAAAAGTTAAGCATAGTTATGGTTTCATTCCTTTTGGGTGTTGCAAAATATAAGGATCATGCAAGCATAGGCCATTCTACTCCATTATTTCCCTAGCCTTAAATCTAAAAATGCCTTTTATTTGTCCCTGCATTATTAATAAAATCTATTAAGTGCATTCTTATTAATCCTGTTTATTCAGACTGAACCGATATATAAAAATATATTAGTCAAAGAAAAAAGTGATGTATCTCTTTGTGACCAATCCTGCCTGAGTAGCATTAATAAAGATAGGGATATCTGAATTTCCTTTGCAAATAAGCTAATCATATTCCTAAGCCATGATGCTGTTTTTAGTATGCCAAGATATTCCCTTAGCTCTTGAATTATTTATATCTCATATTTGTGGGTTTTTTTTAAGAATATATGTTGTGTTATGGTGTTTGTTTTGGCTGTTTGGTATTTCGATTTCTGATAGGCAGCTCTGAGAATTGTTACTCTAAAAGTATATTTTGTAGGAGTTTGAATTTAAATATTTGAAGAATTTTTAATAGAGGTTATAATTTTCAAAGTAATAGAAATGTTCTTCTTTGTTAACAGAGAAACAGCAAAAAGCTACATTTCCCAAACATATTTCTAGGAATACTATTATTTCATAATAATAAATATTCTTGTACTTAAAAAAAATTTCCTTGGTCAGAGACTCTGAGGAAACACTGATTTGATGTGATTTAACGCTTTTTTTTTCAATGATAGTGTCAGAAGATCTAGATCTTTTACTGTGCTAATGTGCCTCATGAATATCCAGAGGAAGTTACAATGTGCAGTATTTTCTGTTCTGAAGTAACCACAGAACTCTCTCCTTTTCTATCCCAGGAAACTCTCTCATCAATATTAGCAACAATAATGTTAATAGTAGTAATGATAGCAAACAATATACGCCTGGCTTATTCAAAGCATTTTACTGGTAGTAACTTATTTTTGTTATCACAGTGCTATGCTTAGGTAATATTATTTGTTCCATTTCACAGAAGAAAAACTAAAAGACGCAGAGAACTTGCCCAAGTCATCAGCTATAAGGAAGCAGAGCTGGGATTTAAACCAAGACTGTTGTGTTGAGTTCATATACTACTGCCTGCACTGCACTGTCTGTTCTATTTTACTGACATGCAGGACAATGGAATTGTTTGCAACTGCTGACTTGAAGGCTTGAGTAGCTTGTCCCCTAATCCTCAGAGATAACTGCTGAGAGACAGGCCGTTATACCAGGGTTACTGTTTGTTTCTCTTAGGGTATATATGGGACATTGTATAGAACAGTCAAAGATAAGAATCCTTAACCTGGAGTTCGAGGACTCAAGAAATGCTTGAACGGCCATCAGGATCTGAGATTATTTATAACATTTTGGGCATGTGCATTTTTCTAGGGAAGGGATCATAATTTACATTGTATTGTTGAAGGAGTATATCTTCCAAAATTGTCCAAAATGATTAGCTGCTGGATAATTAAAATTATTTTTAACTTTTCCTACACTAGATAATTAAAATGCTTTTATAGTTTTCTTGGGATACGTGCTACTATATTTAAGTGCACTGGTAACTATTATACTGTAAGCTGTATTAGTAAAGCTCAGTCTTGAGAAAAATTCAACCATTGGGAAGCATTTTAGTTTGTCGGAGTATCATGTTAAAACCTCAGCACTAAAATACGATTTTGGTTATTCTTTGATTTTACCTTTTAAAATAACTTTTTATGTGGAAAAATTCTGTCTTATAACTGTCTTGTCTTTTAGGACCTAACCCTGGAAGAAAGGATGGGATGTTTTCGGAGGCCACTTTTAATTCTCCACAAGGTGTAGCCATAATGAATAATATCATATATGTGGCAGATACTGAAAACCACCTTATAAGAAAGGTAATTTTCCTCTTTCAAGTTTTAATACTTCTCATCAGAAATACTGACAGTTACTATATTTAATATTTGAAGTTTAAGGGTGACACTCAGGCGTGTCAGAGCATCCTTTTTCAGAGGTATTTGCTTTACTTTGAAGTATATCTGAGTGTCAGTATGTAATTCCACAGGAAAAAAACCAGTAAGATTTTGCTTTTGTTTTTAATTTTATTTTAATTCCTTGTAAAGTCATGTACTTAATCATGCAAAAGCTCCTCATTTTGAGGTATATTCTTTTTTTTTAAGATTTTATTTATTTATTTGAAAGTCAGAGTTACACAGAGAGAGGAGAGGCAGAGAGAGAAAGAGAAAGGTCTTCCATCCGATGGTTCACTCCCCAATTGGCCGCAATGGCTGGAGCTGCACTGATACGGAGCCAGGAGCTTGTTCCAAGTCTCCCACACGGGTGCAGGGGCCCAAGGTCTTGGGCCATCTTCTACTGTTTTCCCAGGCCATAGCAGATGGGTGAATTGGAAGAGGAGCAGCTGGGACTAGAACCGGTGCCCGTATGGGATGCTGGCACTTCAGGCCAGGGCATTAACCCTCTACACCACAGTGCCGGCCCCGAGGTATATTTTTAACTAGTAGTTTACAAAGTGACACTTTGTCCTTTTTCAGTTAAATTTTCTCAAATTCCTGCCTCCTCTCAACTCTTATGCTCTGGCTGGAAATACTTATTTGTTACTCTTAAATTTTGTTTTATCTCTTATATAAGTAATATGTGCTCTTGTTTAAAAAAAAAAAAACACTAGTTAATAAATAAAGGTTAAAAAAAAAGTCACAGTCAATACCAGTTCCCCTGAGATAGACAACTACTGTTAAAGTTTTTGTGTTTTCAGAAACTTCACTCACATAATTTTATATTAAAAAGATTATTTCTAGATAGAATTTTTTAAAGATCAATGAATTATTTGGAGGGGTAGAGAAAGAGAAAGATCTTCCATTTGCTGGTTTGCTCCCCAAATGGCTGCTAGGGCAGGGCTGATCCAGGATGAAGCTACGAGTCTGGAGCTCCATCTGGGTCTCCCATGTGGGTGGCAGGGGCCAAAGGACTTGGGCCATCTTCCATTGTCTCCAGGCACATTCACATGAAGCTGCATTGGAAGCAGAACAACTAGTACTCAAAACTGGTGCATTGCAGGCAGCAGTTTAGCTTGCTGAGTCACAAAACCAGCCCTAAGATAGAATTTTTTTTTAACAAATAGGATCATACCATATATAGTAGTTTATATCTTCTTTCATTCGAGAGACAAATAGAGTCCCCATCCATTGGTTCACTCCCCAAATGCCTGCAACTGCCAGACCTGGGCCGGGCCAAAGCTAAAGCAAGGAACTGAATGCAAGTCCCCAACATGGGGAGTAGCCCGTGCACTTGAGCCGTCACCTGCTGCTTCACCTCCGCATCAGCATGAAGTGCTAATCAGGAGCCTGGACTGCAAGTCAGTCCCAGGCCCTCCTCTGTGGGACCTGAGCCACTAGACCAAACCCCACTCCTGGTGTGGCTTTTTTTTTTCTTGCTTGCTTTATTTTTTCGTATTAGTCACATGAATGATATGACTATGTTGCATCCCATTGTAGATGTACATAGTCATTGTAAACATTTCTCTTCAATGGCTATTGGCCATAGTCTATTGGACTTTTTTTTTTTTCAGGATATTTATTTATTTGACAGGTAGAGTTACAGACAGTGAGAGAAAGAGACAGAGAGAAAGGTTTTCCTTTTGTTGGTTCGCCCCCAAATGGCCGCCACAGCCAGAGCTATGCCGACCCGAAGCCAGGAGCCAGGTGCTTCTTCCTGGCTCCCTTGCGGGTGCAGGGGCCCAAGCACTTGGGCCATCCTCCACTGCTTTCCCAGACCGTTAGCAGAGAGCTAGACTGAAAGAGGAGCAGCCGGGACTAGAACCAGCCCCGATATGGGGTGCCGGCACTGCAGGTGGAGGATTAACCTAGTGCGCCACAGCACCGGCCCCAAGTCTATTGGACTTTTAACTTGCCATCTGTTTGGAAAATGAGTAACCAAGTTCCTTCATCTGACCATCCTGTCCAAACATTGTTACGGATACTTTCTTCCTTTTTTCACTCCCCCTTCCACCAAGATCTATTTATTTATTTGAAAGAGTTAGAGAGGCAGAGGCAGAGAGAGAGATCTTCCATCTGCTGGTCCACTTCCCAAATGGCCACAATGGCCAGAGCTGGGCTGATTGGAAACCAGGAGCCAAGAGCTCCCTCTGGGTCTCCCACGTGGGTGCAGGGGCCCAAGCAACTGGGCTGTCCCCTACTGCCTTCCCAGGCCATTGCAGAGAGCTAGATTGGAAGCGGAACAGCCAGTCCCAAACTGGTGCCCACATGAGAGGCCGGCACCACAGATGGCAGCCCTATCCGCAGTGCCACAGTGCTGGCCCCTCACTGTTTCTTTTAATGTGAATGTTTAACCTCATTTATTTGACAGTGTTATCACTTAATATACATACAACAAAAGCATATATAGGATACATAATAATATGTACGTCAAACAAGAAACATGTTTTCTTTACTGTTGAATCCCCAGCACCTAAACAGGTCTCACTCATGGTAAGGGTTGAATAGCTATTTGCTGAGTGGATTTATGAGAAAATAATATCTACTTAGTGATGTATTTTCAAAAGTGTGTATTTCTCTTAACACATAAAATGGTGATGTGAAAGAGCTTTGTGTGTTCATAAAACAGATGTATTTTTTTAATGTCTTGACGACTCTTCTTGGAAACGTGCATATGTGAGTATGTTACCAGGGGGATGTTTGTGTAATATTTCTAAGTTTATTTGATTAAGGAGCCCTTTTTAGACAGAGCTTTTCATAAGTCTAATGTTTCTGGCATATATTTTTTGGGAAAAGTGTTTTTCTTAACTGAACTTTTTTTTACAAAAATTATTTATTTGAAAGGCAGAACTACAGAGAGGCAGAGGCAGAGAGGGAGAGAGAGAGGTCTTCCATCTGCTTGCTCACTCCCCAGATGCCCTAACAGCTTGAGCTGTGCTGATCCAAAGCCAGGAGCTCCCTCCAGGTCTCCCACGTGGGTGCAGGAGCCTAAAGACTTCAGCCACCTTCCAGTGCTTTCCCAGGCCATAGCAGAGAGCTGGATCAGAAGTGGAGCAGTCAGGACTTGGAACAGCCAGATGGGGTGCCGGCACTGCAGACAGCGGCCTCACCTGCTACACCACAGCCCCGGCCCCTTACTGAACTCTTAATGATAATGATCAAAATTGCTTTACCTTTGTGCATCTGTATTCAAAGTAGTGGCGTAGACATCCAACAGTGTACTGAGTAGTAAGATAGCAATATTTGGGAAATACTCATCCTTTTTGAATTGTACACTGTTTTTCTTTTCTGTATTGTACATTGTTTTTCCTTACTGGGTTCTTGAGCTTTGGCAGTGATGCTGTATTTCAAAGCTTATGTGTTTAGCACAGTTTCAGCAAATTTAGGTTACCTGAAGTTGTTTTTGGATTGTAAGACTTAGTATAGTATAGTGTCCGTTAAAATAGGGGATGGTACTATTATTTCCTCCATTCCTTCTAAAAATATGAATATTGTATTCTGCTGTTATTTCAGACCTCATTTACAGAGTATTAAGATGATCTTACTCCTGTATTCACAGCTCATGGGCATTGCTATTCCAAGCAGATTTTTGTTGTTTGGAATAGCATATTTATTGATTTATAAATTTCACTATGTCATCATTCTCCACTCCCATTGTCAATCCCCTTACGTGAACACATCTACAGGCAGCCATTCTGATATGAGGGGTCTTCAAGAACTGCTTGGAAAATTTGTATTATGAAAAAAAATTCATGCATTTAAAAAAATTTTGCACCAAAATAAGCATTATTTTTTTAAGATTTATTTATTTATTTGAAAGAATTACAGAGAGAATGACAGACACATGGAGAAAGATCTTCCATTCGCTGGTTCACTCCCCAGATGGCTGCAACTGCTGGATCTGGGCCAGGCTGAATCCAGGAGCCAGGAGCTTCTTCCAGGTCTCCCATATGGGTGCAGGGGCCCAAGCACCTGGGCCACCTTCAGCTGTTTTTCCCAGGCCATGAGCAGGGAGCTGGATAGGAAGCAGAAGAGCTAAGACACAAACCAGCACTCCTATGGGATGCCTGCTTTGCAGGCAGTGGCTTTACCTGCTGTACCACAACACTGGACCCTAAACTTACCTTCTAATTCTGTTTCTCCACAGAAACATAGTGTTTCTGAGTCATAGTGTTTTGTGTGCATGGTTTTTTTAAAAAACAAGTTTATTATGGTATATTTTACATGTCAGAATGTTCACCGTTTTCAATTGTGTGATTCAGTAGCTTAGTAAATTTCACAGGTTTTAAAATTATAACCATAATTATATTTTAGAAAATTTTTACCCAATTAATAATCTTCATAACATTACAGGTAATCCCCATTCCCACCCCAAGCTCTGGGCAATCACTAACCTACTTTTTATCTCTATGAATTTACCTTTTTTTAGTATTTCATATAGATAGAATCACAATATATGGTTTCTTGTACTGGATTCTTTCATTTTGTGCAATGCTTTTGAAGTTTGTTGATGGAATAGCATGTCAGTAGTTCATTCTTCAGTGTTGCTTGATAGCAGTGTGTATGCCACAGTTTTTTTATCCATTCACTAACTTATGAACATTTAGGTTGTTTACACTTTCTGACTATTGAGTGATCCTGCTGTGAGCATTCATATGTTCATTTTGCAGGCATCTACATTTCATTTCTCATGTAGCTATTTTGAACTAGAATTTTTGTTGTAGGTTTTATGTTCAATTTTTGAGACTCTGTTAAGTTGCTTGGCACTGCAATTACATTATTTTACATTTCTGCCTGAAATATTTGTGGGTTACAGTTGTTCCCGTCACCATCATTTCTTAGTTTCTTTTTTTTTTTTTTTTTCGTGTAAACTCTCACCATCCTGCTGAATGTATCCTTATGGCATCTCGTGGTTTTGATATGCATTTCCCTGAGGACTGCTGCTGTCTGAGCACCTTTTCCTGTGCTCATGGACCATTTGCATATCTTCCTTTGTGAAGCGTCTGTTTGGGTTATTTTTTAGTGGGGTTATTTGGGTTATTGTTAGTTGTAGAAATTCTTCATGTATGCTATCAAAAAGATATCAGAGGGGCCAGCGCCGTGGCTCACTTGGTTAATCCTCCACCTGTGGTGCTGGCATCCCATATGGGCACCAGGTTCTAGTCCCAGCTGCTCTTCTTCCAGTCCAGCTCTCTGCTGTGGCCCGGGAAGGCAGTGGAGGATGGCCCAAGTGCTTGGATTCCTGCACCCGCATGGGAGACCAGGAGGAAGCACCTGGCTCCTGGCTTCGGGTCGGCATAGCTCTGGCTGTGGCGGCCATTTGGGGGATGAACCAACGAAAGGAAAACCTTTCTCTCTGTTGTCTCTCTCTCTCTCTCACTAACTCTGTCAAATAATAATAATTTAAAAAAAAGATATCAGGGGCCGGCGCCGCGGCTCACTAGGCTAATCCTCCGCCTTGTGGCGCCAGCACACCGGGTTCTAGTCCCGGTTGGGGCGCCGGATTCTGTCCCGGTTGCCCCTCTTCCAGGCCAGCTCTCTGCTGTGGCCAGGGAGTGCAGTGGAGGATGGCCCAAGTGCTTGGGCCCTGCACCCCATGGGAGACCAGGAGAAGCACCTGGCTCCTGCCATCGGATCAGCGCGGTTCGCCGGCCGCAGCGCACCAGCCGCGCCGGCCATTGGAGGGTGAACCAATGGCAAAGGAAGACCTTTCTCTCTGTCTCTCTCTCTCACTGTCCACTCTGCCTGTCAAAAAAAAAAAAAAAAAAAAAAAGATATCAGATACATAATTTGCAAACTTTTTTCACATTCTTTGGTTTGCCTTTTCATTTATTGTCCATTGATGCACAAAAGTTTTAAATTTTGATAATGTCTAACTTATCTGTATTTTTCTTTTGTTGTTGATGCTTTCGGTGTTGTGTAAGAATCCAGTGCTAAATCCAAGATCACAAGGGGTACTCCTGTTTTTTCAAAAAGTTTTATAGTTATGGCTCATAAGTAAGTCTTTTATTCTTTTTTGAGTTTATGTCTGTATATGATACAAGATAGGGGCCCACTTCATTCTTTTGCTTTTGGTTTGCAGTTATCCCAGAACCATTTATTGGACTGATCATACTTCCTCTGTTGAATCCTCTTGGCAACCTTGTTGAATATCAGTTGATCATACATATGTGGGTTTATTTTGGGATGTCCAGTTGTATTCCATTGTTCTATATGTGTTTATGCCAATACCACACTGTTGTTTTTATTTACTTATATTTATTTATTTGAGAGACAGGCAGAAAGACCTCCTATGCCTGTAACAACTGGGGCTGAGCTAGGCTGAAGGCAGGAGCTGAAAACTCAACTCAGATTGCTCATATGGGTGGCAAGGACCCAGCCACTTTGACCCATACCTCTGACTCCAGGGTGCACATCAGGGAGAAACTGAAACTGAGAGTGTAGTCAAAACCAGGTCTAAAACCTCACCCCAACGCCCCCTCCCCATGGTTTTGATATTGGTGGCTTTGAATAAGATTTGAAAAGCTAGTATCAGTCCTCCCATTTTTTTGTTTTTCAAATTTTGTTTTTTCTGTCTTGGGTCCTCTGCATTTCCATATGATTTTTAGGATCAGCTTGTCCATTTCTTCCAACAACTTTTTTTTAATATATAAATTATTGTCTGCAAACTCAAAAACAAACTCCCTCCTAATTTTTAAACTTCCTAATCCCTTTTGTTATATCACTGGCCAGGACCTCTGTTGCTTTTAAGCATTAGCAGTGATGTGGGTGTCTTCAATTTCATAATCTTAGAACAAATGCATGTAAATTTTCCCTAAATGTTTAACATTTGGGTTGCTTTGGTAAATATCTAGTAATTTAGGAATTTTTTTTCCTATTTCTTCTTGCTAAAATTTTTGGAATCAGCGTTGTGGCGTAGTTGGTTAAGCCATCACATGTGACACCAGCATCTCATAGGAGTGCTGGTTCAGGGCTCAGCTGCTCTACTTGCAGTCCAGCTCCATGCTAGCGTGCCTGGGAAAGCAGCAGAAGATGGCTCAAGTGCTTGGACTCCTGTCACCCTCATGGGGCACCCAGATGGAGTTTCAGTCTCCTGGCTTTGACCTGTTGAAGCTATTTGGGGAGAAACCAGTGGATGAAAGATCTTTTTCTCTCTCTTTGTATTTGTCTCTCGCCCACTCTCTCTCTATAACTCTGCCTTTCAAATAAATAATTTTTAAAATAAGGATTATATAATATTGTTAAATGCATTTTCTACATTTTTTGAAATAAATATATAATTTTTTATCCTTGGTCTGTTAGTGTCATGAATTATATTAATTGATTCTTTTGGTATTGAACCATCATTTTATTCATGAGGTAAACCTTATGTAATCATGAATTTTTTAAAAAATCAAATTATATTTGGTTATCTAAAATTATGATATTTAAAAATTTGTGTTCATAAATTATGATTTATAATAATTTTATGAATTTATAATTTATTGTAACTGTTCACATCTGGTATAGGAATAAGGGTAACACTGACCTGATCAAATGAGCTAGTTTCATTCTTTTTCTGTTTTTTGGCTGCCTAATATAGGAATTACCACTTTTTGAACATTTGTTAGACTTCACTTATAACTTTACCTTGACCTGATGCCTTCTGTCAAAGGAATTTTTCATTATGTCAATTTCTGTAATATATTTCTTAAATCAAGATCTGTTTTGTAGGGCCCATCCCTAGCTACCTATTGCATTTTTTTTCTTCCTGTTGCATTTTCATAGTTTGAGTTCAATAAAAATAATAGATAAGTATAAACTGATAAGTTTGTTTTATAATTTCAGGAGTTATAGAGCAGGCATTGAAGAATAATGCAAAAAGTTATTGTTAAAATAAATCACCAGAGTTACAGAATAAGGGATGATAACCATATATGATTGCTTTACTAGACTTGGAAAAAAATTGGAACAATTTAATACCTATTCAGGCAAGCATGAAATGAAACTGGATGCCCTCAGTATGATAAAAGGTGTTGGTAAAAACCAGCAGCTTCATTTAATGCAAGATATTGACTGCTTTCTCCTAAGATTGGGAACAATTGTATTGAAGTCCTGGCCTTTGCAATAGGACAAGAAAGAGAAATAAAAGGCATACAGGTTGAAAACAAGCTATCTTTCAAAAAAATTGATTTTTTTGAAAAGCAGCATTGCAGGGAGAGAGAGAGCATGTGTGCACAAGCACACGCCTCCATGTGCTGATTCCCTCCCCGGTGGCCACAGTGATCAGGGTTGGACCGAGCTGAAGCCGGCATCTCCTTCCAGGTCTCCCATTTGGTGGCAGGGACCCAGATACTTGGGTCATCCTACACTAGTTTTCCAGGCACATTAGCAGGGTGCTAGATCAGAAGCACAGCAGCTGGTACTCGAACAGTTACTCGTATGGGTTCCTGATGTCACAGCCCGCTACACCTCAACACCAGCCCAGGATAATTGTCTTTATTTGCCTTTGACGTGTCATGTATGTAGACGATGTTAAGAAATCTACAAAATAGCTACTAAAGTTAATAAGTGAATTTAGGAAGACTACAGACTGTAAAGGCCATATAAAAAGATCAGCTATATTTTTACTTAGTAGTAGTAATTGGAAATTGGAATTTAAAAATTCTATTTACAATAGCAATAAAAACAGAGTACTTAGAATTAATTAAACAGGCCGGCGCCGCGGCTCACTAGGCTAATCCTCCACCTAGCGGCGCCGGCATACCGGGTTCTAGTCCCGGTCGGGGTGCCGGATTCTGTCCCGGTTGCCCCTCTTCCAGGCCAGCTCTCTGCTGTGGCCTGGGAAGGCAGTGGAAGATGGCCCAAGTGCTTGGGCCCTGTGCCCCATGGGAGACCAGGAGAAGCACCTGGCTCCTGGCTTTGGATCAGTGCAGTGCACCGGCCGCAGCGCGCCGGCCGCGGCTGCCATTGGGGGGGTGAACCAACGGCAAAGGAAGACCTTTCTCTCTGTCTCTCTCTCTCACTGTACACTCTGCATGTAAAAACAAACAGAAAAAAAAGGATGAGCCACAGCTGTCAGAAAATATGAATAAAAATCCACACGACAGGGATGGGCATTTGGCCTAGTGGTAACAGACACAGATTAGGACGTCCACATGCCACATTGGAGTACCTGGATGTGAGTCTTGGCTCTACTGAAGTGATTGAGTTCTTACTACCCACGTGGGGAACATGGACTGAGTTCTCTATTCCTTACGCTATTTGAGGAGTAAACCAGCAGATGTCTCCCTCTGTCTCTATGCCTGCCAAATAAATAAGTTTGTTTTTAAATTCACAAATCAAGGGATTAGTATTCATGATATATAATTGAAAAATGAGGGGCCGGTGCCGCGGCTCACTAGGCTAATCCTCCACCTGCGGCGCCAGCACCCTGGGTTCTAGTCCCAATCAGGGCACCGGATTCTGTCCCGGTTGCTCCTCTTCCAGTCCAGTTCTCTGCTGTGGCCCCAGAGTGCAGTGGAGAAGTGCTTAGGTCCTTGGGCCCTGCACCTGCATGGGAGACCAGGAGGAAGCACCTGGCTCTTGGCTTCGGATCGGCGCAGCACGCTGGCTATACCGGCCACTTGAGGGGTGAACCAACGGAAAAAGGAAGACCTTTCTCTGTCTCTTTCTCTCTCACTGTATAACTCTGCCTGTCAAAAAACAAAAAAAGAAAAAGAAAAAGGACAACCCAATAAAAATGCAGGCCAAAATTTGAACATTTTTCAAAAGACAATATAAGGATGACCAACCACAAGCACATAAAAGTTCAACATCATGAGTGAAAAAGGGTAAATTAAAATCATAATGGTTTGCTGATCTTTTATTGACAGTGTTTTGATGTCTGTAGTTTAATTTGAAATGCACCAAAATTATAAATTAAATTGAGGGACTGATACCTGGGTAAAATATGTGGTAAAGCAAATTAGTACAGTGTTGATAATAGAATCTAACGAGATGGTAGGTATCTGGACGCTTACCGTAAAATTCTTTTAGTTTTTCTGTATGTTTGCATGGTAAAATATTGGGTCAGGGATCTTAGAAGTTGCAAGCAGAGCGTCTGCTCTTTCTAATGAAGTGCTTTAGTTTTGCAGTTCATGAACTGGTCTCAAGCATGTCCTAGAACTGACTGTCAACAAGTCCTTGCTGCCTTAGCGATGGGGTCTTGGGAAAGCAAATTAACAATCTGTGGCTCAGTTTTCTTGAATCAAAACTACAGTCATTGGGTTGTGATGAGGCCTGCTGCCTGGCTGGCTGGGCTCACTCTTGGATCAGTGCTTGGCACATATTAAGTCCTATATGTATCAGTTACCAGCTGAGCATAATTGAAATATGTACATTGAAAATTTTAAACATTTTGCTAGATTATGTCTTAAAGTTTCGCTTCCTGTTAAAGTATTTTCTAGTTAAGATAAAGTCAGCAGCAGTGTTAGTGGAGGCATGGTGGGGAGAAAGAAGAGGAAAGTGGGGGAGTGGACAGGTGGGGAATTGAGTAGGACTAATTCTGTGCATTTGAATAACAGGTTCACCCTGTAGTTAGCAGTTTCAAAAAACATTCTATTGTAGATCTTCTACATGTTCTATTGGAAATATTCACATACCAAAAGAAAAATGAAAAGCAACTTGGATTGCATAAAACATTCTTTAAATTCCCATAGATTGACCTGCAAGCTGAGAAGGTGAGCACTGTGGCTGGCATTGGAATTCAAGGAACAGATAAAGAAGGAGGAGCAGAAGGGGAGCAGCAGCCCATTAGCTCCCCCTGGGATGTGACGTTTGGAACATCAGGTGAGTACCCTGTTAACAGTGAATGTAAGTAAACTGTGCTCCCCCTGGGATGTGACGTGTGGAACATCAGGTGAGTACCCTGTTAATATTCAATGTAAGTAAACTGTGCTGGATAAATGCAGAATAATTAAATTTTCATGAGATACTCACTTGGATTTATTTTGCTAGTTATTTTATACTTTGATACCTATGGCTTGGGAGTTAGTGGTGTGAAAACAAAGGCATTAGTAATATTTACAAGACAGAATATATTCCTTTGTTTAACACCAAATGACATGTCACATGGGGGGTAGTGTATAGAGGACAGTAATTTCATCCTAGCTGCATCTGACAATTATGGAGTTCTAGTTATTCTTAAATTGAAGGAGTTACAGTTTCAGAATTTCAAAAGGTGATTTATGAACTATAACACTCTAGTTTACTCTAGTTTGAAAAAAAATACAACTCAAAAAGGCAACTGCTTTTGTTTAGATCTTAAAAATTCGTGAATTATTTAAATAGGATAGCTTCTGTTGAGCAGTTACTGAATTATGTTGATATTGATAATGAAGCTTATATTAATTTTATCATTTCTGATACCTGTATTAATTGACTAAAATCCAGGACTTCTTGTTAGTACCCTTATTTTTCATTGTCTCTGCGATGTTAAGATGATTATCTGCATGTCTAAATCAGATGAATGAAGAAAGCAGACCGCATTGAAGATGAATTTGAGAACTAAATGGTTGTGTGGTCATAATGTATTTGAAAAGTGACTAAGTACTAGCTTAGTTGATGGCTTTACATTTCAGATTACTCTTATGATGCCAATTTGGTTACAATTCAAAGATTTTCTTTAATTTATTAACTTTTATAAATCTTGCTACCATTGCCATTTATAGAAAAATAAACTTTTATGTTAGAAATTGTTAAAAAAATTCTAAAAATACTTAAGAAATATAAATGTTCATTTTTAAGCCAATGTTCTGATGTGGGAATAAAGCCTTTTCAATTCTTGAAACAACTCCTGATAGTTTTTCCTTAAAGTGTGGTGAAACTTTAAAACCCTTGAATGAAATCCACTAGGTTTTTATGAAAAAGAAATTTTTTTTTAAGATTCTTTGGAAAGGCAGATTGAGTGACAGAGGGGGAGAGACACAGAGCTCTTCTGTTTTCTGATTCACTCTCCAAATGGCAGTAATAGCTGGGGCTGGGCCAGGCCAAAGTCTGGGTTTCCCACTGGGGAGGCAGGAACTCAAGTATCGAGCCATCATCTGCTGCTTTGCAGGTGCGTAAGTCGGGAGCTGAATCGGAAGCAGAGTAGTGGAGACTCAGCCATCGCTCAGATACGGAATACAGGCGTCTCGGGTGGAGGGGTACATGATGGTACACGTGGTTTAAATAGATGTGGGACTAAACACAACTTGGAGGAGACTTATCTGAAAAAATTGTTTGCCTTTTAAACAGTTAAATTTTTTAATATTTTAAAAATTTCATGGAGTATTTATAATTCAACCATCATTATGAATGGAAGAGAGGATAGAATTAACAGGAGGTACTGTGATACCTTTGTACTTATTAATGGGCTGCTCTGCCGTGTAAGTAGACCACAGCTACACACTGCAGCATGGACAGATATCAGAGTCTTTAAATGTTTTAAAATATAAATTTAAAATAATTTAAAATTAAAATTTAAAATTAAAATAAATTAAAAAAATTTTTTTTAATTTATTTTTATTTATTTGAAAGGCAGAGAGAGAAAAGAAAAATCTCTCTGCCAGTTTTATTCCTCACATGCCCACAATAAATGGGACTGTGCCAGGCTGTTCTCTGGCTTGCATAGTTTTCCACAGGAGATCTGCTTTGATTTTTTTCCTCTTGTTTCTTTACATGTAAAATATGTTTTTTTCTCTTGTTGCCTTCAAGATTTTATCTTTGGTGTTCAGCAGTGTGCCTGATATATCCAGGGGTTAACCTGTTGGAGTTCTTGAATCAATGGTTTGATGTCCTGGGAGCCAGGAACTCCATCTCAGTCTCCCTAATGGGTGGCAGGGAATCAAATACTTGAGCCATCGCCTGCTGCCTTTCAGGATGCACATTAGAAGGCAGCTGGTATCAGAAACAGAACTAGAACCCAAACTTAGGCACTCCAGTATGGCATATGGCATTCTAAGCTGTGTTTTAACCACTTCAGCAGAAGCCCATCCCAGAGTATTTTTGAGTGAGAAAATCAAGTTATGTATAAAACCTACAATGTAGTTTTTTTTAGAAAATGCAGTAGTGGTCAAGACAGAACAGACATGACAATATTAAAAAAAGTAAAGTGAAAAATAAAATTAAAAAATAATACCTGAATAGTTAACTGTGCCATTACAGTGATAAAAACATAAAAATAATTGGCATAACATGATGTTTTCAAAAGTGTTTCATCTTCGTTCATTTTTCTTTTTTATTGTTGCTCTAAATATGGTTGTAAATAAGTTCTCTTCATCATATGCCAAAAATAGTTACTAAGTATAATGAGTTTATTTTTTAACATGTACCTTGTGGATTGGGTCTGTGTCAACTGCACTCAAGCAAACAATAATCTGAAAGATGTTTTATCATGAAAATCAAAACCCCTGCCAGTCTCTAAGCACTTCAGACTTTACCTGATTTAGAATCATTTATAGAAAGGATAATGTGCCTGATTTCCATTAGCCTTCCTTCACCCTTTAATCAGCATTTTCCCTAGGTCGAAATTTAGCTTTTCTTATATAACCTTTAATGGGTGACATCCAGCTATTTAGCCTGCTTGTCTGATAATCTACAGTGTCGGTCCTTGTGTGCTTAGATGATGTACTTCTGTGACTTCCATTAATGTGCTATAAAATAGCATGAAGTACTTGTGCTTTAGAAATAATCAGATGATAAAATTTTGAAGGAATAAATTTTATTCAATTAGTGCATTTTTATTTGGGAAAACAGTTGTATGTTTCTATCCAAAATTTCTAAAATTATCTTGGTGTTAAATTAGTTAATTAGATTAATGAGGTATGATTTACATAAAGTAAAATTTACCCTCTTTGGGTTTAGACTTATAGTTCTGTGACTCTGACAGATCTATACAGTCTTCTAATTTTCCACAATGATGATACAGAACATTTCCTTCATCCCCTGAAGCTCTGTCAAGATCCTCTGTTCTGCCTCCCCCACCATCCCGCTACCCACTCCAGCCGCTGTAGAGGTGTAGTTCTACATAGTATTTCTGGCTTCTCCATTTAACATAATGCTTTTGAAATTGATTCCTGTTCCCTGTATCAATAGTTTGCTCTTTTTTATTGCCAAGTTGTAGTCCATGGTATACTATAATATATTCATTTGGGGGTGATAGACATTTTAGGTGTTTCTATATCCTGGTGATTATGAACAATAAATCTTCTGTAAACATTTGTCTATAAGTTTTTTTGTGATAATATATATTTACTTCCCTTGGGAAAAAATGCTTAGAAATGAGATTGCTGGGTCGTATGATAACTGTTATTTGTAATTTTACTTAAAACTGCCAGTTTTCCAGAATAGCTGTTTTCTTAGAATCCCCAGTGTCTGTGGGATTTAGGCTTCTGCCTAAAGAAGTTTCTCTAATGTTCCTTGAAACCCAGGTCTGCTGGCAGAGATTTCTCTCGGCTTTTTTCTGGTCTGCAAAGTATCAGCCTTCAGTTTTAAAGATACTTTTACTCTATATCTGTATGGACTGGTTTTTTTTTGTTTTGTTTTGTTTTTTTTCTTTTAAAACTTCAAGGCTATCACCCTGTTCTCTGGCTTGCATAGTTTTCTACAGGAGATCTGCTTTGATTTTTTTTTCTCTTGTTTCTTTACATGTAAAATATATTTTTTCTCTTGTTGCCTTCAAGATTTTATCTTTGATTTTTCAGCAGTGTGCCTGATATATCTAGGGGTTAACCTGTTGGAATTCTTGAATTAATGGTTCGGGTTTGATGTCCTTCATTATTTTCAATAAATCCTCACTTATTACCTCTTCAAATGTTTCTTCTGCTCCCTTCTCTCTTTGTTCTCTTTCTGGGACACTAGTTACCCATGTTTGAGATGATTTGGTATATTAGCTATCGACTCTTATTATTTCTTTTTATTTCACTCTTTGTTTCCCCCTTTTTATCAACTTGGTCACTTCCGTTGGTTTATCTTAGGATTACTCATTCTTCCCTCAGCTGTGTCTCGTCAGCTGAGACTGGAGAAGGAATTCCAGTATAAGCCCCCCCCCCCTTTTTTGATCGTTCTTCATCTTCCATTGTACTCTTTCTTGTAAATTCCATCTCTTTGCTGAAATTCCCCATCTATTTAGGCCATCCTTTATTCTAGTCTTTTAATATAGTGAGCATAGTTATTTCAAAATATTTGTCTAATAGTTCCAAATTTCAGATTTTCTCTGAGTCTGGGTCTATTGATTTCTCTTACCACTCAAAAGTTGTTAATTTTTTTTCTTGCTTTTATGTATGTCTTTTCATTCTGTGTGGAACTGTGGAGGCTGAAATCACTAGTATTTTTATGGCATCATTGTGAGGGTCTGCGTGAATTGGGTCAGAAGCTGAGCCGGGCCCGGTTTTGTTGATTGCTGTGGTCACTGTCAGCAAGCCTGGCCTTCAGATTCCACTACTGAGCTGCTGCTGTTGCCTCCTGAAGTGGCCTGAGCTGGGTGGGGTGGGTCAGGAGGGGGTTCACTGAGTGCTGAAGGCTTTTCTCAGTGCAATGGTCCCGGTCAGCCATCCCTGCTCGACTGACCTACAGTGTTCCCTTGCACTCTGACAGCTCCCCCAAGGATGGGCTGCTGCTCTGGTTACTCTGTACCGGGCTTGCCCTCGAGGATGGGGTTGTCCTCCATGTTTTGGTCAGCAGTAGTTCTTAGGAAGGCCCTGAATACCTGGAGGAAGGAAGGTGCAGAGCTTCTTCATGGGTCCTATCCCTCCTTCCTGCAGCAGCTGAACTCTGTCTTGTGTCTGTGATTGCTTTGGGCAGTGTCCAGCTTCTCTCCCAGCAGTGGGAGACCTCTGCTTGGAGTCTGGATGGCTCTGGGCAGAAGACAGTTCCCTGCCCCTCCCCAGGGGTAGAGAGTTTTCATCTGCTGTCCCCTGGCTGTAATTGTTCTTTTCCTGTTCCCTGAGGGATGACTTTTTTGCTTTTCCCTAGTGGCTTAAGGCTTTGCCTCATAGGAGATTTAGAGACTGGAAGGATGCTATTAAGAGGGTTCTAGTCATAGTTGCTTAAAATAACAGATATTTTTAAAGCTGAATTTTAAGTAATATTCATATTTCATTTGTTGATCTTATTCTTTTCTGAAAGTCTATGATCCTTATTGATAATTACAAGAAGCTTTACCTTCAAAAATATTTATTCCCAACCCACTTCCAGCTTTTGGCATTGTCTTTTTTTTTTTTTTTTTTTAATTTTTAATTTGTGACTGTCCAGTGTTAGAAATACTGAGTGGTTGAAGGAGCAAAACGAATGCCCCTACTCAGTGGTGCAGCTGTGTGCTCTGGATTGCTCTGATTCTTACTAGTTTCATGGACATTGTGAATACTGAGCCACTTTTTTTTTGTTATTTGTTTGTTTACTTTTTGAAACTCATGTTGTTTGCAAGAACAGACTCCGTAGCTCTCAGTGAAAGATGAGGCAGGGTGAAAACTTCTGGCGGTGGCTGTGCGCATGGGCTCTGAGACCAGACTGCCTGGGCTCCGTGTCTCAGAGCTGTGTGACTCTGAACAAGGTCTTTGGCCTCTGCGTGTCTCAGTTTCCTCATCTGAACTGAAGATACAAATAGTAACTACTCAACGGCTTATGAGAGTATTATAAGAATTAACAGAACGGTGCCTGGTGCGTAGAAAGTACTATTTAAGTGCTTGCTGTTATCATTGTTTGCTGTAAAACAGAGTTTTGTCATAAAAGTCACCAAGAGATGCAAAAAGGGGAAGTCAAGGGACTGGAAAATACACTTTTAGGAGATTACCCAACCACTGTGGAACACTCCAAGGGGCTACAGAAAGATAGACAGGGGTTAACTCAGCTATAAATTCTGCAGCAAGAAGCTAGCTGTGGGTACATTCGATCAAATTCCTGAAAATGCCCTGGTATACTTGAAGCCAGAGCCAAATCCATGGATCAGAGGCAGAAGGTGGAAGGAAATGGGTCTAAGCAGAGAACTGGACAGAACACAAACTCAGCTTCCACAGTTCTTTCAGTCTTAACCAGAGCACCTGTGATCCTGAGTTGGATTTGCTAGTGAGACTCACATTCAAGTTTAGCCATGTGGATTTCAGTGAATTATTTAAATTTGAATTTCTGTTTCTTTATATAATGAAGGTGACGCTAATAAGACTTAGAATTGTTACGTAAAAGGAAGTAAACTGCGCAGTAGTGCTCAGCTCAGTGCCTTGACCAAAAAGTGTTCTGGACGGTTATCATTATCACCACCAACCCCAGTTGGTATGGAACCCTCAACACCCCAGTCTTGGCCTGAGCCAGCCTCTGCTTCAATACATTTTCTCATTCTTTGGGCTTCTAAAGGTAGTGGGACACAAAGACCAAGAACAGGCTGGCGCCACTGCTCACTAGGCTAATCTTCCACCTGCGGCGCTGGCACCCTGGGTTCTAGTCCCGGTCGGGGCACCGGTTTCTTTCCCGTGTGCTCTTCTTCCAGTCCAGCTCTCTGCTGTGGCCCGGGAGTGCAGTGGAGGATGACCCAAGTCCTCGGGCCCTGCACCCGCATGGGAGACCAGGAGAAGCACCTGGCTCCTGGCTTTGGATCAGCACGGTGCGCTGGCCGCAGCGTCCATTGGAGGGTGAACCAATGGAAAAGGAAGACCTTTCTCTGTGTGTGTCTCTCTCTCTCACTGTCCACTCTGCCTGTCAAAAAAAAAGAAAAAGAAAAGAAAAGAAAACAAAGACCAAGAACAAATAAATGCTTATATTTTATTACTGAAGCTCAGCTACATTAATGGGAGAACTAGATAAGGAGGCCAAATTTGGTCTTTCAGTCAGATACACACTAGTACGAGTCTAGCTAAATCTGCATAACTCGCCCTTCCCAGATTTTCTTACACTAGGATATGCATATGGAAGAGGCCATGATCAGGATGGGAATGAGTGGCAGATCAGGTAGGAGGTAATCCTTGCAGTAATTGGTGGTTTAGATCAAGGTCAAAGAGGTAACAATTGGCCGGATTCCAGACAGCCAACAGAATTTGCTGATGAGTGCTTTGTGGCATGTTACAGAAAGGGGAATTAAGGATGACTCCAGGGTTTATGGCCTTAGAAGCTGAAAGAATGGAGTCATTTTATCTTAATTGTTGATGCCTTGTCCATTTGTTATCTATCACTGGCCAAGGCTCACTTTTCAATGAGAGTAAGTTGCGTAAAAACCTGTGGTTCTTCCCAAAGTAATGCTCAGTGCAAAGGCTTATGTACATATTCTGCTAAATTACCCTCAGGTATTTGGTGGGTTCTAATGCCATTATAAAGTGTGTTTTCTGTTTGTTTGCTGGTATAGAAGTAGGATTCATTCTTGCTCACTGACCTTACATGCACAGGAATTTTCATGAATTGTGATAGTCCTTCTGTAAAATGTTAAAGATTTTCTATGTATGCAATCATGTCATCTGCTGATAATTAGAATTTATTTATGATCTGTGGTTTTTACTTCTTTTTCCTACTTTGTTACACAAGCTAGACCCTCTATATGATGCTAAGCAGAGGTGTTGATAGTAGGTATGTTTTCCTCATTTCTTAGGAAATGTTTGCAGTGTTTTACTTTTAAATGTGATGTTTGCTATAGGTTCTTTAGAAAAAATACTTTTTCTCAAATTAAGTAAGTTGTATTCTCAGCCCTAAAGGCATTCGGATCTGGCTGAAAAGCCCATGAGAGTATTTCAGGCATGGAAAGCCAAAACACTCTGGCAAAAAGATCTCTGTGAGATCCCAGTGGAAAGAACAAGTCTTCAAAGAAGGAGGTACCTTTCTCTGAAGGGAGGAGAGAACCTCCACTTTGACTATGACCTTGTCTAAACAAGATAAGAGTCGGAGAACTCAGAGGGCTTCCATAGCCTTGGAAACTCATGACTGGAGCATAGGGAGATTACTGATGCCATAGACAGGAGTGTCAATTGGTAAAGTCAACAACAGGAGTCACTGTGCACTTACTCCTCATGTAGGATCTCTGTCCTTAATGTGCTGTGCATTGAGATTTAATGCTATAACGAGTACTCAAACAATATATTTCACTTTGTGTTTCTATGGGGGTGCAAACTGTTGAAATCTTTACTTAATGCATACTAAACTGATCTTCTGTAAAAAAAAAAAAAGAAAAAAAAAAAGAAATTATCAATTCCCAACTTGACTCTCACTGGGATTAAACATGACAATAGGTCTGATCTGATTTCATCATCATTTAAAAAAATCATCTATTATTTTTCACTTTATGTTTCTGTGTGGGAGCAAACTGTTGAAATCCTTACTTAATGTATACTAGGCTGATCTTCTGTATATTAAGATAATTGAAAATGAATCTTGATGTGAATGGAAGGGGAGAGGGAGTGGGAAAGGGGAGGGTTATGGGTGGGAGGGACGGTATGTGGGGGAAGCCATTGTAATCCATAAGCTGTACTTTGGAAATTCATATTCATTAAATAAAAGTTAAAAAAAAAAAGTAAGTTGTATTCTGATCCTGCTTTGCTAAGAGTTTTTTTTTGTCATGAATGGAAACTTGTTATAGATAATGGCAAATTTTACTTGTATATGAGTTCTCAACTCTGTAAGATCTCCAAACCCCTTTCCTGTAACAAATTATTTGAAAAGCTTCCTTTACCATACCTAAATTCATAAGTAATGTAATTCACCAACATGCACATATTTTTCTTTTAAAAAATTTACATAGCTTTTAAGCATAAAAGTATTTTGTAATAATGTACTCCTTATGTAAATGTTCTAGGATGACTGTAGTGTCCCCTGTCCATGGGGGATACTTCCCTTGGGATGCTGTAGAATTCAGATCCAGATTCATTATATGATCATGGCTAATATTTGAGCATTGTCATCTCCAAGCCTTGTTTTGTGTGCGTCACATGTGTCCATCTTTCATGGAATGTCACTTATCTCTAACATACCAGATAATGCTTTATTGACTTAGGTTTCTTATTTATTCTAATAGTCCCACTTTGTGGCCCTAGAATGACCAGAAGAGCAATGCGTATGTTAAAAACTAATTATGGAAAGCTTTATTTATATGTAGTTTGAAGGCAGTTAGGCAGTGACTTCCCAGATTATATGACATCCTTGTCACTTTTAGTACAGTTTAATTTTACAAACATAATTGAGTATGAAAAAGTAAAAAATAAATTTTTTTTTAGCTTTATCAGATAGTGTTAAAAACAGGCAGCGTGTGAAATGATTAAGGGTGTAGGTTTTTCTCTCAGGCTGCCTTGGTTCAGATTCCAGTTCTGTAATTTACTGGTTCCGTGATCCTGGCAAGTTACCTAACCCTCCTCAGCCTTGGTTCCTTCATTTGTAAACTGTGCCTACTAATAGTACTTACCTCGTTGCTTTTGTGATCCAGAGCCAGAAGCCAAGAATTCTATCCAGGCTCCCAGTAGCAGGGGTCCAACTGCTTGAAATATTACCTGCTACTCTCCAGGTTCTGTCCACACTGGCAAGAAACTAGAATCAGGAGTGGAGTCAGAGATCAAACCCAGGCATTCTAATATGAGACGCGAGCATCTTAACTGTTAGCCACCACCAAATAATGATGTTTCAACATTTTTTATTTATTTTATTTTATTTGAAAGGAAGGCAGAGAATTAGATTGTCCATCTGCTGATTTACTCCCCAAATACCCTCAACAGTCAGACCTGGAACTCAGGCTAGGTCTTCTTCCACACTGGTGGCAGGGGCTGAGTACTTGGACCATGTTTCACTGCATTCTCAGGTGATTAGCAGGAAGCTGGATTGGAAGCAGAGTTGCCGGGGTCAAACTGGCATTCCAGTATAGAATGCTGGCATAGCAAGTGGTAACCTTACCCTACAATGCCAACCCTGCCAACATAAATTTTTTTTAAAAGATTCATTTATTTATTTGAGAGGCAGAGTTAACAGAGGGAAGAAGATACAGAGAGAGAGAAAGGTCTTCCATCTCCAAATAGCCACAACATCTGGAGCTGGGATGATCCAAAGCCAGTAGCCAGGAGCTTCTTCTGGGTCTCCCATGTGAGTGCAGGGGCCCAAGCACTTGGGCCATCCTCCACTGCTTTCCCAGGCCATTAACAGAGAGCTGGATCAGAAGAAGAGCAGCCAGGACACTAACAAGCATCCATATGGGATGCTGATGATGCACATTAATTTTTAAATAGCTATTTTGATTTGTGTCTAAGTCACAAATTTAATACTGTGGCACCAATATATATTTCTTAAGTTCTTAAAACATACAGTTCTTTCATTGAAATTGTTCAAAGAACCAGTTACTTAAGAATATATCTTAGATGATAAGAGCTCAGTATTTGACTGGTAAAGAGTTTCTTTGAAGAGTATGCGTCAGCCTTTTTCTTCTGCCACATAAAATAAGAAATAAAATTTTTAAAAATATTGTAACCAGAGATACAGAAGAATGTGTTGCTATTAAGTATACTTTGGATTCCTGTGAAATACAGGTAAAATTATAAATCTAAAGAAACAGACCTTATACATAAAGATAACAGAAAATTTTCAAAACTGAAAACATTGCAGATGATCTTATTTTGTATCAAATGATTCATAAGCAATATTGTTATCGTTCATGGGTTTGGATTTCCGAAGCAATTGGAGTGTTCCTATTTACCAACTATGTATGTACTAATTGCTCTTTATTTTTCTAAAGGTTCAGAGGTCCAAAGAGATGACATTCTATGGATAGCCATGGCAGGGACCCATCAGATATGGGCACTCCTATTGGACTCTTGCAAACTGCCAAAGAAAAAGTAAGTGACTGTGTCTCTCTCCTTCCCTCCTTCCCTCCCTCTCTCTGTCTCTCCCTCCTTCCCTCCCTCTCTCTCTCCCTCCCTCTCTCCCTCTCTCCCTCCTTCCTCCCTCTGTCTCCCTCTCTGTCTCTTTAAGGATTATTTATTTGAAAGAGTTACAGAGAGAGAGAGAGAGTAAGAGTTCACTCCCCAAATGACCACAATAACTAGGGCTGGGCCAGGCTGAAGCCAGGAGCTTCATCCAGGTCTCCCATATGGGTGCAAGGGTCTAAATACTTGGGCCACCTTCCACTGCTTTCCCATACACGTTAACAGGGAACTAGATTGGAAGTGGAACAGCCAAGACTTGAACCAGTGCCCATATGGAATGCTGGCATCGCAGGCAGCAACTTAAACCTGCTGTACCACAGTGCCAGCACCTGTGTCTCTCTCTGTGTGGACTGCACTGCTTGGAATTTCTGGAAGTCCCTTTTCCATCCTTATGATACCCATTATTTGAGTTAGGATATGCCAGGTCATACTTGTGTAACAACCAACACAGATTCCCAGTGGCTTTAAACAGACTTATTTCTTGCCTGTCACACCGATGTGTCAGGGAGTACTACTCTGCCACTCAGGCTGACCAAGTGGCTGACGCCTGGAGCCTTGCCAGTCATCCTGGCAGAGTAAGAGGGAGGGGGTCGGTGAGTCAGTCACTGGCTCTTACAGCTCCTATGACACCTACTCAAAAGTGACACATATCACTTCTCACATCTCATCACCCAGTCTTTCTTTTTTTTTTTTTTAAGATTTATTTATTTATTCGAAAGGCAGAATTACAGAGAGAGAGAGGGAGTGACAGAGAGAGAGAGAGATCTCTCTGGTGGTTCACTCCCAAATGGCTGCAATGGCCTGAGACAGACCAGACTGAAGCCAGGAGCCAGGAGCTTCTTCCAAGGTCTCCCATGCGGGTACAGGGCTCAAGGACTTGGGCCATCCTCCACTGCACTCCCGGGCCATAGCAGAGAGCTGGCCTGGAAGAGGGGCAACCGGGACAGAATCTGGCGCCCCAACCGGGACTAGAACCCGGTGTGCCGGCGCCACAAGGCGGAGGATTAGCCTATTGAGCCATGGTGCCGGCTCCAATTTGTATCCCTTTAATTTCTTTTTCTTGCCTAATAGCTCTGGCTAAAACTTCCAGAACTATATTGAATAGCAGTGGTGAGAGTGGGCATCCCTGTCTGGTACCAGATCTCAGTAGAAATGCTTCCAACTTTTCCCCATTCAATAGGATGTTGGCCTTGGGTTTTTGATAAATTGCTTTGATTGTATTGAGGAATGTTCCTTCCATACCCAGTTTGCTTAGAGTTTTCATCATGAAAGGGTGTTGTATTTTATCAAATACTTTCTCGGCGTCTATTGAGATAATCATATGGTTTTTCTTCTGCAGTCTGTTAATGTGGTGTATCACATTGATTGTTTTGGGCACATTGAACCATCCCTGCATACCAGGGATAAATCCCACTTGGTCTGGGTGGATGATCTTTCTGATGTGTTGTTGCATTCTATTGGCCAGAATTTTATTGAGGATTTTTGCATCTATGTTCATCAGGGATATTGGTCTGTAATTCTCTTTCAGTGCTGCATCTTTTTCCGGCTTAGGAATTAAGGTGATGCTGGCTTCATAGAAAGAATTTGGGAGGATTCCCTCTTTTTCGATTGTTCTGAATAGTTTGAGAAGAATTGGAGTTAGTTCTTCTTTAAATGTCTGGTAGAATTCATCAGTGAATCCATCTGGTCCTGGGAATCTGGAAAACATTATGCTGAGTGAAATAAGCCAGTCCCAAAGGGACAAATATCATATGTTCTCTCTGATTGGTGACAACTAACTGAGCACCAAAAAGGAAACCTGTTAAAGTGAAATGAACACTATGAGAAAATGGTGACTTGATCAGCCCTTGCCCTGACTGTTGAAGAACAACTTAATACGTTATCCCTCTTAGTATTTTTTGTTTGTTTGTTCTACTTAATACTTTTGGTTGAATACTGTAGTCAATACACAGTTATTCTTAAGTGTTGAAACTTAACTGAAAAGTGATCGCTATTAAATATGAGTGGGAATAAGAGAGGGAAGAGATGTGCAATTCTGGACATGCTCAAGCTGACTTACCCCAAATGGTAGAATTAGAAACATACCAGGGGATTCCAATTCAATCCCATCGAGGTGGCATGTACCAATGCCATCTCACTAGTCCCAGTGATCAATTTCTGTTCACGATTGATCATAATGATAGAACTAAGAGCCAAAGGGAGCACATAAACAAGACTAGTGTCTGCAAATACTAGCTGATAGAATAAAAAAGGGAGAGAACAATCCAACATGCGAAGCGAGATACACAGCAGACCCATAGAATGGAAGATGTCCTAAACAGCACTCTGGCCTCAAAATCAGCCCTTAAGGCACGCGGATCTGGTTGAAAGCCCATGAGAGTATTTCAGGCATGGAAAGCCAAGACACTCTGGCAAAAAAAAAAAAAAAAAAAAAAAAAAAAAAAAACCTAAATGAAAGATCTCCACGAGTGAGATCCCAGTGGAAAGAACAGGTCATCAAAAAAGGAGGTACCTTTCTCTGAAGGGAGGAGAGAACTTCCACTTTGACTACGACCTTGTCTAAATATGATCAGAGTCGGTGAACTCAAAAGGCTTCTATAGCCTTGGCAACTCATGACAAGAGCCTAGGTTGATTACTGATGCCATAAACAAGAGTGTCAATTTGTTAAGTAAACAACAGGAGTCGCTGTGCACTTACTCCTCATGTAGGATCTTTGTCCTTAGTGTGCTGTACATTGAGATTTAATGCTATAACGAGTACTCAAACAGTATTTTTCACTTTGTGTTTCTATGTGGGTACAAACTGTTGAAATCTTTACTTAATGTATGCTAAACTGATCTTCTGTATATAAAGAGAATTGAAAATGAATCTTCATGTGAATGGAAAGTGGAGGGATGTGGGTGGGAGGGAAGTTATGGGGGGGGGGGAGCCAATGTAATCCATAAGCTGTACTTTGGAAATCTATATTCATTAAATAAAGTTAAAAAAAATTCTAACCAAGAAAAAAAAAAAAAAAAAAGAGTGACGGCAGCACTCAGAGTGGGACAGGACTAGAGACAGAGGTCCCTGGAGGAGGTACTGCTGCTATCCCGGCAAGAGATGACAGCAGCCTGAGCACTGGGGTCAGCAGTAACGTTGCACGTGGGCATAACTATAAAAAGCAGGCAGAAGTGACCGCTTGCTGGAATACGCTGTTCTGGGTGGTGGCTGTTTTAGACATAGATGGTCAAGGGCTACCTAAATTTCCTAATAAGTAGAGTTGTCACTGTCATTCATAATAGGAAAATAGTCACTCTGATCACATTGTCTTGCCTCTTAACTTCTAGGAAGCTTTATTTAATATCAGTCTTCAGATGGTAATGACCCCTAACATTTTAGAAGTTACCTTCTTCCCCACTGTTTTATTTATTTAAGAGTGTTTCCTGCTTTAAAGTGTTAAGACTCCAAGTATATTTGGTCTGTGTGTTAGTTATTACATATATCCCTCTGGTTAACTTATTTTTATAAGTAAGTTTCTTGAATAAATGATGGTATTTTATGCATTGTGTATACCATTGCTTCTGTATCCTACTCCCTACTAACTTAGAGTTGGCCACATATCATTTTAGATATGTGACAGTCATTTTAGATTTTTGCACGTTGTGCCTTATTGAGAAATGATATTTGTAGTCTCCCATTTTGCATCCTAAGTCAACTTCTTCCCTTTCATGAACATAATACACTGCTTCTGCATTCCCTCTGGTGTAAACAAAGATATAAATATATAAAGCTTTCTCTGCATTACAAAAGGAATTATTGCAATAGCTGTTTAAATAGAAATTTTCCTAGTATATTAGAAATTGATCAGTTAAAGTAACATAATTATCTTGTACTGTTCTCTTAAAATTATAATACCTGAGGAATGTCTTTTAAAAACTATTCTTTAATTCCTTTGCTAGACTCTACTTTTAAATAAGAACACAAAACATTTTAATGAAATTTTATGTTTTACACTATCAAGATAATCTTTTTAGTTCCATTTTAGAAACTAATATTACATGAAGCTTGGAAGTCAAGAGGGTAAGGTAGGGAAATAACTATCTCATCAATAATCTGATCACTGTTATTACTTTATAATTCTCACCCTGTCAGGGATTTCCTGTCTGACTTTTGAGAGTAGTTTCAGTTTTATGTATTTTCAAAGAAAAATGAACAGATCCCTACACAGTGGCTAAATAATTCAACAATTAGAAAAAGCACAGTGAATGCTGATTTGCACAGTTTAACTAAGCCAAGATCACTAGTTTTTGTTTTTGCTTTTGTTTTTAACAGTGCCTATCACCAGTGATTCAGTCATTTGCATTCATGTGTTTAATAACTATAGTGGACACAACATACCACATGTTGACCCCATCTGTGAACTTGTCTTTTAGTGAATTAAAAAAGGGAACCTGTCTTCGGTTTGCTGGAAGTGGGAATGAAGAGAATCGAAACAATGCCTATCCTCACAAGGCAGGTTTTGCCCAGCCTTCAGGTCTTTCTCTGGCCTCTGAGGAGCCCTGGAACTGCCTTTTTGTAGCAGACAGTGAGAGCAGTACTGTGAGAACCATCTCGCTGAAGGATGGAGCCGTGAAGCATCTTGTCGGAGGAGAAAGAGACCCCACGGTAGGACATCACGTCACATGTGCGTTCAGACACTGACCACGCTGGCAGTTCCTGAAGTGTGGGGAGTTAATACAATTGAGGGGAGATCATTCTTGACCTATCCATGAGTTTCAGTGGAACTCAAACCGAAGGAAATGTGCACACAAAGAAATATAAATAACACGACCGTCTAGGAAAGTTAAACTGACTCTGCTTGATTGTATGTAAATGTTAAGGCTTCAGGGAGAAAGAAGGGATAAAATATTGATTACTGGAGAGACGAGAAAAATGTAAATTTGATGCTTGGCAGTGGATTGGAAAAAGCACTGCACTAGCAGACTTGGCCTATTCCTGATCGGTTACTGTGACCATTGTGAGTTACACTACAAAGCAGCACAGATTAATACAGGTTCTAAATTCTGTCATTTCTCACTGGTCTGAATCAAGAAAGCTCTATTTATATACCTAGCTCTATTCTTATGAAAATCAGATTTTCACCTTTAACTCCAATAGCATATTCACCTATCTTAATTTTCACTTTATAGCCTAACAAAGCAGCATAAAAATCTTAATAACTGCGGTTTCTTTTAAAAAAAAAAATAGAATTTATTTGCTTTTGGTGATGCTGATGGAGTAGGAATCAACGCAAAACTCCAGCACCCACTTGGAGTAGCATGGGACAGCAAAAGGAATCTACTTTATGTGGCAGACTCCTATAATCACAAGGTGAGCCCTGACAAAATTATGTAACACCTTGCCTTTTGTATGTGCTATTTAAAGTGGTGAAAGACTTGTGGGCCTTCTCCAAGTGCCACTCTAAAATACAGAGAGGAACAGCAGTCTTTGACACCATATGTGACACCAGCTTGTTCTTTTCTTTTCTGGTCCTTTCTTTGCCAAGAAGAAGTTGTGATGGTACTCTGGGGAAGCACCAGTCCAATTCCAGGGGCTGTGATCCATCAAAACTGCTTTGTAATATGCTCAGTAGATAAAGGGGAGGCAGATAGCCGAGAAATCAATATGTTAACTAACAAATTTTCATTTTTAAGCTATTAAATAGATGCAGTGCCTGTTGGCAAATAATTCCATTTTTCAGCAGCATTTCCATTTTTGTCTATTCAGCTCTTTCATTTTTATTGCACTTTTTTTTAGAAAATCAGTAGATGGGGCCAGCGCCATGGCTCACTAGGCTAATCCTCCGCCTGTGGCGCCAGCACACCGGGTTCTAGTCCCGGTCGGAGCTCCAGATTCTGTCCTGGTTGCCCCTCTTCCAGGCCAGCTCTCTGCTGTGGCCCGGGAAGGCAGTGGAGGATGGCCCAAGTGCTTGGGTCCTGCACCCACATGGGAGACAAGGAGAAGCACCTGGCTCCTGGCTTTGGATCAGCGCAGTGCGCCAGCCACAGTGGCCATTGGAGGGTGAACCAATGGTAAAGGAAGACCTTTCTCTCTCTCTCTCTCTCTCTCTCTCTGTCTCTCTCTCTGTCTCTCTCTCTCACTGTCCACTCTGCCTGTCAAAAAAAAAAAAAATCAGTAGATGGTAAATGTTAATTATTCATGATAAGAGACCATAAATTTAATGTAATTGGGATACAACTAATAATCAGTAAGTTTAAAAAAGGTAGAAAATCATCAAACAGTGCTAAATGCTCTTGAAAAAGCAGGTCACTGTGGGGCCAGTGTGGCATGGAGGGTTATGCCACCACCTGTGATGCCCATCCCATATGGGCACTGGTTCAGATCCCAGCTGCTCCACTTCTTTTTTTTTTTTTTTAATATTTATTTTATTTATTTGAAAGTTAGAGTTACACAGGGAGGGAGGGAGGGAGAGAGAGAGAGAGAGAGATCTTCCATGCACTTGTTCACTCTCCAGTTAGGTGCAACAGCTGGAGCCACACCAATCCAAAGCCAGGAATAAGAGGCTTCCTCCAGGTTTTCCCACGTGGATGCAGAAGCCCAAGGACTTGGGCCATCTTTTACTGCTTTCCCAGGACACAGCAGAGAGCTAGATCGGAAGTGGAGTAGCCAGAACTTGAACTGTCACCCATATGGGATGCCAGCACTGCAGGCAGCTGCTTTACCCATTACACCACAGTGCTGGCCCCTGCTCTACTTCTAATCCAGTTCCCTGCTAATGTGCCTGGGAAAGCACTGGAAGCCAGCACAAGTCCTTGGGCCCCTGTACCCATGTAAGAGACCTGGATGAAGCTCCTGGCTCCTGGTTTTGGCCTGCCCAGCCCCAGCCATTTTTGGCCATTTGGGGAGTGAGCCAGTGAATGGAAGATAATTTCTCTCTCTCTCTCTCTCTCTCTCTCTCTCTCTCTCTCTGTCTCCCTCTCTCTTGCTGTAACTCTGCCTTTCAATTAAATCCTTAAAAAAAAAAGTCACTTCACTTTTGGAAATGTGTCCCACTGTGAAGAAAAACAGTAACATTTAATTGTTTTTGATTCCAGATGCTTCATCAAAGATTGCTTCTAGAAGGCAAGATTTAACTGAGATTTTACAAAGCTTTTAGCCCTTAGAATGGAATATCTCTCATTAGACTGTGTAATTGTAATGTTTGAATTTTTAAAAAATATATAGAACTACCTTTTTTGATTCTTATTAATAATAATGGCAATTAGGAACTCTCTACTTTGCTTGATACTATACACTTTCATACTACAAGCATGCAATTGATCTAAAGATATATACATTTTTGTTCTTCTTTAGATTAAAATTGTGGATCCTAAAACAAAGAGCTGTACAACATTAGCAGGAACTGGAAACACAGATAACGTTACCGGTTCCAGTTTCACCGAATCAACTTTTAATGAGCCAGGAGGCTTGTGTATTGGAGAAAATGGTCAATTGTTATATGTAGCAGACACCAATAATCATCAAATTAAAGTGATGGATTTAGAAACAAAAACGATTTCTGTGGTAAGTAATCTTGAAGCCTAAGGTTTTAAGAACTACGCTAAGATCCCCACAGCACTGACAGAGGCATTTTGGGTTAGGACATCTCCAGTGATGAAATTAATACACTTAGAGTAGGAAGTAGATACCCGCATTATTTTCTTTGATGACTATGCCTGCAGGATATCTTTAATGAAATCATGTTATTTTTAAAATACAAGTTCTATCTTGTATGCTGAGGGTTTGAGGAAGATACTGGAAATTGGAAAGAATTTGATGAACTTTCAAGAAAAAATAAAGATTCAGGTAAGTGTTTAAATATGCAGACATACTGAAGCTCGCTGCATCTCATGCTGTGCAGGGTAGATTGGGTTGTTCAGCTTTTTGTTTTGTCTTTTCAGTGATCCTTGGGTTAATGTAAAGACTTTGTTTCCTGTGCTGAATCCATTATGAATAATTGCCCAAAGGGAGCTTAAAAACTACATTTCTCAAGGCATTGAAAATAAGATTGGAAAAATCTTAAATTATAATCAGTTTTTTAAAATATGGACATAGTCTAATAGAATTTTCAAGAGAAACATCTATTAAAAGTTGCCTCTTAACTTAATACATTATCCCTCTTAGTAGTTTTTTTGTCTGTTCTACTTAATATGACTGGTTTAATTCTGTAATTAATACACAGTTATTCTTAAGTGTTGAAAATTAACTGAAATGTGATCCCTGTTAAACATAAGAGTGGGAATAAGAGAGGGAAGAGATGTATAATTTGGGACATGCTCAAGCTGACTTGCCCCAAATGGTAGAGTTAGAAACATACCAGGGGATTCCAATTCAATCCCATCAAGGTGGCATGTACCAATGCCATCTCACTATTCCAAGTGATCAATTTCAGTTCACAGTTGATCATAATGAAAGGACTAAGAGTCAAAGGGAGCACATAAACAAGTCTAGTACCTGCTAACATTAACCGATAGAATAAATAAAGGGGAGAGTGATCCAACATGGGAAGTGAGATACTCAGCAGACTCATAGAATGGCAGATGTCCTAAATAGCACTCTGGCCTCAGAATCAGCCCTAAAGGCATTCGGATCTGGCTGAAAAGCCCATGAGAGTATTTCAGGCATGGAAAGCCAAGACACTCTGGCAAAAGATCTCTGTGAGTGAGATCCCAGTGGAAAGAACAGGTCTTCAAAGAAGGAGGTACCTTTCTCTGAAGGGAGGAGAGAACCTCCACTTTGACTATGACCTTGTCTAAACAAGATAAGAATCGGAGAACTCAGAGGGCTTCCATAGCCTTGGAAACTCATGACTGGAGCATAGGGAGATTACTGATGCCATAGACAGGAGTGTCAATTGGTAAAGTCAACAACAGGAGTCACTGTGCACTTACTCCTCATGTAGGATCTCTGTCCTTAATGTGCTGTGCATTGAGATTTAATGCTATAATGAGTACTCAAACAATATATTTCACTTTGTGTTTCTATGGGGGTGCAAACTGTTGAAATCTTTACTTAATGCAAACTAAACTGATCTTCTGTAAAAAAAAAAAAAAAAAGAAATTATCAATTCCCAACTTGACTCTCACTGGGATTAAACATGACAATAGGTCTGATCTGATTTCATCATCATTTAAAAAAAATCATCTATTATTTTTCACTTTATGTTTCTGTGTGGGAGCAAACTGTTGAAATCCTTACTTAATGTATACTAAGCTGATCTTCTGTATATTAAGATAATCGAAAATGAATCTTGATGTGAATGGAAGGGGAGAGGGAGTGGGAAAGGGGAGGGTTATGGGTGGGAGGGACGGTATGGGGGGGAAGCCATTGTAATCCATAAATCGTACTTTGGAAATTTATATTCATTAAATAAAAGTTAAAAAAAATGTAAAAAAAAATATGTCTTAAGCAGTGTATTGCCACTAACTGAAATTAGTAAATGATGACTCAAATGTGAAAAAAAAAAAAAAAAAAGTTGCCTGTTGGTGAAACTGAAAAAAATACAAAAGCTTTTTGTTCCCTAACATTCTAGTAATTTACAAGGTATATCATCCCAAGTGTCATTTCTCTTCATACAGATCTCTATATAAGATGAATAATTCAGTTACACATAGAGAATGTCTCTCCTGCACTCATAGTTTAGTTTTCATTTCCCATCATCTGTAAACATGTTGGACAATTAATGTAATTCTGTCTCTTTCCCAAGTTGATAATCTTTTTGCCAAGATAAATTAGCTTTCTGCACCTCCAAATAATGTTGAGGGTGTCTTAGGTAAACATTCTAACTCAGAGTAGAATGGCAATTAGGTTATTGATACAGAACTTCATTTTTTTTCCAAAGTCTAAAAATAAGTTTCCTCACTCCACAATTACTACGAAGTATACTTTCATAACAGATTTTCTTATTTCTTAGCTCCCCATCTTCAGATCTGCAAGTTCTGTGGTAGATGGTCCGGTCCTGGGAGAAACACAGAAGACATTACCCAAGCTGCCTAAATCTGCCGCAAGCATCAGGCTTTCCCCTGTGACCGCGCGTCCTGGCCAGACCCTCCAGTTCAAGCTACGACTAGACCTGCCATCGGGAACGAAGCTAACCGAAGGAGTGCCCAGTTGCTGGTTTGTGACAGCTGAAGGTATGGGCGTTGATCTTGCAAGTGGAAATACTTCATAAATTCCTGATATTTAATCTAGTACTTTTTCTCATTTGTTTTGAGACATTTTTACTCTGTAATTGAGCAAAATTGAGAGAATGTGAAAAACCGAATCCAGATCTAACTCCACTTTGGCAATTTTCTTTACTCTTCAAGATCCTTTCCCCTCCTTTTATTAAAGAATAGCGTGACTCACCGGAAGTTACGTGTCAGCTTTTAGCGTGCTTTCTTGGGGTGTGAGATTTCACGTACCTCTTCCCCTATTCTAACCTTGGTCTTTATTCTTTTCTTATTCCCAAAGTGAACTTCTCAGAGTTCCGATCTGAAGTAGAGCAACAATGAGGATTCTTCTTAATAAGTATCTTTTTCTGTACCTCCGCCTCCCAGTCAACTTTTTTTTTTTTTTTTTTTTTTTTTTTTTTTTTTTTTTTGGACAGGCAGAGTGGATAGTGAGAGAGAGAGAGACAGAGAGAAAGGTCTTCCTTTTGCCGTTGGCTCACCCTCCAATGGCCGCCGCGGCCGGCGTACCGCGCTGATCCAATGGCAGGAGCCAGGTGCTTCTCCTGGTCTCCCATGGGTTGCAGGGCCCAAGGACTTGGGCCATCCTCCACTGCACTCCCTGGCCCCAGCAGAGAGCTGGCCTGGAAGAGGGGCAACCGGGACAGAATCCGGCGCCCCGACCGGGACTAGAACCCGGTGTGCTGGCACCACAAGGAGGAGGATTAGCCTAGTGAGCCGCAGCGCCGGCCTCT
The DNA here is from genome assembly GCF_964237555.1 of Oryctolagus cuniculus. NCBI lineage: Eukaryota > Metazoa > Chordata > Mammalia > Lagomorpha > Leporidae > Oryctolagus > Oryctolagus cuniculus. The sequence continues at coordinate 16,382,533 of NC_091446.1, read as the reverse complement.
CCCAGTCAACTTTATTCATTCTTCCATTCCTTTTCTGTGTGTGAATCAGTGTGAGCCAGCTCCTTCTTTCATTAACTGATGATAGCAAATCAGAAGGCTGCTTGCCTGTGGCTGTGCTTTCCAACACTGTACAGAGGGGCCAGCAGTTTTAAAGTCAAATAGCAGTGGTCCAGAACGCTAAAGCACGACTTCTTGTCTCTAATGGTCTTCCTCTGTCCTAGTCTCCCACGCTCATTTCACACGATCTCACCCAATCTTTCATTTCCTCCCCAACTGCTCCTCCCTCATACCCTCTTGCACACTTTTGTTCTGTACTTGACCCAAATCCTGCCCCGTGCCTTCTTACCTTCATACCTTCTCAGGGGCAGCAGCTGCTGGCCTGTAACTCTCAGCTCTGTGTCCAAACCAAGAGGCCGAAGAGATCTTAGTAGGCAAGCCATGAGGAACTGCCTCTGAGCGTTTAGGAGGCTGGCTCTTGGGATTGAGCTCTTGGGGAAACCAAACCATCTTACCGTTCACAAGGGAGAGGCCGACCATGTGGCACTCTGATGTTTGGGAGTAGCCCTATGGAGAGAGTACTTAGATTCTGGCCATTCCACAGCCTGCTAGGTTCACAGCAAATCATAGGTGCCAGTTTAACTTCTGTCTGAAAGCATTCTGTATTCACTGTGTGATTAAAAAATAGTGTATTAATTTTTAAAATAGCATATTGACAAATTAGTATGTTTATTTTAACTGTTTTGTCAGATGCACAAATTAATTGAGTTCTTTGAACATAAATTATGGATAGTATTAAAGGAAAGTGAAAAAGTCTATAGAGAAAATATTTAGCTTTTTTAATCACTTACCCAAGATAACAGCTTCATTCTTTTTATTTAGGCAAATAAGGTTTAGCCAAATAATTTAGGGTTTTGAAAACTATTTCATGGAATTTATTGTATACTTATAGTAACAAACATTTTCTCTTAGTTGGCTAAATAGAAATGGAAGCACTTATTTTTAACTGAATTTTGGTCCCTATAATTTAAAGTAGTTAGAATATGTGAAAGTTTTTAAGTCCTCCTGCTCCCCCCAAAAAAGCAGTGTAATAACACCACTGTCATATTGTAACTTTTTTTTTAAAGATTTATTTATTTATTTGAAAGAGTTACACAGAGAGAGGAGGAGAGGCAGAGGCAGAGAGAAAGGTCTTTCATCTGCTGGTTCACTCCCCAGTTGGCTGTAACGGCCAGAGTTGTGCCGATTTGAGGCCAGGAGCCTCCGCCAGGTCTCCCACATGGGTGCAGGAGCCCAGGGCCATAGCAGAGAACTGGATTGCAAGTGGAACAGCCAGGATTCAAACCAGCGCTTTACCCACTACACCACAGCGCCTGCCCCTCTTATCATAACTTTACAAACTCTATGATATATGTGAGAAATATCTAAAACATTTTTATTTCTAGACTTGGACAGTAAAATAACATAATTTATTATTTTCTTACTCTGATTTAAAGTATAAGTTCTCTACTGATTTTCTTACTAGCAAAGTTAAGCATTAAATAAAACAGAAAGAAGCTAAGCTTGCCAAAGATTTTTATAGAGAATTTTTTTTAATTATTTAAAAGCTCCTACATAAAAGCACCGCACTTCTGTTGTTGCCTTGAACCTTCTTTTTTTTTTTTTTTTTTGACAGGCAGAGTGGACAGTGAGAGAGAGAGAGACAGAGAGAAAGGTCTTCCTTTGCTGTTGGTTCACCCTCCAATGGCCACCACGGCTGGTGGGCTGCGGCCGGCGCACCGCGCTGATCCGAAGGCAGGAGCCAGGTGCTTCTCCTGGTCTCCCATGGGGTGCAGGGCCCAAGCACTTGGGCCATCCTCCACTGCACTCCCGGGCCACAGCAGAGAGCTGGCCTGGAAGAGGGGCAACCGGGACAGAATCCGGTGTGCTGGCGCCGCAAGGCAGAGGATTAGCCTAGTGAGCCGAGGCGCCAGCCGCCTTGAACCTTCTTATGTAAAATATCTTTCTTGAGTTTTCCTTTCAGTCAGTAAAATCCTATAAGCAGTAAACTAAAGGAGATTGTAGAGGACTGAGAGAAGCAGGTACCGAGTCTGTTGACTCATCCTGAGGACAAAGGAAAGAAATAGAAGCCAAGCAGTAGACAGCGTTTCACCACGGCTCAGTAGGTGGTGTAGGCTGTGTATGGATGTCCCAGGCGTTCATATGTCTTAGATCGTGTTCACTGCACTCTGTGTAAAATGACAGGAATACTGCTCTTACCCCTGCGTGAGCTGATGGTCAGTTTACATATGCGCCTTCTCACTGCGAAGCACGTGTGTGTGTGCCTTGAAGTGAATAAAGACATTTAAAGAAAACCTTGACACCAGACTACTTAAACAATTTTAAGTGGTTTACTAGACTTTTGTTAGATAATCTGTATTTAAGTCTAAGAAGAATTTTACGTATTAAAATCAGGTAGACAATGGGAGCCCATGGAGATTATGTATACCCTGTACCTGTTTCTTTTTTTTTTTTTTAACTCTTATTTAATGAATATAGATTTCCAAAGTACAGCTTATGGATTACATTGGCTCCCCCCCACCCCAGTGACTTCCCTCCCACCCGCAACCCTCCCCTTCCCTGCTCTCTCTCCCCTTCCATTCATATCAAGATTCATTTTCAATTTTCTATATATACAGAAGATCAGTTTAGTATACATTAAGTAAAGATTTCAACAGTTTGCACCCACATAGAAACACAAAGTGAAAAATACTGTTTGAGTACTTGTTATAGCATTAAATCTCAATGTACAGCACATTAAGGACAGAGATCCTACATGAGGAGTAAGTGCACAGTGACTCCTGTTGTTGACTTGACAAATTGACACTCTTGTTTATGGCATCAGTAATCTCCTAGGCTCCAGTCATGAGTTTCCAAGGCTATGGAAGCCTTTTGAGTTCTCCGACTCTTATCTTATTTAGACAAGGTCATAGTCAAAGTGGAAGTTCTTTCCTCCCTTCAGAGAAAGGACCCTGTACCTGTTTCTAAAGAAATCAGTGGTTTCTTTATTATTACTTTTGGAAACTCAATAACTCATCATTATTTTAACTAGAAAGTCACTGCAGAATTATAAAGTTTATTTGTATTCCCTATGTAAAGTCTATTTTGTAGTTTTTATGTCTCTCAAGGTTTATATATTTGATAAAAGTGGTCTTTTTCTCCAGCATCTTTTTTATTTCTGAAACTTTTATCTTTGGGGTCTATAACCATATTTGCAATATTTAAGTTGATTTCAGTAGAAATAAATTTATAATTTATTTTGTAGTGTTTAAACAAAGGGAAGAATTATAATAACTGAATTCAAAATCGTCAGATTGGGAACTGCTCGTGGTGGACACTGCCTCCTATTTGTAGTTCTGGTCTTCCTGCAGAGCCGAATGCCTGACACTGACGTGCTTTCAGTAAATACTTGTTGGTTGAGTGAATCCAGTCTTCATGAGATTTTTTTCTAATTCCCTACAGTCTTACTCATTTTTTGTTTTCTAGGCAATGAATGGCTTCTTCAAGGACAGACGCCATCTGGAGAGATAGAGAGCATGTCCAGCCAGCCAACGATTTCTCTGCAAGTTCCTGGCCATTGCTTGTCCCTTGACGCTGTTGTGTGTGTCAGTGTTCTGCTCTATTACTGCAGCGCGGATAGTGGCGCTTGTATGATGCAGGGAGTCCTGTTCAGGCAGCCTCTGCAGATAAGTGACACGCAGCAAGGCTGCGCAGCTCCCGTGGAGCTCAGGCATGTGTTCTAGAAGGCATGGCAGTCCTCCCCACAGCCCCAGCCTCCTGACCGTCACTATGACTTACGAGGAAAACTTAGTTTCTGCCTCTGGAAACCAAGACGCCATTCCCCGTTTCTAGCAGATGTCACTAAAATAAAGCAATGCTCCTTGTTTACTTTTTATATTGTAAAAAAATTCCTTCATTCTGGCTGTGTGCAAGCTAACTCACTGACCATCGTTTGAACCATAATATTATAATCTATGCTGCTATTCTGCATAAGACTGAAGTCCACAGTAGAGGAGAGAACATTATCACAATTTGCAGTGAATACTGATAATAGTAATACTAGGTATTTTAACCTACTTTTGCTACCTTTATTAATAGCTGTTGGCACACTTGAATGTGTACATTTCGCAGTACTTTAGAAAGAACCTATGCTTTAGTCCACGTGTTTATATAAGGACATCTGCCATTCAAGACATGAGGTCTATTTTCTGCCCCACTAAAGGTATTTTCATCACAATAGAAACTGAAGAATACATGGCTGGTAAATATGATCTTTATTCTGTGATTTTCTCTACTGAGATATTTTTAAGATAATTTTTATCTATTTTTATTATAAATTATTTGTTTTAATATGCCATTATTAATGCCTTGTAACTTTATACAGAAACAGTTGAACATAGAATCTCTAAGTGCATATAGACCCACTCCTCTAAACTTCTTCCAGTTAACAAATGAGTCCTCAGAAGTATTATGACTTCCATGGAGAAAGAGACATAAGGATACATTACTGTGTGTGATAAAGGCTTTATTGTGTAGCTGAATCTCATGTAAATGGGTATATGTGTTGTTTTAGCACTTACATTTCATTTGTAAGTATTCAATGAAGGTTTGCTAGGTTATGATTTTGGGTTTTGTGGTTCTTATATTCAAATTTTAAATTATGGTCACTTGCTATGATGTTTTTAAAAATCACTTTTAACTCCTCAAAGTGAAATTTCCAATGTGAAATACTTTCATACTGTTATGGTGCTATAATACTATAGTACCAAAATACTATATTAAGTATCGTATATTCTAATATATTACTCTTGAATATATTAAGCCTGAAATATGTAGTGATTTGATGACACTGCTATCTTGGTTTTTTAGCCACAAAAGAAAAAGCCACTGAAGGTAGTTTTTTGAATTACCATAATTTAACCTATTCCTGTTTTTCCTAAAACTAATTGAACGTATTTGTGACTTAGGCACTTACAGGATTTTTTAAAAACAACAGGTGAACCATGTTTATTTATTCAATAAATATTTATAGACAGTATGGCATAATATGCTTCCCCTCCTTCAAAAACAATGCTGTATTTGAAATGTAATCTTTTTAGCACCATCATCTGCCCACTTCACTGTTTCTGGAAATATAGTATTCGCTTGTTTTATTCATAAGGTTAAATCTCTGAATGAAGAGAATGGATAGCTTATGACTTTGATTTACTTAGCAGCCTTCTAACATGTTTTTAAGAGAAGCATCAATGTAAAATTAAAAATTATATGCACAAGTAATTACCTCATAAACCTTTTTCTCCACAAACAACCAGGAAAAAAATGTTCTGTCATAAAAGGATGTATAACATTTACATTCTCTTTTGTGGAAAATAGGCCTTAGTTAATCTCATTTTAGTTGAAAGGATGCAAAGACTTCCTGTTTCAGGACATAAACAATTTCACTCTCTAAAAGAAGTGTATTTAATTTTAACTTGCTAGTTTAGAAATAACTAATAATTTATTTTTCAGTGTAATATACAAACATACAGTATATATTACATATTTGCATGTATGTTAAAAATCCATAATATCTTTTAGAGTCCCTTAATTTTCCCTTTGTTTAAACAGAGTTTTAGGTTATTGTTAAGTTTATCCTTTTCGTGACTTTCAAAGTATAGTTTTATTGAATTTGTTTCCTTACCCACTGCCACTCTGCTTTGTTTTTTACATTGAAAATATTATTTATAGTGGATTAGTATTATTTTGATAAGTCACACTAAAGCAATATAAATAGGTTCCAAGAATCTATGACTAGCATAAGCCTCTAATATAGGAGGAAGTACTACACAGTTTATTTTTAAAACTTCTTGATCCATGTCTGCCTTCTCTTTTCTGTAAGGGTTGTGTTTATTTTTTTTAATTTGTGCTTTTCTCCCTAAATTACTGTGTTCGGTGGTAGTTTAAAGAGTGTAGGTCACATTAATCAAAATGGCAGTGAGGTAGCGTTACACACACTTCAACATAATACCTAATCTTTGCCCTAAATTATTCTGCTGATTTGTTAACTTTTTTCCCTCCTCGTGATATTTCATAGTTATTAGATTTTTTCTGACTTTGTACTCAGGATTAATATCCCTATAAAGAATCTTGCTTATCTTGAATATTCTATCTCAAGCAAATATTTAACCTACTCACAAAGGAACACCTTGCAGTTTAATCACCTGTAAAGTGTAACTTTGGCAAAGTTCAATGAGTTTTCTCCTTTACTATTTGAATAATATATTTAGATGTTCTATTATCAGGCCTTCAGAAAAAACTGTACATCTGAACACAGCCTAACATGTGTATGGATGAGTATGTGTGTCTGTGTGTGTGTATGCATATACAGATAAAAAGATCCATTCAAGAATTACTTACATGTTTCTTTTTATGGGCAGTATACTTTGAAGCTAATTCCACCGAACCAGGTTGTTCTTTGCTTGTTTTTCCATAGTTGAAAGATTGGGGAAGATATTGAAAATATTTACCTCTATAATATAATTTTCTTTTCTACCTGCACAATATTTACTACTAGTTTATATCTGCAAATTAAAAACATTTCAGTCTGTCCATCATAGTTGGCTTCCTGCTTAAGAACAATCATCAAAAGCCAACTAAATTCCATGATTCACAATTACCTAAAAACATGTACAGATGGATGTTTTAATTTTAATTCTACACTTCTGGATTTTTTTTTAAGTGAACAGTTTGTTATTCTTAAAACCAGTGGAAAAGAACTAAAGTTTTTTAAATACTTAAAATTGAGTCATAAGCACTTACATAACTTCCCTAAAGTCACTTTTATTACCAAAGATCAGAACACTGTTTGGCGTCTTTTGATCTGCTGGTTCTCTTTCCTTAAGTGTGCGACCTGGTGAAGACAGAAATGATTATGGCTTTCTCCTTCTAGTATTTCTGTTGTATAATGTAGTGCAGTGGCTCAGAGCGTGGACTTGGATTCTGACTCTCTAAAATGAGGCTTACGTAGTTGCCTTATCATTGAGCGGTTAGTAATTTATAAAACTTTTTAGTTATTGGCTTAGTAATAATAAAAAATTGTGGCCATAGGCACAAATAGCTTGACATTTTCTTTGCAACTGCAATTTCTAAAGGTGATTATTTCTCTATGAACTATTTGATACATTAATATTTTCCATCAATTTAAGGCTCAAGAAGAGAAATGTAGTTTTATAATGAATCATATTAGTATTTTATAAATAATCTTATAGTTACAAAGAAACATTCCTACAGTATTATTAAAAATTTTTAAAGGACCTTCTGGAACTGTGAGTTATAAGCTTGTCTTGAGAAAGTCCAGTCTGAATCACATTCCTGTAACATGTGTCCAGCAGCTTACACCGGAATACTTATATATTTTTTGTTTTTAAAGATTTATTTATTTATTTGAAAGGCAGAGTTACAGAGAGGCAGAGACAGAGAGAGAGAGAGAGAGGTCTTCCATCCGCTGAATCACTCCCCAAATGGCTGCAATGGCCAGAGCTGGGCTGATCCGAAGTCACGAACCAGGAGCTTCTTCTGGGTCTGCCCTGCAGATGCAGGGGCCCAAGGACTTGGGCCATCTTCCACTGCTTTCCCAGGCCATAGCACAGAGCTGGATGGGAAGTGGAACAGCTGGGACTCAAACCAGCACCCATGTGGGATGCCGGCACTGCAGGTGGTGGCTTTTACCCACTACGCCACAGCACTGGCCCCTAGAATACACCTTAACCAAAAAGTCTCACTCAGTGATGCTTTACAAAGTCTTCAGAGTGCTCTCACGTATGTTGCTCCATTTGATCCTTACAGTAACATTATGAGACAGGTAGGTGTCCCTTTTTTAGATGAGGAAATAGCCTTGGAAGAATTGGTGACATCTGAAGACCAAAAAGCTCCAAGGACTGTGCCTGCTGTCTAGTGCCAGGCCTGGTACCAGCCAACGCTTAGTTCTGTCGAATGACTTGAGTATGAGGAGTGAGTGGGGAATCTTTTGTTCCGATACAGGTCTGCCATTACCTAGCCTTACACTAGAATGAAAAGAATAATAAGCTAAATGCACTGAGCTCTGTTTGCCAGGACTTCTCTCAGTGCTTGGTGTGTATTAACTTCTTGAGTGGTGGTACTGTTTTTGCTTGTTTGACCAATGAGGAAACAGACACAGAGAGGGTCAGCAGCACCCCAGCTTAATCCATATCACACAGAAGTAGCAGAGCCTGCATGACAGGTCAACTACCTCTATATTGGCCCTCAGAGCCATTTTTTTAACATAAATCTTTAATAGCTTTATATAATAATTTAAAGTCCTACCAATAATTTTTTTTTTTTTTTTTTTTTTGACAGGCAGAGTGGACTGTGAGAGAGAGAGAGACAGAGAGAAAGGTCTTCCTTTGCCATTGGTTCACCCTCCAGTGGCCGGCGCACCGCGCTGATCCGAAGGCAGGAGCCAGGTGCTTCCTCCTGGTCTCCCATGGGGTGCAGGGCCCAAGCACTTGGGCCATCCTCCACTGCACTCCCTGGCCACAGCAGAGAGCTGGCCTGGAAGAGGGGCAACCGGGACAGAATCCGGTGCTCCGACCGGGACTAGAACCCAGTGTGCTGGCGCCACAAGGCGGAGGATTAGCCTAGTGAGCCACGGCACCGGCCAATAATTGTTTTTTGAAATTTAAATAAATTCATTTAATTATGTGACTTTTCTTTATATACTTTTACCATTCAGGCCTCGGAACAGGTCTTTGTCATATCCGACAAGATTTTATGTACTGCTCTTTGTTAGTTTCAGATATCATCTAATTTTTCTGACAAGTGGAGCATTAAAGAAATAACTTTCTAGTGCTAGTATTTAACAGTGCTGTTTCCGGTTGATCTTCAAAAGATAATTTAGACCTATTTGTAAAGAATAACTGAATACTTAGCATTGGATTATCTTATACCCTAACAAGCTTATTCATATCTTTTTTAAATTTCATTAGCCAAAGTGATCTCTAGAAATACCAAGTTTGTTCAGCTTCCTTGCTTTGTAAATAACACTGGTGTGTAGGCCCCCCCCCACCACCACCACCACACACACATGCACAGTGACTCAAATATATGCAATTCTATTATAGGAAAAATTTTGCCAGGGCCAACCTTTTATTCCAGCATTAGGAGCATTAAAAATAATGAAGCAGAATGCTGCATACCAGCAAGTATAACTCATGATCATTCAGGTACAGAAGCAGACATCTTTCCGCTGTGAAACAGTCTGCTAATGAAGTCGCAGCGAGGCAGTTGTTAACTTTGTGGTAAAAATCCCTTTCCTGAAATCCATAAGAAAGTTTAAGAAAGTGGTAACAGAAATTATTATTATTATTATTATTATAAAAGTGGAATTCACTCAGTCACCAAGATGCCTTTCCCTCCTCCTGTGAGACAAAGGTTATTTAAATGAAGAATTAAGGGTAGTCATAGGTCACTGTTTTGTCATGAATAGTTAAGTTTGCTGTCACATTTCTTTGCAAGAGGGTGATATAGAGTACAGTGTTGAAAGCTGGGGCTTGGCTGTTGTGCCTGTGTATATTCCATCATTGACAGACCTTGACCCCTTCACACATTAGACCTGCCGCTTAGACTGCCTATCTCCGGCTCGCAGGTGGCTGGTCTGATGGCAGAGCGCCTGGCAAAGTGTAACAGGGAGGCAGCCCAGCCCTACTTAGCTTTTCTAACTGCACCCTTCCATCTCTTAGGTTTCAGTTCAGTTATTTGCAAAGGCTAGAGTTAGATACTTAAAACCCCAGACATGTTTGCCTAGTAACGACTTAGTCATTGTTTGGTGTACCCCTCTCCTCTGCTGGCATGTCACTCTCAAGGTGCACCAAAGGACATTTTGTTCCGTTGAAAACCCCAGGACCAAAAGGAAAATCTCACAGGCCTCCTCCCCTTACCTGTACTAGCAACCAGACACTGAAGAGCACCAAACAGGCACGCCGGAGCACTACACAGCCTCAGACCAGCAGCATTCCTGTATCTGTCAAGGCGTGGAGTGTGTTACCTTTCTCTTTAAACAGCAACTTACAGGTCTAGTGTTTTAAATCATACAGAGTTAAACAAAATTGTCAGATGCTTTTTGATGTTAAACACTTGAACTCTGAGTAATACGAATCAATGACTTACTACCTTTTGCTTTTAATGTCCCTGGTTACATACTTTTAAGTGAACAAGACCTCATAATGCTGAGAAACGGAGAAAATCAGCCCTCCGATGTAAATAGCCCAATTTAAACAGCGTTTTTGTTATCCTTTTCTAATCTTTTGAATGCTGTGCTTCTGAGAAACACACGTTGAAGGACATAGGGCGAAACATCAGTTGATGAATTACGCTAATAAAGGAAACGTCAGACAAGTTCGTTTCTGAAAATCTGGGACTCTGCCATGTGACTGTCTTGTGTTTTTAGAATTTGTGGCATGATTTTCAGTCCCACCAGAAACGCACATTCTATGAGCATGTACAGGCTGGGCTGCCTGTCGTGAACCATTCACTTTGCTTTTTAAAATGCTAGCAAGTTCTTGTTTGGATGGAGTTGAAATTTATTGTGCATGCATGCCTGTGATACTCATCGTCAAAATTTAGCTGTCAAGAATACCCTCTCACTTCCTCTTCACATCCAGGCTTCCCTTTCTTTAAAAACAGTGGTTGCTCCTGTAGAAGTTTCAATGAGGAAATACGGTTACACAAGTACCAGATAGGGCAGAATTGTTTTGTTGTGGTGGACTATTTTTTTCTAGAATTCCTGATACCTGTTTTCAAAAGGAAGGGAGCAAATACCCTATGTGACTTCAGATGGTTTCCTTCTGCTTTCTATGTCACGATATTTTACATAGGCGAATAAAAAACCCGCACATCTGAATTCTTACTGTTAGGCTGCACAAACACCCAGCTGAGAAAGGTGACTGCTCTCGTCACTTCACGTGTGGGTGTGGACAAGTCAGAGTGCTGTGTGGTTGAGGTGTGTGTGTGTGTCAGTGTTTCCAGTTGTAACATTTCATGGATTTCTCAACCTGCAGAGACTCAGACTGCTTGTCAACTTTTGTGTGGTTAAAGCGTGTGGGTTTGTTTTTGACACTAGAATTGGTCTGCTGTGCTGACTTCATACCTGTCATTCCAAAGGTTTGATTTTTTTTTTCTGTTAAATTAATGGTTGAAAATGCAATGAAAGCCTAATGTACAAGTTCTCAACATGGTCTGGTTCTGAAAGAATTTACTTGGTGTGCGTTTTTAAAGTGTTCTATATAGACAGATTAATATATTTTTGTACAGTATATTTCCACATTTATTTCAAGACTGTATTCTTCAGTGACTTTTTCAAATGCATTTGTGAGCAGAAGACGGTGTGGAATGAGAGCACAGGGGCCTTTTCCACCAGTTCAAAAGAAAATATAATCTGTGTGATCATAGAAAGCAAGAATGCGCTTGTACTGTCCCAGAGGAAATCGGATGCCTCTTTTCTAAAGCTTTGTAAACTTTTTTCAAGAAATAGATTAAATATTTTCTCTGTAAAGCCACGCTTCTGTTTTTAATATGCTTCCTGTTTTAAGTATAGCATGACATCATTTTATAACCTGGAGACCTGCAACCCACAATTTATTTGAACTTGTGGGGAGATGAGGAGCATAACATTTAGTTTTTAAGAAAAACTGCAAGCAGGTACTTCAAGTCATACAATCATCATTGCTATAGGGATTTTTAAAAAAATTATATTGGGGAAGAGTAATCTACTCAGTGAATGGTATTGGAAACATTTGAAAAAGACAAAAATTAGATCTCTACTTGACATTTACACACAAGATTTAGAAAGTAATTGTGACAACATAAAAATGACATTACAAAAATGTCAGAAGAAGCTAAGGGGATATCTAGTGTTGGAATTGATGATGACAATCTTGAGAATGACCTAAAACCCAAAAGCAATGACTGGAAAGATTGACATGTACTCTGTCTATAATTCTCTCAAATAAATAAATCTTTAAAAAATTATTTATTTATTTGAAAGATGGAGTTACAGAGAGGGAGAGGCAAAGGCACAGAGAGAGAAGTCTTCCATCCACTGGTCCATTCCCCAGATGGTCACAACAGCCAGTACTGGGCCAAACTGAAGCCAGGAGCCAGTTTTCATTCCGGTCCCCCATGTGGGACCCAAGCACTTGGGCCATCTTCAGCTGCCCTCCCAGGCACACCAGCAGGAAGCTGGATCAGAAGTGGAGCAGCTGGGAGATGAACTGGCACCCACATGGGATGCCAATGCCACAGAACGTGGCTTAACCTGCCACATCACAGTGCCAGCCCCATGATATGATTTCTAAGACAAAGCAAGTGTCTTTCCCATGACTCCTTTCTTTCATGCTTTCAGTGTTGTGAAATACCTCTAAGAGTTCTTTACTGTGAAATTTTACGGCAGGATCACTTTGTCTAGGACCTCACCTTTCCATCACAACTACTTTCCTTGCTGAAGTTCATGATTAACTCACTCTGGCTTGTTTTCAAGAGCATCAGATAGTAACTGCATTCCCACCCTAAGCTCACATTTCACTACCAGTGTCATCAGTTTTCATATTTCTTCACAGTACTTTTTATCTTCGTTGGCCAGTACCCTCTTAGACTCTCCATTTTTGTAAACTGTCATGTCATTGTATCTAGGAAACAAGGCAGCACGCCTGTCTGCTTTGCTGTATGTGCATAAACTGAGGCATGGATGCCCAGTGGCCAGTCACTGGCAGGCTTTGAGAGATGTGACATTGTACTGATCACGGGGCCATCTGTTACTACATAGTGATTTGTGGAGTGAAGTTTATACTTAGTACTCAAAGTTGATATGCCATGGTAACAGACATTTGACCCATGTTATTGGAGGACCAGCATTATTTATTTATTTATTTATTTATTGACAGGCAGAGTGGACAGTGAGAGAGAGAGACAGAGAAAGGTCTTCCTTTTGCCGTTGGTTCACCCTCCAATGGCCGCCACGGCCAGCGCGCTGCGGCCAGTGCACCGCGCTGATCCAATGGCCGGAGCCAGGTGCTTCTCCTGGTCTCCCATGGGGTGCAGGGCCCAAGCACTTGGGCCATCCTCCACTGCACTCCTGGGCCACAGCAGAGAGCTGGCCTGGAAGAGGGGCAACCGGGACAGAATCCGGCGCCCTGACCGGGACTAGAACCCGGTGTGCCGGCGCCACAAGGCAGAGGATTAGCCTAGTGAGCCGCGGCGCCGGCCTAGGACCAGCATTATTTAAACCATAATAACTGGAATCGTGCATGTTAGAATTGCTTAAAGCAAATACTTCATATATATGTAAAAACATACACACACACACTTGGGAACATACAAGAATAGTAACATATATATGCACAGTAACTAATAATTCCATAGTTTGGAAGGACATAGGAAGGAACTAGTATTTTTGATCTACACAAATTTTGTGTGATTTGAATTTTTACAAATTAACAGTATAGGGGCCAGCGCTGTAGTGTAACAAGTTAACACCCTGGCCTGAAGCGCTGGCATCCCATATGGGCGCTGGTTCGAGACCTGGCTGCTCTACTTCCTGTCCAGCTCTCTGCTGTGGCCTGGGAAAGCAGTAGAAGATGGCCCAAGTCCTTGGGCCCCTGCACCCATGTGGGAGACCTGGAGGAAGCTCCTGGCTCCTGGCTCCTGGCTCCTGGCTCCAGATCGACGCAGTCCAGCTGTTGCAGCCATCTGGGGAATGAACCATAAATGGAAGATTCTCTCTCTCTCTCTCTCTCTCTCTCTCTCTCTGCCTCTCCTCTCTCTGTGTAACTCTGACTTTCAAGTAAAATAAATAAATCTTTAAAACAAATTAACAGTGTAATCTTGTAGAGCAAAATTGAGTGGGGGAGAAAGTTTACTCCTGTTTTCTACTCTCACTTGAATTGCCCTGTGTGCATCCTGGAAAAGGAAATGAGAAGGCCGAGGAGCAATGTGAGGCAATTTTGAATAAGTGCTGGCTGGAGAAGAAAAGCTTATGTTGATTATCATAGAACATTTGAAGAAAAATGTAAAAATGAAAGTCAGTTTGTCACACAGCAGTGTTGTGTCCAGAACACCCAACTCTGTGCCAGCTAACATGCCCCTCACTTAATAGAAAGGCCTTGAACTCAGCCATTTAGGGAGTGAACCAGCAGGTGGAAGATCTCGACCTCCTTCCCTCTCTCCCTTTCAAATAAATAAGTCTAAAAACAAAATTGAAGATGTCAAGATGTCTCCATAACTTTCAAACTATGCTGTGTCTCTATTATAAGATATATACACATTCAAGGTATGTGTACTAATTATGTATACATTCCTCAATTTTATAATAGGTGTATCTCAAAAAGGTAACAAAAAATGGAATGAAAATATTATGCATTTTCCAGGAGCTTTGTAAGGTCCCCTTGTATATAATTTGGGTGTGTTACAGTTGTAATTTCTAGTTTCCCATTAGTGACCTTAAAGTCAAATTGTACTAGAGCTTAGGGTACAACTTTAGCAAGTACTGTAATAAATGCTTTAAACTTTGAGAATTGTGATTTAAAAATATGTCAGACATATTTACATGCTAAGAAAAGCTAACAGATAGCATCACTGTACAATGTGTCTGCTGTTACTTCCACTTATTGAAGAATCACTGAACTGCCATTGGCAGAGTGGGTGGATCCCTAAGCATGGCTGAGTTCTGCCAACTCGTGAGATGCACTCATTTCCCCTGATATGTTTGGTATTTTAATTGGAAAGCAGTCATTAAACATAGCTGTAACTTTAAATTAAAATTGTTTCTATATTTGGCATTGCATTTGAAATGACTCCACCATCGAGTCCCTTATTAGAATAAGCAAGATAAGAAGGGTAAATATTTGAAGTATAGATTATCTCACCATCCTGGAAAGGGGCAAACAATAGCTTACCCTGTTCAGGAAGCTGACATGACTTAAGAATCCAAGCATTGCAAGGGGCTGATGAGGCTGTGTGCCCCGCCCCGTTGTCTTCCTACAGGAACACACCTAACACAGCCTTGCAGAAAGTCAAGTAGAAAATAAAACAGCTTCTTTCATTTGTTTAACTTTCTGGAAGGAAGAATGAGATATCTACTTGGCCAAGAAGAGTATTTGGTCTTCTTGCACTTTGCTGCTACAATCTTTAAGATCATCTTGGATTGTTGTTGTTGGGTCTGTGTTGTAAGGAAGTAAAATGTACAACTCGGAATTCATGTTAGTGATTTTGTGTTGGGGCAGTCGTTGTGCGGTGGGCTAAGCCACCACTGGTAATGTCCACATCTGATATCAGAGTGCCAGTTGGAGTCCCCACACCGCAGCTTCTGCTAATGGATCCTGGAAGGCAGCAGATGATGGTTCAAGTGCTTAGGCCCCACAGGTGAGACTCGGATGGAGTTCCTGGCTCCTGACTATGCCTGGCCCAGCCGTGGCTTTTGTGGGCATTTAGGAAGTGAACCGGCAGATGGGAGATTCTCTCACTCACTCACTCTCACTCTTTCTCTTCCCCCTCTCTCTCCTACTCCCTCTGCCTGTCAAGTAGATGAAAAATATTTTTTTAAAATAATCTGTGTTAATAAGGTGCCTCTGTGAAATTCTACAAATGAGATGATAGAGAAGCTGCATTTTAGTTACTCATGAGATCAATCACATGAAGATAAGGAGCTAGCCTATTTTAAATGCAGTTCTGTAAACTTGGCAGAAAATGCATTCTCTTATTTAGCAGCCTTATCAGGAGAGTCCTCCTGGGTCTGATCTATGACCTTGCTGTGCATTGTAGTCATCCGCTTCATCTCTTACTCAGTGAGCAGGTATACTGGCTCTTCACAGCCTTTAACCTTCTCTTGTCAAAGTTAGTAATTCCATATTTTAACATTTTCTTCTATATCAATTCCTGACATATAAGCCTGCCAGGTCGTTTTATCAGTCTTCGTGTACTAGCCGTCCCTGCACTGTTCGCAGCCACTTGAAGTCATGGAGCCATGGAACAGGTGACCAGTGCTGGGGATTAAAGTGTTCTTCCCTAGTGACACACAAGGAGCTCTAAGCTCTTCAGTGAACAACCACAACCGTGAAAAATTATCTTTAAATAACTTTAAAGTCTCTGGGAATTCTCCCAAGCGGCATGCAGCTAATGAAACATTTTTTCAAGCAAATCTACTAAATACTGATTAAAAACGGTGGCACATGAGCCATGACCCGCTTCCTCCGCCTGTTCCCCAGGTCAGTGTGATGGAAGCTCCACTCCACATGTGACCAAGAGCATGAGACTCTCTTCCCTCAAGTTCCCAGTAAAGGGCTGTGGCCGTCCCCAGGAGGGGCAGCTGCCAGCATCCTCATCACTGCCAGCTAAACTTGAGCCTGACCTCCCAACTTCCAGGGGCTAGTCACAGGGCAGTGTTTAACAAACCCTGCCTATGTAATGAACCCTGGACATGATCGTTGGGGCTCTGTTGTTGGCAAGCACATTGGTGCCCCAGGAGGGTGACTCACCCTGATTCTATGAGAAGACAAAGGAGCTCTGTGTTCAGAACCCCTCAAGCTCTACCCAGTATGATTCTTCACCTGTGGGATGTGAGCTGACTTTGACTGGTTAGGGCTGAAAGTGAACAGCAGCATACCAGTTGACGTCAGGACAATCACCAACTGATACGCATTCCAGGAATGCAGCATTTGTTTAATGTCTGAAAATCAATTAATTTAATACACCGTATCAATGGAATACAGAACAAACATTACATAAACATCAATAGATGCAGAAACTCACTGGACAGAATTCAACACCCTTTCATGACAAAAGCATTCAAACTCAGAAAGCAACTCCCTCAATCTAATAACATCATAAAAAGCCCCGTAGCTAAAACTGCTTTTGATAATAGAATCCTCTTTTATTCTGATAATCTTTTAGTGGAGTCCTAGGGATTTTCTATATACAAGATCGTGTTATTGGTGGATAGTTTTACATCTTCCTTTCGCATCTGGATGCCTTTTGTTCTGTATTTCATTTTCTTGCCTTACTGCCCTGGATAGGACCACCGTCCAGTGTAGAGTAGAAGTGGCATGAGTGAACACTGTAGTTTTCTTCCCGATCTTAGGGAGAAGGCACTCAGTCTCACAGTGTTAGCAGTGAGTTTTTCACAGATGCCCTTCATCAGGTTGAAGAAGTGCCCTTATTTTCCTAGTTTGTTGATGAGCTTTATCATGAAAAAGTGTTAGATTTTGTCAAATGCTTTTTCTGTGTCTGTTGAGATAAGCATGTAATTTTTCTCTTATTGATACATGTTTATTGATTTTTAGACAGTGAACCCACTTTGCATTCCTAAGGTAAATCCTACTTCAGCATGGTGTATAATTTGTTTTACTTCTGTGGCTGGGCTTGGTTTGCTAGTAGATTGGGTAGTTTTGTGTGCATATGCATAAAAGTTAGTGGTCTGTATTTTTCTTGTGAATTTTTATTTTCTTGACAGGCAGAGTGGATAGTGAGAGAGAAAGACAGAGAGAAAGGTCTTCCTTTTGCCGTTGGTTCACCCTCCAATGGCCGCCACGGCTGACGCGCTGTGGCCGGCGCACCGCGCTGATCCGAAGACAGGAGCCAGGTGCTTCTCCTGGTCTCCCATGGGGTGCAGGGCCCAAGCACTTGGGCCATCCTCCACTGCCTTCCCGGGCCACAGCAGAGAGCTGGCCTGGAAGAGGGGCAACCGGGAAAGACTCCAGCGCCCCGGCTGGGACTAGAACCCGGTGTGCCGGCGCCACTAGGTGGAGGATTAGCCTAGTGAGCCACAGCGCCAGCCTCTTGTGAATCTTTGTCTGACTTGGTATCATTAATATTGGCCTTGTACAGTGAGTGGAGTAGTGTTCAGTTTTTGAAAAAATTTTGTGAAGATTTTGTGTGGTAGATTCAATAGTGAAGCCATCCAGGCCTAGGCTTTCTTTGTTGATTTTTTCTTTCTTTGTTACTGTCGCTCCTCGTCTTCGTGGAGGAACGACACAGGACCCTGCGCTGTTCTTTCGTCTGCTCGGCCCTCCCCGGGTTTGCTGCTGGTTCTTCCCGGGTTGGCTACTGACCCTTCCACCTCCGTGGAAGGGCGGTTCCCCCTGGCCACTTTCCCCACTTCCGCGGGGGAGCGGCACACCGCCGGCCGGCTCTCTCGGGGGCTGCACAGGTGTTCCCCTTAGATGTTCCTGGTGCATGCCGTCTCTCTCCTCCTTTATAGTCCTCCTCCGCCAATCCCAACTCGGCTGCCCACACGCCGAGTACGCTGCTCTCCTCCAATCAGGAGCAGGATCAGCTCCTGGAGGTCATCACTCAAGTTGGCAAGAGGCAGCTGCGTAGAAGCTGTTTTCTCCTCTCCCAGCGCCATATTGTGGGAGAGCAGATGCATAGAATAAGTCTTAATTCCAGTAACTTAGTCTAGTCCGAGTTGCTCCCAGTTGCTCCCCACAGATCCCCCTTTCTTTTTATTTTTGGCGATGATACGCGCCTGTCTTCGGTGCCCCACGGCACACACTCTGCTCTGCTTGCTAGAGTTGCCCACAGGTGCTTACAAGTCCTATCAATCAGGCAAACCGAATCCGGGTCCTCTCTTCGCCATGTTGTGAGGAGGTTTTTAGGCGCTGATGCGTGCCTGTGTTCGGTGCCCTGCAGCGCATGCTCTTCCCTGCTAGAACTGCCTGCAGGTGCTTACAAGCTCTATCAGGCAAACCGAATCCAAGCCCTCTCATTGCTGTATTGTGGGGAGACTTATTGGTGTTGATTCGTGCCTATCTTCGGTGACCTGCAGCTCATACTCTGGTCGAGCTGCCTGCTGGTGCTTACCACCTTAATAATCAGGCAGACCGAATCCAAGCTCTCTCATTGCGGTATTGTGGGGAGACTTATTGATGTTAATTCGTGCCTGTCTTCGGTGACCTGCGGCGCATAAGCTGCTAGCCTCCCACAGGTGCTCACCACCTCCCTAATCAGGCAGACCGAATCCAAGCTCTCTCATTGCCATGTTGTGGGGAGGCTTTATTTTTCTCTATTTCTCTATCTCCGGGCATTCCTATCTCTCCTATTTTACTTCTATCTACCGGCATTCCTATTTCTCTCATTTTACTTCTAAACTTCTGTTTCTCTTATCCCTGCGGCTTCCCGGCGCCCGCCCCGAGGCTGCTTCTCGGCACCTCGCCCCGCGGCAGCTTTACGGCTCTGCGCGGCTTCCCAGCGCCTCGCCGCCCCGCGGCGGCTTCCCAGCTTTGCGCCACTTCAGCCCGCACTTCTCTCATCTGCGCGGCTTCCCGGCTTCGCGCACGCACTCCGCGGTCTCCGCGCCCCTTCGCGCCCACACCACGGCCTCGCACTAGCCCCGTGTTCCCTATCTATTCATGCCCCGTGCTCTCTCTGCACGCGGCAGCTTCCGCGAATCACACAGCGTAGCTCACGTTTCCGCCACTAGCATTCAATCCAAGTTCCCCGGACTAACCTGGTGAATTCCAACCTGGCGGCCCAAGTCTCTGCCTCTGGTTCCAGATCTTCGCCTTTTGCTCCCCGGGCTGACTTGAAGAATTCCAAGATGGCTTCTGTTTCCGCCTCGGCCTGCACTCGCGGCTTCATCCTCCCTAACATTTTTCTCTACCCGGTATATTTCCCTAAGTTTTCTTCCAACAATATTCCTCCCTCATTTCTCCTGGCCTCTCCCCACAGTCCGTATCCAAGTCTAAGTTTCTTATAGGTTTCACTTTCACTTTCAACCTGCAGTCCGTATCTGAGTCTAAGTTTCTTCTTGCTTTCACTTTAAATCCTAACTTCTTTCCCACAGTCCGTATCCGAGTCTATGCCTAGGCTTTCGATAGCTTCTTCCAGCACCTTTTTTGTCCGGCTTTTCCCTAGGCTCTTTGCTAGTCTCTCTCTCCGGTATTTTCCACTTCTTCCCGTTTCTTCCCTCCTAGGTTTCCTATCCGAGTCACGGCACCATTATGTCGCTCCCCCTCTTCGTGGAGGAGCGACACTGAACCCTGCCTAGGCTTCATATCCGAGTCACGGCACCATTATGTCGCTCCCCGTCTTCGTGGAGGAACGACACAGGACCCTGCGCTGTTCTTTCGTCTGCTCGGCCCTCCCCGGGTTTGCTGCTGGTTCTTCCCGGGTTGGCTACTGACCCTTCCACCTCCGTGGAAGGGCGGTTCCCCCTGGCCACTTTCCCCACTTCCGCGGGGGAGCGGCACACCGCCGGCCGGCTCTCTCGGGGGCTGCACAGGTGTTCCTTCAGATAGATGTTCCCCTTAGATGTTCCTGATGCATGCCATCTCTCTCCTCCTTTATAGTCCTCCTCCGCCAATCCCAACTCGGCTACCCACACGCCGAGTACGCTGCCCTCCTCCAATCAGGAGCAGGTCCTACAGTTTATTGGTTGAACTGGAGGCAGCTGTGTAGAAGCTGTTTCTCCCTTCTCAGCACCATATTGTGGGAGAGCAGATGCATAGAATAAGTCTTAATTCCAGTAACTTAGTCTAGTCCGAGTTGCTCCCCACAGTTACTAATTGAGTCTCTTCACTTGTTACAGATGTATTCAGAAGCCTATTGCTCTTTTGATTCAGTTCAGTAGTGTGTGTCTTACTGTGTTCAGTAGTGTCTTCCCACAATGGAACCACGCATATGATCTTGTTTGAAATAGGGTCTTTGTACATGTGATCAAGATGAGAGAGAAAATGGCCGTATATCAGAGATGGGCATGATGCTGCCACAAGCCATGAAACTCCAAGAATTGCTGGCAACCCCTGGAAGTTAGGCCAAGAAGGATCTTCCCCTAGAGTGTTCAGAGGGAGTGCAGCCCTACCGACACCTTCCCTTCAGACTTCATGCCTCCAGAATTCTGCAAGAAACATTTCTGTTGTTTCAAGCCCTCCAGTTTGTGGTACTTCTTTATGGCAATGGGGATTTCTAGGAATTTGTTCATCTAAATTGTCTAATTCACTGACCTATAGTTGTTCATAGTATTATTTAATAATCCCTTTTATTTCTATAAGGTCAGTAATGTTTCTACTTAAATTTGTTTAAATTTATTTTGAAAGGCAGAGCCACTGAGAGAGACAGACAGATCCCCCATCCGCTGGTTCACTCCAAATGCCCACAACAGTCAAGGCTGTCAAGGTCAAAGCCAGAGGCCAGAAACTAAATTCAGGTCTCCCAAGCTGGTGACAGGGACCCAACTACTTGAGCATGACGTGCTGCCTCCCAGAGTGTGCTTGTCAGAAAGCTGGAATCGGGGACAGGGCCAGCACTCAAACCCAGGCATTCTAATATGGGCAGCAGGCATCCCAAGCAGTTGTCTTAACCAGTATGTCAAATGCCTGTTCATAATGTTTGATTCAAGTAATTTGAGTGAGTCTTCCTTTTTTTCCCCCTTGCTCTAACTAAAGGCTTATCAGTTTTGTTAATATTTTCAAAGAACCAACTTTCGATTTTCTCTATTTTCCATTTCATTACTGATTCTCTAATCTTTACAGTTTCCTTCCTTCTTGTTATAGGGTTCATTTTTCACAGTTTCTTAACATATAATTTAGGTTATTGATTTGAGATTTTTTTTTCTTTTTTAGTGTAGGCATTTACAGCTATGCAATGTGCCTCTGAACACTAGTTTTGTTGCATCCCATAAGTCTTGATATGTTGGGTCTTCAGTTTTGTTCACCTCAAACTCTCTTCTGATTTTTCTTTGGTTTCTTCTTTGACCCATTTGCTATTAGTGTGTTGTTTAATTTCTATATATTGTGAGTTTCCCATGTTTTTCCCTGCTATTGATTTCTGATTTCATTCCCTCATAGTCCAAAAACATGTAGAACATCTAGTGCTAAATGCCTTTACTGAATGTTTTTAAATAGACTTTGCTTTTTAGAGTTCTAGATTCACAGAAAAGTAGAAAATACAGAGTTGTGATATACCTCCTTCCACCGAGCACACACAGCCTCCCCCACTCTCCGCATCTAACAGTGGAGTAGTACATTACTTATAATCAGTGAACCTGTACTGACACATCATTGTCATCCAAAGTGCACAGTCTTCATTAGGGTCATTCTCTGCACTATATGTTCTATAGATTTTTTTTTTTTTAAATTTATTTGAGAAGTAGAGTTTCAGACAGAGGGAGAGACAGAGAGAAAGATCTTCTATCCACTAGTTCACTCCCCAAATGGCCACAATGGCTAGAGTTGGGCCAATCTGAAGCCAGGAGCTTCTTCCAGGTCTCCCATGTGGGTGAAGGGGCCCAAGCACTTGGACCATCCTCCACTGCCTTCCCCGGCCAGAGCAGAGAACTAAATCAGAAGAGGAGCATCTGGGACTAGAACTGGTGCCCATATGGGATGCTGGAGCCTCAGGTGGAGGCTTAGCCCACTACGCCACAGCGCTGGCCCCTCTATGGATTTTGACTAGTGTACAGTGACACATATTCTCCACTACTGTATTATACAGGCTCGTTCACTACCTACAGATGTCCTATGCTCTCCTATTTTTCCTTCTCTCCCCACTAATCCCTGGTAACTGCTATTATTTCCCAAGGTATTTTCCAATGCTAATCTGAAGAAAGTACATGAAGAAAGATTCCTTGTTGAATAATTTTCAGGTTATATAAAAGTAATTCCAGGAGTTTGGCTTCCAGATCTTATTGGATCTTGGAGTAAGACTCAAAGAATGAGTCTTATTGGAGAATAATAATGTACCCATTATGCTGAAACCAAACATGAATAAGCCATCTGATTCCCACTTCATAGATGATGAAATGGAAACCGTACTGGGTTCAATAGTGTCCCTCCAAAATTCGTGTCCACCTAGAACCTCAGTGGGTAACTTTATCTGGAAATAGGGTCTTTACAGACATAATTAAAATGAATTCACACTTAATTAGGGTAGATCTGATGATTGTTGTAAAAGAGGGAAATTGAAACGGATACAAAAGGGGGAAAGGTTATGTGAACACCTAGAGACGCAGTAACACAGAAGGTGAGACTATGTAAAGAAAGAGACTGACGTCATGCTACCATAACCAAAGAATGCCCAGATTGCCAGAAGCCATGAGAACTGAGAGAGAAACAGAACAGATCCCTCACCAGAGCCTCGGTGGGAATACAGCCTTGGTGACACCAGGAGTTTGGACTTAAGTTCCCCAGAACTGGGAAAGAGAAAAGAAAGCCATCAGATTGGTGGTACTTTGTTACTAAGAAACTAATGCATGAACCTTATAAACTAACTGTACACAAACATTTACAATTGTTTTTCTAAAAAAATCAATATTGAATTCTATAGTACTTGCTTACTGGTGGTACAGCTTAAACCTCACCTCCAAAATGCTATTAATTTAGATGTGTCATAATACTACAACCAGAAAATTTTAATCATATTCTTTAAGTAACTGTATTTGTTTCTTGGTTTTTCAAGAATCCTGCAGCTTTACTCAATTCATTTGTTAGTTCTTTTTGTGATTATTTGAAAGATTTATTTATTTATTTTGGAAAGCAGAGTGACAGGGAGAAACAGAGAGAAAGAAAGATATCAGTCTCCCATTCGCTGACTCACTCCCCAGATGCCTGCAACATCTAGGACGGGGCCAGGCCAACATCAGAAGCCAGGAACTCCATCTGAGTCTCCCATGCATGTAGCAGGAACCCAAGTACTTGGGCCATCATCTGCCATCCATGCAGGACCTGACCAGATCAGAAGTGGAGTAGCTGGTACTTTCTGATCCAGGCACTCTGATATGGAATACAGGTATCCCAAGTGGTAATTTAACCCACTGTGCCATAACATTCACCATGAATTCGCCTGTTAGTTCATACAGATTAGTGGTATAGTCTTTATAGAGTTTTCTGGATATGAGACCATGTATGTCATCTGCAAACAGAGACAGTGTTACTCCTTTGCAGTTTGGATGACTTTTCTCTCTCTTTTCTTACCTGGTTGCTCTGGTTGGGATATCCAGTGCTTTGTGGGATGGAAGTGGCAAGAGTCAGCACTCTTGCTTTTTCCTAATCGTAAGGGAAGGAAGTTGAGCTGTCTGTTCACCAGTGAGTTTACTGTTAACCATAGACGTGGCATATCTGGCCTTGGTTAGGTGCATTTCTTCTGTATTAATTTGTTGAGAGTTTTTATCATGAAAGGGTGTTGAATTCTGTCAAACAATAACCAATAATGGAAATAACCTAAATGTCCATCACCAGATGAATGCATAAAGAAACTGTAGTGTCTCTACAAAAGGGAATATTATTTGTCCTTTACAAAGAAGGAAATCCTGTTGCTTGTAACAACAGGGACGGACTTGTAGGACATTGTGCTAAGTGAAATAAGCCAGACAGAGAAAAGACAAATACTGTAGGACCTCATTTATACATAGATTCTAAGATAGCCAAACTCAAGGAAGCAGAGCGTAGAATGAGGGAAGCTGGAGCTAGGGAGAGGGGGAAATGCTAGTCAAGGAGTACAGATTTCAGTTACACAAATGGATAAGTTCTGGAGATCTAGTATAGCATTGCGACCATGGTTAACAGTGCTGCTCTATGGACTTGCAGTTTGCTAAGACGGCAGATTCTGAGTGTTCTAACCAAAAAAATGAAGAGGAGGATGTAATTATATGAAGTGATGGACATATGGTAATTAGCTTGATTATGATTATTTCACAAGATAAATGCATCAAATCAACTTGTATACCTGCAATACATATAGTAAAAAGATAATGAAACTCAAAAATTTTATTGAGCATTGTTTTTAGATATAACTATCTGCAGATATTAACTACTCCCTCCCCCCATTTTCTGGCACATTGCCAATGCTAGTCAAGCTTGTTCTTAAAATAAGATCTTTTAATTAATCCTTCAGAAACAACATATGGTAGCCAGATTAGAGATTTAAAACAATGACGTACTGTTGGTCGTTGTCAAAAGACTATTAATTTGCCTTTTCCCAACCTCAAGCTTTATCATAAATGAACACCATTTCCTAATCTACATCAGGCTGCTGTCCCCACCCCACCCCCGAAGTAAGACCCGTCTAGAGGGAATTTGATGAGTACTTATCCAACCCGCCTCCTCCTTTTACAATATCCTCTGGAGCCTGTGACTCTGTGGGTGGGGAGGCGGGGAGGAAGGGAAAGGATCTTTTAAAACAGCCTTAGGCCCTCAAAGGGAAATACTCTCTTTAAAAATATGGATTGTCCCCAAAGCACAGGAGCAGCTCTGTTGCTCTTGGTTTTGGTGATTGGTGATGGCCACTGTTTGGATTTTGGAGGGACATTCAACAGTGGTCTCTGCTTAGGGAAACTCCTGATTTTATCCACTGTGTGGCAAGGCAGACAGTGGCACATATGGGCACATACAGGCAGTGCCCAGGTAAATTCAGCAGCATGGTGAGAATTCCCTCCCTCACCTTAAAGGCTGCCTTATTTTCCTGTCTACCGTACACATCTCCCTCCCTAAACTCTTCCCCAAAAGACAGGGTTAGCCTAGGTTAGCCTATTGAGCCACAGCACCGGCCTTCAAATAAATAAATCTTTAATAAAAGTTGGGGGTGGGGAGGATCTGCTACCAAGCTTTTATTTCTGTTTATGTAGCACACTGAAATGATATCTGGCCGGCGCCGCAGCTCAATAGGCTAATCCTCCACCTAGCGGCGCCGGCACACCGGGTTCCAGTCCTGGTCAGGACGCCGGATTCTGTCCCGGTTGCCCCTCTTCCAAGCCAGCTCTCTGCTGTGGCCCGGGAAGGCAGTGGAGGATGGCCCAAGTGCTTGGGCCCTGCATCCCACGAGAGACCAGGAGAAGCACCTGGCTCCTGCCTTCGGATCAGCGCGGTGCTCCAGCTACAGCGCACCAGCCGTGGCGGCCATTGGAGGGTGAACCAACGGCAAAAGGAAGACCTTTCTCTCTGTCTCTCTGTCTCTCTCACTATCCACTCTGCCTGTCCAAAAAAAAAAAAAAAAAAGACATCTATACCTTGCCCAGTGAGCAGTTAAGCCACACACATTATAGTGATAGAGTGACACTTGGGTTTTCAGTGCTTCTGGTTAGGTAAGTGAACTTGGTTTTCAAGTGGAGCTGGTGTGACAATGTCACATAAGCATATTTCAGAAAGAAATGCACTCCCACTGAGAGACAGCTGGCCTGCCTGCAACATGGAGACAAGGACGTGCATTTTGGAACTAAATAGGGAACATTCCAAACCCCCTGCAAACACCTCCATCACTCTGATTGGGCACAGGGTAAGTTTTGCTGGCCGACTGGATAATCGCTGCAGGCTTCATTGAATGCTGTTGCTTCGCCAAGTACAGGACCCCTCATTTAACCACAGTGTCTGTCAGCCTCATTCTGGGCAGTAGCACTGAACAGCACCTGCCCAGGGTATGTCTGGGAGGGTGTGGCAGGCTGGTCTCACTTCCCAGAGCATGGCTAGACATCTGTATCTGGGAGGCAAAGCATCTTGCCTTTGGTCTCTTTGTAAGACAGGTTTGTTAGATGGGGCCAATGCAGTCATCTAAAGCTCTAGTAACCCCCAAAGTGGGAACTAGAGCCTGCGAGAGCTGGTTAGCGGATTCAGTAGCCCAAGGCAACTACTGGAGTACGGCCACTGGTTCATGTCCCTGCTGCTCCACTTGTGATCCACCTCTCTGCTATGGCCTGAGAAAGCAAAGGAAGATGGCCCACGTCGGAGACCCAGATGAAGCTCCTGGCTCCTGGCTTCAGCCTGACTGTTGGCAGCCATTTGGAGAGTGAACCAGCAGATGGAAGATCTCTCTCTTACACTAACTCTGCCTTTCGAATGAATAAATAATTATTTAAAAAAAAAAAAAAGATGCCCCTTAGCCCTCCTGTCATATGAGGATGCCACAAGAAGCTGCCATCTAAGGAACAGGCCCTCAGCACACACTGAATCTGCTGGTGCCTTGATTTTTTTTTAAAAAAGATTTTATTTATTTGAGGGACAGAGTTACAGACAGAGAGAGGGAAAGACAGAGAGGAAGGTCTTCCATCGCTGGTTCACTCCCCAGGTGGCCTCAACAGCCAGAGCTGGACTGATCGAAAGCCAGGATCAGGAGCTTCTTCAGGGTCTCCCACGTGGGTGAAGGGGCCCAAGGACTTGGGCCACCTTCTACTGCTTTCCCAGGCCACAACAGAGAGCTGGATCAGAAGAGGAGCAGCTGGGACTTGAACCGGCACCCATATGGGATTCTGGTGCTGCAGGCAGAGGCTTAGCCTACTACGCCACCAGGCCAGCCCCATGGTGCCTTGATCTTACACTTCCCAAACTGCAGAACTATGTGCAACAAGTATCTGTTTATCAGTTGCCCAGTGCATTAGTCAGTTTTGTGTTACTTTAACTAAAACACCTTAGGGGGGCTTCTTAGGCAGGAAAAGGCGCCTATTTTGCTTTACACTTTGGGAATGTTGCTGTCCAAAACCCTGTGGCCCCAACAGCCTGATGCCCAATGAAAGCAGAATGTGTGCAGGGGAGGGGGCTTCCTGTGGCAAGCCAGGGAGCAGAGAGGGCAGCCACACCAAACATGGCTTGTAGAACGCACCCTTGAGACAACCATCTTCTGAGGACAAGCCCCCATGACCTGTGAGAGCTGCCACGAGGCCCACTTCCCAGACACCATAATTGGCTCAAGTTTCCACCCTTAATCCATCAACCATCAATTCAAGACTTTGGGGTGTAAATGCATGCATGAGTTTGGGGTACCAAAGCCTGCTCAATCCGTGATACCCAGTCTGCAGCATTTTGTTACACAGAAGCCGGAACTGACGAGACAGTGGCAGAACTGGACTGAGAACCCAGGCGTGCAGAAATCCCGGTCCAGGGCTCCTCCTTGGCTCTAGGCAGCCTCACGCTTACTGTACCCCCGGGGCTCTGAGGCTGCCCAGAAACTGCTGCAAGACTCTCACTCTCCACATCGGGAAAGTTGGAAAAACTGATGTCTTTCATCTGCTGTTTACTTCGTCTGAAGACTGATAAAATGTTTCTGTACCCATAACAAAATGCACTTGCTTCCTATGAGATTAAATCTGTTATTTATTTGGGGTTAAAACTGGGCACAGCAGGAGGTGTCCTTGTCGTCTGATTTCCTCCCTGGGAAGAGTGGCAGAGAGCAAAAGCTTTGCAGACCGGGACGCTGGCTGATGCATCAGACTCCCTGTGCCATTTTTTCTCGGAAAGCCCTTAATAACAGCTCATGTCCTTTACGTTACGTGCCCAGCCCTGAACTAAGTGGCCATGTGTGTTCTGTCATCGTCACAACATCACCAGGAAATGAGAACTGGCATTGTCCCCATTTACCGAAGGGGAACGGAACCCAGGAGAGGTTCCGTGATGCACCCTATGTCACCCACCTGTCAGCTGACGTCATCCTGCACAGCCAGGATAAGCCCAGGCCGGCTGAGTCCAGACCCACACGATCCTTGTTGCTAAGGTGTCATCAACTTAGAATCTAATAGATTTGAGATAGTGACAAGTGAAAGTATATAAAGACCATAGGAAGCAGTATTAGAATTATGTTTGAGAATAAATTCAAAACACTTCGATGTCCATAAAAAGACAATGGCATATTCATTACAAACGCTATTTCCCACTTGAGCAAATCCCAAGAGACCTCCCTCTCTTATGCCATTTTCTATTGCTTGAGGTTAGAATTAAAGAAACTGCATTTCTTAGAAATAGTCTAAATCTGATTTTGCATGCGTTCAGGCCGGTTTTCACTTCTTACCTAGGACTGCTCCTGTGTATTAAAAATGTTTTTCAGTTGTAGAGAGTATCACATTAGAAGGTCAGCATATCCTTTTGGCCCTGAATTCAGGAGCCTTCCCAAATAAACTCGTGGTAGTCGAGAACTTCACACAGCGACAGTCAGCTCTCGTTGAAGTCACCAATTTCCCCCACCCAAGAAACAAACGTCGACCTCCAGGAAAGCCAGATGTCTTGGATGTCTGCGCAGGGCATCTGTTTCTGTTTGCCAGCCACAGGGACTCTCTTTGATGTCCTTTCCCTTTGCAAGTGCAGGTACAATGTAACTCAATTTGAGGCATCATCAGCCTGGCTTTCAAATCCAACCCCAGTAAGACTGCCTTTGTCTACAGTTCACGTTAAGCCCTTGAAAGGGATCTTACATTTCATTTGGAAATTGCTCTCTGAGCTGCTGGTTCGCCATCCTCATTACAATTACTGGGAATTTCAAGGGGCGGGTGGCTTCTCTGGAGCAAAGGGCCCCCAGGCTCTGCCAGGCGCTTTCTGCAGACACCGAGCTGAGCCGTCTGTGGGTGTGCTGCTCTCTTCCCCTGCACGTGTGAAGAAGGAAGGGGAAGGAGAAGTGCATGGAAGAACTGAAGGATAGGAGCATGCTCAAGCCGGGAGGAGTTCTGAAATCTCACTGGTGCCACGCAGCTGATCGGAGAGCTCGGATGAAGAAAGAAAGAAAGAAAGAAAGGATGCCTGCACGCTCCTGGGGCATGCTTCTAATCCCGGAAGGGCTCTGGGCCGCCCTGGAGCAGCGTGGGAGCCTCTGAGGCGCCACACAGTGTGGGCTCACGGGTAGCAGGTCCTCCTTGGAAGTGTCTGCTCAAAGGTTCCGTCGGTGCCAGCCCTTTGGCCAGCCTGTGAAACAACCAATGCTTAGGCCAGGGGAACCATTGACAGCGGGGAGACAGCGGGAAGACAACGGGAACACGCTGCAGTGATCCATTGCTGGGATCCAGAGGGATCTGAGCTTTTCTCCCCTATGTTGAGACACAAATGCAAACAGAGGAAATGTTAAAGGTGAAAAGAAAACTAAGGATCCAGGGAGGCTCTGGAGTTAGGGCGTGGGATGCAACATTGCAACTGGGCAGGACCTCTCTTAAAGCAACCCCAGGCACTCATTAAGTGTCTACCTTTGATTCCCCATCCACCATCAGAAGGAGGGGATTGAACCTGGGTGGCTGAGAATGAACACTTTCTTCCCCCTTACCTGCTTCCTCTCCAAGTCAAGAGAATAAAAACCTCATGGGACGGGACCTCCAAAACCCCTTAAGATGTGTGTGCAGTTCCGAATGCCATCATTCTCTTTCGCAAACCCCCTGCATTCCCTTTAATCAAGACAATGCTTGCAATCCCGTAGCTATGTCAAACTTCTCTAAGATTCTTTAGACCTTGATCTGTCCCTCTTTGTGCCTTTTTAGCTAACTTTTTAAAAAAGAATCCTTTTTCCCTAAACATCTCCAACTTCAGGAAAAAATGTGACAACCTCTCATCAGCCCGCATGTTTTGTGACAGATCTGTGATTATAATTCAGCAGCCCTGTCGAGAGAAGCGCACTCAAGCTTTTTTCTGTGGCTGCTTTTTAAAGAGCGCAGTGAACTCCTTGATGCTCTAATGAGAGCTTTCTACACCTTGCCAAAGCAGGAGGCGACAGGTGGGATGTACAGAAGGTGGGAGTTATCATTAATAAATAAAAGCAAAATAAATACACTCCCAAAAGTCAGTCTGAACCTTACTGTCCAGAGAAAACAAAGCAGCGATAGCATGGATGGCCCCATCAGATAAAGGGATGCCACAGGGAGGGCGACCCTCCGGGGCCCAGAGGAGAGCAGGTTTGGGTTGATAGCTCTGGAATGCAGCTGCGGGTAGAAGCAACAGGAAAGCCCATTTCCTCTGTTTACACAGAAGGGCTTTTACAACAATGAGCCATGTCTGTAAATGGCATGGACAGGAACAACCACGCACTCCCTCCCCATTGCTGGAACTCTGCAAGCAGAGGCTGGGTGATCACGGGCAGAGAGGGCACGCAAAGTGTTGTCTTCTTTGTTTGGAGGTGAAATTAGATAGCAAAAAGCCAGAAGTGCCTTCCAACTCTTAAGACTCTGCGACTCTACAGCTGTGGACAATCAATCAATTTCTCTGTCTGAGAAACAAGGGCCTTGGCACAAAATGGGCTCTCTGAGGTCCATCCCAGCCCGAGGTGGTCTGAGTCACCTGCTACATTTGTGATGTTGGAGGCAACGCTCACACCTGGGACCTAGCAAAGCCCTTGAGCTGCTCTGGGCCTCACTGCAAGGTCTTTCCTTTAATGTACAAGCAAGACTGAAGTCAGGAGACACAGCCACCAAGTACTTGAAGCACCACAGCAAAGGACAAACAGGTCAAACACTTTGAAGACAAAAGATCTTCTGAACCTTGTTTCGGACAACACCAAGCAAGAAGAGCACTGGGCCAGGGCTTAGAGATCCTTTTTGCGGAATTTAAGGGAACTCTCCTGGAAGCTTATGTTGGTGGCTTGGCTGGCAGAGTAGCTCTCCGATCCCAGAGGCTTGTTTCAAAAGAGGAAATGGCCCCCAAAAGGCATCCCGCATGCTTCATTCCCAGAAAACCATCTCCCCAGGCCTCATTCCAGGGACTTTGGTCTGTTGGCCTCACGAGTGTTTGGTATACAGTTGTTGCACAAAATGTGTTTGGCTGAAAAAAAAGTTTTATCAAAGGAAAATGTCTATTTATAGCAAATCTATTCTAAGCTTGTATAATCACTTCAAATAAGTATATTATATAACCTATTTTTAATTACCTTGACAATTCCAATTGGGACATCAGTAAGGCAGAGTGAGGAACTAAGGACAGCTGTGTTGCACACAGCACAATAAATAGAAAGGCCGTGTATCAGGACTACCAGGAGGATGAAGCCCCAGCTTCTGATTCAGCTTGTCCCAGGATCCAATGGACATTTGCCTCTCAAGGAACCACTTGTCTGAGGTGTGGGCACCCATGTGAACAGACGGGCTCACGTGTTTTTCTCTCTAAACTGTTGGGAAACAGAAAAGAGGGGGTCCCTTTGCCTATAAAATAGAAATGCAAGAATGGCGTCTTGCCTAGTGGTTAAAACACCACTTGGGACACTCACATCTGATATGGGGTGTCCGGGTTTCAGTACTGGCCTTGTGGGCATTTGGAGTCAGTTTCTTTTTCTCTCAAATAAATAAAACAAGTAGTAAATTTAAATTAAAAAAAAAAAACAATTAAATGCAAAGTCTTTAAAGAGTCTTCCTGCTCACGAAGGTTCAAGTCTTTAGCCCCCGCCACTGACCACCTGTCTAGCCGTGATGGTGCTAGGTCAAAGCACCTTCCATTCTCTCCCACGTCTTGGATCTTCTCCAAGCTTCTCTCCACTCTTCCCCGATACTTGCTCCAAGTTCCAATGAGAATACCTTCTAAGCATTTTGTGAGTCTTATTTCACGATGCTAACCCAATTCCATCACACCTTCAGCTCCGTAGCTCAGAACTCCTTGATACTCCTGGACAACTTTCTGTCACCTGTGCAGCACCACACTCCAAGCAGTGCTTTGTGGCATTTGGACAGACTTGGACTAACGTCCGAAGAAAGAGCATGTCAGAGAGGGAGGAGGAGAGTACAGAGTTCAGAAAACCCTGACTGTGTGGCACCCAGGACACAAGAACCAAAAAGAAGATAAAATATTAAGTGGAAGTATTTTGAAAAATTCAGGATGTATGGTTACCAAATATGAGGGCAGTTCAACAAGGACATGGGAATGAAATTAAAAGATATGTTTATTTTTGTGTGAATAATTTTTGAAACTCAGAGTTTCTTCATAAGGAACTGTATTTCTGTGAACTCTTTGAAGACCCCACATATATGTTCACTAGCTTTTCAAACTGCACAAGTCAACAGATGGTCTCCTGTAAGACTGACCATGTCCTCTGCTAACAATTTTTGGTGCAATCTGTCAAACATCGCTGGATGGGTTACTAGTCTTTAGTTCACTGAAGGTAGCTAGTTTGAAGCTAGTTTCTTGCACCCAAGTTTTCTCTCTCTGAATAGACTATAATCTCACTGATAACAAGGATCCTACCCTAATAATCTCTATACCCATGGTTCATTGTAGTGAGCCCGTAATAATTTGCTCAATAAACATGGGATGGATGGGTGGTTGGACAGATGGATGGGTGGTTGGATGGTTCACTGGAGCCCACAACTTAAAGTACAATTCATGTAGGGTCAGAGACTGTGTAGGTATACGCAATTTCAAGGAGAAGATAGAAGAGAGACAAGTCAGGAGAAAAACAGAGCAGAGCCCTTTGTCTCCCTGGTTGGGACAGGGGAGGAGGGAGGATGAGGAAGGGACTTAGAAGTCTGTACCTACACTTCTGTCAAAGGAGTCTTCAAAGCTCCTTCCAGCCTGAGAGACCACTGGACTACGAATTGTGAATTCCTGGTCAACATGAAGATGCTTTTCCCAGATAAAGCAGAGGGTGGCAGGCAGTTTTGAGCCCTGTTTTAAGGAAAAGTCATTACAATTTAATCATGATTCACATGATGAGCTAATTGTCCTCCCAAAAGAGGAAATTTTGTGCATTTCAAAAACACTGCAAATCTGAACATGAGTCCCTTGCCATGGCATTGAAGCTGAAGGACATCCTCTCAGCCTCCCTCTTCTCTTATACAACGTTGCTGATTCCTCTCGTGAACCTGCCAACTTGGATGCACAGAGCGACATGGCCCATGGCCATCCCATCCCACCCACCCTTTGTCCAGCTGATCCCTGACCAACACAGTAATGAACAGCAGAGGCTACCAAAAACTCTACACACACATGCACTCACCCTCGCACTCACCTACGCAGAGCTGCTGTGAACAAATTGCTGAAGCACATTCAAGTTCAAGCGCATGAGTGGGAGCAGAACAGAGAGATTCTGATCTTTGACCTGCCATATGGAAGAAGAGAGAAAACTCTCACGTCCCCATGCTTGTGTGTCCTGCAATGTTTATCATCTGCGATCATGGGAAGTGCATTTTCTCACCATGTTCCTTTTCCTCCTGCAGCCCAGGGTTGGAGAAGACAAGGTGTATGCAGGCCAGGAGGGGCCAAAGCAGACTGCATCCCAGATGGAGCCTCTGGGGGCTGCTAGATGGGCCTAACCTGGGGTAGCTGTGCCTCTAGGAGCCCCTTCAACACTCGGTAGCATTGGGAAAGTTCAAGGCTGGAGTTGCTTCCAGAGAGATGATCTAGCAGTCTCCTGGGAATGCTGTAACAAATTTCTACAAACTGGGTGGTTAAAGCCACATAGATTTATTCTCTCACGTCCCTGGAGACTGGGAGTCTGAACTCAAGGGGTCAGCAGGCCAGGCTTCCTCTGAAGGCCCTAAGGAAGAATTCTCCCCCAATTCTTGCTAGATTCTGGGGGTGCTGCCAGTCCTTGGCTTATTGCCGCATCACTGCCATGTCTGTCGCCCTCTTCACACGGACTCTGTGTGTGTGTGTGTGTGTGTGTGTGTGTGTCCCTTCTCTCCCTAAATGGTTGGCACCAGCTTTAGGGGCAGGGCAGTGTCTCCTTCAGCTTTCTAACACTCCCTTTCCTTATATAACTGAGCAAAATGTATTCCCATGCAGGTGTGAAGCCCAGAACCTTTGCCACACTCCCAAGGGCTTAGACCATCACCCTCTCCCCTGCTCTCCTGCTCCTGACCTCTTGCTGCCCTTCTGTGTCTGCCCCGACTTCAGGTCTCCAACTTTTGTCTCCATGGCACCTGACACAGCCGTGTGACTCCACCGAGGGCTTGCAGAACAGCCCAGGAAGCTGCTGTCAGCCGTCCTCGAGCGTCTCTTCCCTGCTCCATCTCCTCCCATCACTGGGCTCGCTCTCTGCCCTTGTTTCCTTGGTCTCCTCTTCACTGGATTCTCATCTCCGTAACTGAGGGGCACCCGGCCCCAGTATTCTCACGCACCAAGGGAAAACACAGTTCGTCTAAGTCCATGACGACTCCAAGATACCAAGAGATTTGCTCTCCATCTCTCGTCAACAAAGGGCCCAGCTTTGCACATTAAAAAAAAATGACGTCATTAAGGCGTTTGGTAAACAAAAGAGCCTTAGGAAGATGAGGAACTGTAGAAGCCTCGGACTGAACAATTTACCTCCATTTCACAGGCAGAACAACCCAGAGCCATTTCCCCTTCCCATTACGCATCTGAATATCCTGTGGGTGTCCCGTCCAGGGTGACCTGGACCTGAGCTCCCAGCATTGTACTGTGGTCCGCGTGCCGAGTAGCCAGAGCCACCCTCCTGGAATCCTCAGCTGTTCTGAGAGCAGTTTTGAAGGCCGCCATCCTCACATCCTCGCTATTCCGCTCACCGGCTGAGCCTCAGCCCCGATCTCATCTCTTTGAGGACTCCACCTCATCACTATTCACTGGCTCTTCCGAGAATCAACTCGGAGAATTTCCCCGCCACCAAGCACTGCTTGTCCCCATAAACCGCTTTCTGCTTCCTGTTGTTAGCCATGTCTGGGTGTAAACATCTTCTCCCCCAGCAGTGAGACTCCAGGTCAGGAAGCAGGAACCATTCCATGCCTCATATTTCTGTGGCACCTTGCTCATAGTCAGTGATCTGTGTATAAAGATCCTGTAACCTCCCGCTGCTAAAACCATTTCCAGATGCCCACAGAAAGACCCAGTATAATCCATGCTGAAGACCAGTTATCCATGAGTGACTTACACTGGGCCAACTCTTAATCCCAATCTCGCCCTCCCTAGTATGCAGGATTCTCCCTGCACAGCTTCTGCACACCTGGAAAATCCACATGGTGGATTGCAGAACGTTGGCACCGGCTGGGCACCTGAAGATGTGGACTCCAGTAAGCCTCCAACTGGCTGTGTAACCAAGACCAAACCCTCGACCTTCCTGCGCTTCTGTTCTTCACATCTGCCTTCCTCCGGGTCCTCACCCCATTGTCCATCCAGGAACTTCTCACCAGACAGGAACCGATGCCTGTGCATCTGTCTCTGCTGTTCCCTCACCCCGGGACAGCTCTTCTTCCCTCTTCAGCTCCATGACCTTTACCCCGTGTGGTGCTCCTTGCTCTTTCTGTCTCTCGCCCCCAGAGACTGGACCTTAGCCACTTCTGCACCCTCCCTCCAAGCCTGGTTCCAGCACACAGTAAGAACTTAAGGAATGGGTAATGTTTCAAATGAACAGAAGAATCTTTAAATGGAAGGGAAGGAATATCACCAATCATCAGGAAAATACAAATCAAAACGACGATTAGGTATCCACTTCACACCTGTTAGGATGGCCACCATTTAAAAAAAGAAGGAAGGGCCGGCACCATGGCGCAGTAGGTTAATCCTCTGCCTGGGGCGCCAGCATCCCATAAGGGTGCCGGATTCTGTCCCAGTTGCTCCCCTTCCAGTCCAGCTCTCTGCTGTGGCCCGGGAAGGCAGTGGAGGATGGCCCAAGTGCTTGGGCCCTGCACCCGCACAGGAGACCAGGAGGAAGAACCTGGCTCCTGGCTTCAGATCGGCTCAGTTCCGGCCACTGCAGCCATCTGGGGAGTGAACCAACAGAAGGAAGACCTTTATCTCTGTCTCTCCCTCTCACTGTCTGTAACTCTACCTCTCAAATAAATAAATAAAAAGTCTTAAAAAAAAAAAAAGAAAAGAAGAAGAAGAAGAAAAAAAATCACACCAGACAGGTGTTGTGAAAATGTGAAGAAACTGGAACATTTGTACACCATTGGTGGTCCTGTAAATTAGGACCCCCATTGTGGAAAACAGTATTTGAAGTTCCTCAATAAATTAAAAATGGAATAACCATGTGATCCAGCAGTCCCACTTGTGAGTGTATATTCAAAAGAACTGGGGATAGAGTCTCAGATATTTGTACACCGTGTTCACTGCAGCATTATTGTCCAATGTCAAGATCCACTGTCAGATGACCGGATAAGGAAGGATGGTACATCTATACCACCGCATATTATTCATTTTAAAAACTGAGAGCTGAGCAAACCTCTCTGTGTGTATGTTGCCCAGCTTCAGGTATCTGTTGCAGTAATGGAGAGCTAACTAATACACCGGCTCACTCTGCACCACCATCACCATGGGTAAGTCAGTGCATTTAACCAGGTGTCCAAGATTCACAGACCCACTTTATTCTGTACACAGTATCTCTTTTTGCTATGACTGGAGAAAAGCCTTCCCCCATGTCATAAATATATGTGCGCGTGATTGACAGCAAAATGACAGCTTCACATCGGGAGTGTTGGAGAGAGCCGATTCCCCTAATCACCATCCAATGCCGGCCTGGTATCAATCTGCCTTCTGCGCATGGAAATCCAAATGACTGCTCCTCTCTGCCTGGGAGCCGCCTGTGGGAGAAGCGCACCTTGTGAAAAGGAATTTAAGAACCGTTTAGACAAGGGAAGACTCCCCTGTGCGCCTCACCCTTTCTGTGTGTGTGTGTGTGTGTGCAGAGTTCCCACTGTAAACACCCTGGACAGTTTGTCTGAAGCTCAGGCCAAAGGAAGGCATGACCATTGCCACAGCTGCTGTGATATTCCCCAAGAAAAACTTTTTTCACTTTGCCCTTTTCTTGACGTCTGAGATGGGGTCAGAAGCTGCTAAAGACCAGTTTCTCTGCAACAGGGTTCCCACGTAAAAGCTGTCCTGCTTCTTCCCAGTGTCTCCAAATCAGGGTCTCAGAGTCCATTCTGACAGCTGGGATTCGGGTCTCTGCCAGGATGGTTTGAGGTCTGGAATATCCCTTGCACAAGTTTTAATGCTCTTTAGAGACTCCCTATTAAAATACTTGTGTCCTCATTTGGAGTTTCCGGCTCTGTGTTTGAACTGAGCCCTGTCCAGCTAAAAAGGGAAAGAAAACACACCCTGTGCTCTTTACTGCCTGATCCAGCCAGATACACACCAACCTTTATTGTTAGTGGCACCAACTTCTAGACCATCTGCCCAGCCTGGAGATTCCAAATGGCTCTCCAAGGTCAAGAGCCTCGTGTAGACTCAGGGTTTGGAAGAAGTCAATTGGGATCTCCCAAGTGCATCTCAGGCCACCTCCTGAGCCTGCAAACACTTATCAGGATAATTTTTAACCCCAAATTAGCATCAGATGATTTTAGCCACGGTGCTATTTATGTCATAAAATTCCGAGTCGTTACTGCTGGAAAGGATCTTTGAGATCTTCCAGCCCAACCACTTCATTCGACAACTGAGAAAACCAGGGGGAAGAGGGGCAGTGAATTAAAGTTCACCAAAGGACATACTGCTGGTTGGTAACAGAGGAGGGACTGGAACCCAGCCAGGCCACCTGAGCCCCCACAATTGTACTCTTTCCACTACAACCCATCAGCGTTCCCAGATAACCAAAACACGGACAAGACCCCGCCAGTGGTTGGCCAACTTCAGTCAATATTTGCTGGCACAAAATCGCAGTAGAACCTAGAGCTTTTGCAATCTGCATGTGTATGATCTGTTGCGATTTTTTGACTTCTCGCTAATGGGCAAGGCGCTGTGTTGATTTAGTTTGTCCACGCTGAGTGTTTCCCTCTCCTTTACCAGATTCACCGTCTACAAATGTTCCATCAAGATCCAGCCCGTTGCTCCTCTCCTGCTCTCCTGGAAGCTTCCACATGACACTTTCTGATCCCTTGAGGGCAGCTGATGGGGATGCGGGGGCTGGTTGCAGGGTGGGGGGACAACAGAATTAGGACTGGGGTTTTCTGACCTTTGACTCTGGGGGCTTTGCTCTATGGGGCCATTGAATCAAGAGTCGGGGAACCTGGGTTTGAGTTTGGGTCTGATTGACCCCAGTCGGGCTCCTCCAGAAAGGCTCACCCCCAGCCTGGCCTGCGGAAGCCAGGGAGGGTCTCAGGTGCCACTGACCCGTGCTCTCCGCTTCCAGTCCTGCCGGCTGCTCGTTTCCAAGCTTGCTGTCTGTGCTTCCCTCCAGGAACCTACTGCAGCACCATCCGCCAGTTGTGTGCTCTGCTCCCCTCTGCAAGTTCACTCACCCACACTCGCCCACAGCCTGTGGTTCTGGATTCCCAGTCCCTGCTCTGTCCAGACCATCTGGGGCTAGACTTCTCCAGGGCTGAAGGTTCACCTAGACTGGGCTGCGGGGAGGTACCTGGTGATTCCTGGCTCTAGACAACTGTGCACCTGCAGAGCCCCACAGAGATGTCCCACTGGGGTTGGGATCAACTAAATGAAACCACTGTCTGGCTTCTCCCAGGTGTCAGTGGGGTCTGCCCCTGACCCCTACTCCTATTGCTCCTGGATCCCTGAGGTGGATCCAGGCCAGTGTAGGGCCACCCTGTCTTACTGAAGTCAAGGACGCCGGGCTGGACACACATGATTTATAAAAGTGCTGCACACACCCAAGTGCGTAAACGCAAGTATTATTTCTTAGGTTGTTGGTGTGAAAGGCGTGTAAGAAGATAGGTAGGGTGTGAAGAATTCAGTCATTAGAAAAGCAAGGCTGCTGGTTCCCATTAGGTAAGTTTGATTATTAACGTCTTTAAAGAGATTTGGTTTTGAAACGGGGCTGAAATGTACCCTAAATGAGGAGGAAGACTGCAGATCTGAACACCCTGGGCCCATCCCTCCCCTGGTTCATGGATGTCACTCATCCCCCACAGCAGAGATCAACACAAAGACTGGATCTTGAGGGCTTATATTTTTAGGCCTGTGTGAGTTTCTCGTTAGAAGTTCTAAATCTGGTGGTACAATGAATGGCCTCTGTTTCTATTTAAGTTTTGTTGATCAAAAAATCTGGGTTCGTGATTTGTCCCCTTGACAATTTCCGAAAGCACGTGCCTTGCTCAGGCAGCTCTCGGACTGACGCAGCGTGGGCCCTGTCCGATGTGCTGGGCTCTGTCTCGCTCCCAGAGCCCTGAGAAAGGTCACACAGGGAGTGTAGCAGAAATATGCCGGCGACCCCTGGGTGAAAAGCAGCGCAGGCTGAGCTGACCAAGCCCATGGAGGCCCCCAGAGGCCCAGGGAGACCTCCGCTCCCCGCAGATCTGCTGATGGGGCAGCCTGCAGAGTTGGGCTGTGGCGGCTACAGGGGCTGATTGTGCCGCCTTGGGCGTCTTTTTGGCTTCTGGTTGTGTCTTGAGCCCAAAAATTCAGAGCTGTAAGATGTTGCCAGTCTGCTCAGCAGTCAACCCAAATGGTAAACCCTTCAAAGCAGGTGTCTCGCTGGCAAATTCTGACAATGCCCTTGTACATTATCTGAGGTTACAGGTGCAGAAGATGGGGAACCAGTGGGGCGTGGGTGGAGACAGGACAAGGACGGGGAAGAAGCCAAGCAAAGGTGTGATTGCAGGTGAAGTCCCAGCCTGCCTGATCCCAGGGAAAATCTGCAGTCAAAATCACGTGTCAGGGTTTCTCCTCCCGGAGACCACTGGGGCCCAGAGGGTGTCATGAACTCCCGGGGTTTTCTGGATCTTTGCTACCCCGCTCAGTCAGGAGCCCAAGGGTGGTCGCTCAGAGCAGGGCTCATATGGAAGCTAGGCACCTGGAGCCATGGGACAGGACAGGCACGTGGAACCAGTAAGAGGCTCCCAAGAGCCTGGCAGAACACCCAGCTCACTTCACCCCGGAACGACTGAGACGGTGGCAGAAGGACTATGTCCTCCATTTATAGACCAGGAAACCAGGATAGGGGAAGTTGTGCCTAAAGCCCCACGTTCAGGGTAGATAACGGGCGACCGGAACTCACCAGGCTGCGTCTCACTCCTCCCAGCTCTTCCCTCTCTACCACGGACATGCATTTTCTTGCTGCCTGCCATGGTTTCCCACCTGGCCCATGATGACGTGTGTCCAGAGGAAGCAATCAGGAAATCACCTCAGCTGGGTTCCAAAACCAACGCGAGCTTCCTCGGGGCTTTGCCGATGGTTTAGATAACCCAGGACACCTCCCCTCCCCACTGCCCGCACAAAGCACCAGGGGCTAGGGGCACTTCCTCACTTGCTCATCTCAGCAGCTTCCAAGGAGCCTTGCCGGAGCCCACCCTGTACCTGTGGCATCCCTTGTCCTTCCTTCTAGTCCCTTCCAAGTCACACTCTCCTTGCTTCTCGTGGCCGATGCCCCCACCACCCTGGGTCTCCTGCTCTCCGACCTCCCTGGAAATCGGCTGTGCGGCCTTTTCAGCCCATCTTCTCTTCCTGTCCAGCTTCATTGAGTCTCTGCCCGAAGGCGAGATCTCTTTCTGAGGGCTGGCTTCACACCTGACGCCACGGTCGCTGCACCTTCCGGTGCTTCATGGCTGACAGATGCTTGGACAGCGTTTAGTCACCTGGTGTGGGAGATGGAAAAATGGAAGCGCTGGTATCATTCACAAGTCACGGCTGTGCTCCACTGGGAAATGTGGCCCTGGGGTTTTCACATGGGCATTTCCTTTTCTGGGGTGGCAAAGACAATGAAGGGCTCCGGAGTCAACCTGGGTTATTTACTGTGTGGCCTCAGATACACTTCACTTCTCTGCCTCTGTTTTCTACCCTGGAAAATGGGTTAACAATACTCACAGCACCTGTCTCATAGGGCTGAGGGATTAGATGAGTCTTACTCATGTAAAGAACTCAAAAGGGTGCAGAGTAAGCAATCTAAATATCCTTGTCTGTCATTATTATTGCTAATGGCATTTGACAAGAGTCGGGAGGTCAGGTGTCTATCTAAATATTCCATATCTAAGAAGATTGTGGGCCGGCGCCGCGGCTCACTAGGCTAATCCTCCACCTAGCGGTGCCGGCACACCGGGTTCTAGTCCCGGTCGGGGCACCGGATTCTGTCCCGGTTGCCCCTCTTCCAGGCCAGCTCTCTGCTGTGGCCAGGGAGTGCAGTGGAGGATGGCCCAAGTGCTTGGGCCCTGCACCCCATGGGAGACCAGGAAAAGCACCTGGCTCCTGGCTCCTGCCATCGGATCAGCACAGTGCGCCGGCCACAGCGCGCTGGCAGCGGCGGCCATTGGAGGGTGAACCAACGGCAAAGGAAGACCTTTCTCTCTGTCTCTCTCTCTCACTGTCCACTCTGCCTGTCAAAAAAATAATAAATAAATAAATAAATAAATAAATTAAATAAATAAAAAAAACACAAAGGATTAAAAAAAAAGAAGATTGTACTATGTCACCCTCTCGGGGCGGGGGGGCTTTCCCTGTCCACTCTATCTTTTTGAATTGCACTTTATCAAAAATAGCAAAACATCTATCCATTGTTTCCACTTCCATGACCATACCCCCAGTTTCATTCCTTAGCACAGGAGCCAGCCTCGTGGCACTGCGGATTAAGCCACCAGTGGCTACACTGGCATCCCGTGTGGGGCTGCTCCACTTCCAGTCCAGCTCCCTGCTGATGCGCCTGAGAAAGCTGCAGCAGAAGGCCCTCGTGCTTGAGACCCTGCGCTCACATGGGAAAGACCCAGATGGAGTTCCGGGTTCCTGGCTTCAGCCTGGCTCAGCCCCACCTCTTGCAGCCATCTGGGGAATGAACCAGCAGATGGAAGATCTGTCTCTCTCTCTCTCCCTGTCCCCCTCTAACTCTGCCTTTCAAATGCATCTTTAAAAAAATTCCTTAGGCCAGCGCCCCGGCTCACTAGGCTAATCCTCCGCCTAGTGGTACAGGCACACCAGGTTCTAGTCCTGGTTGGGGTGCCGGATTCTGTCCCAGTTGCCCCTCTTCCAGGCCGGCTCTCTGCTGTGGCCCAGGAGTGCAGCGGAGGATGACCCAGGTGCTTGGGCCCTGCACCCCATGGGAGACCAGGAGAAGCACCTGGCTCCTGGCTCCTGACATCAGATCAGCGCGGTGCGCCGGCCGTAGCGCGCTGGCCGCGGGGGCCATTGGAGGGTGAACCAACGGCAAAGGAAGACTTTTCTCTCTGTCTCTCTCTCTCACTGTCCACTCTGCCTGTCAAAAAAAAAAAATTCCTGGCCGGCGCCGCGGCTCACTAGGCTAATCCTCCGCCTAGCGGCGCCGGCACACCGGGTTCTAGTCCCGGTTGGGGCGCCGGATTCTGTCCCGGTTGCTCCTCTTCCAGGCCAGCTCTCTGCTGTGGCCAGGGAGTGCAGTGGAGGATGGCCCAGGTGCTTGGGCCCTGCACCCCATGGGAGACCAGGAAAAGCACCTGGCTCCTGGCTCCTGCCATCGGATCAGCGCGGCGGCCACTGGAGGGTGAACCAACGGCAAAGGAAGACCTTTCTCTCTGTCTCTCTCTCTCACTGTCCACTCTGCCTGTCAAAAAAAAAAAAAAAAAAAAAAAAAATTCCTTACACGTTTCTCAGATGACTTCCACGGCCTCTACAAAGACCACTCCATTGTGTTTCCTTCCCTTCCAATGCATCTTGGAAGGCAGCTCCC
Organism: Oryctolagus cuniculus; assembly: GCF_964237555.1. Lineage (NCBI taxonomy): Eukaryota > Metazoa > Chordata > Mammalia > Lagomorpha > Leporidae > Oryctolagus > Oryctolagus cuniculus. The sequence goes on along the minus strand of NC_091446.1, from coordinate 16,339,336 downwards.
ATTTCTACTCTTTCTTTTGCTGTGAATGATACATGACACTTGCACCTGTTGATGGGGTACCACGTGATGTTTGATTAGTGTATGTATCGAGCAGTGAGGAGTTCAGTGCGTTAGCCTGTCCATTGCCTTGAACCATCGAGCGTGTTCCCACTCTGGCCACCCTGCGTGCCGTGGCAGCCCTCTCCCTTCTCTTCCCTCCTCTTCCCTCCCCCCCACCTCTTCTCTTTCCCTGCTTGTCATTTTCTAACCTGCTCTGTAATGTACTTATTTGATTGTCTGTCCCCCTGCTAGAAGGGGAGGCCAGGGCAGAAGTTCCTGCCTCTTTTCTCCCGTGCTGCAGCTCCCAGGGCCTGGAAGCACACCAGCACACAGTAGGGCCACAGTAAGATCCACTGAGGGGTTAAGTGACAAATCTGGGATCCAGGGATGTGTGGGCAGCTGGGGCTTGGACAAGGGCCTTGGGTGTCTTTCCCAGGACTCACCCCCCTTCTCTGATCCCCCTCTGCCAACACCCACAAATACACAGTGACATTTCAACAGCAAATCTCACACACACAAAAATCTCCACTTCTATATGCAGGGACCTCATGGATTCAAGAGACGCAGAGCTGCGAGTGACAAAGTCATCTGGTTTCCAGCTCTGACTTTTTGGTGAGTTGGGCAAGGCCCTCTGCCTCTGAGTCCTCTTCCTCTGCCCAATTGTCACCAGGCCCCTCCCAGCTTCCTCTCTTGCAGAGCACAGAAGTGGCCCGCAGCCTTCCAGGTTACCCCTGATCTAAATCAGCAAGGAGGCTCCGGGTGCAGCTGCTGTTGACAGCGCTGGCCACCGGGGAGGAGCTGCGGGGAACTGGCTTCCTAGGGAGGCCTGGCCGGCTCTCCTTGGTCATGCCGGAGGCAGCTCGGGGCAGGAGGGGCCGGGCCAGTTGCCGAATCCTTTGAAGATGGGATAGCTGCGTGGGTGGGGCGCGTGTCTGGACTGGGCAGGTTTTTTTTTCTTATTGGCAAGAATTTCCGCCTCTGATGGCATTCATTTTTTTCCCAGGAACTCCCTTTAGCTAAAAGAGAAAAGAAAAAGCAAACAAAAACACCCGTCCCTGAACAAGGAGACCTTCTCTTTTTGACTGCGAGTCCCTGATAAGAAAAGCCCTCTGCCAGCCGCGGTACCTGTTCCAGCGCCGCGCCTGCCCCGGCGCTGCCTGTGGCTGCTTGCCCTGGCCAGGCTCCTCGAGTGTGATGAGGGCAGCGGGAGAGGGAAGTAGATGGCAGGCAGCCTTCAGGTGGTCGCCACAAGGTCAGCTGTGGAGGAACCGCTGGTCCCCAGGGACTTGAATTCAAGCTGTCGGCCACGTGTGCAAAATTGACTCTGATTTATAGCGCCCTCTCTACTACTTCCCATTCCAAAAATCCTGAGAAGGGATGGGAGATGCGGACTTGAATCTCTCAGTCAAGAACTCCTAAAGGAATCCCATGCTCGTTTTTCTCCCATTTCTGCAGTGAGCACCTTCATTTCCACCTGTGCCTCTCGGAAGCACTCGAAACCTCAGCATCCTCTGTGTAAACCCCCGGTTTCCTAATGAACCAGTTACTGGCAGGTGCTGGGGGAGCCGTCTCTTAGCAGCAGAGTTCAGGATATCTATCACTGGTAGGAGATGCTTCTGCTCATATTGGTATTGCTGTGTGCTACCCTAACACTTTGGTCTCTTCCAAGAAGTTTCTTGGTCTGACTGGGACTCAGGAGCCGTGGATATCAGCACCAGCTCTGTGACTAGTTGCTACAGGACTTCCAGGAATCCATTTCTCTGGCTTCAACCTCACCCACCTCAAGTTGGCATGTAGTCTCTCTAAGACTCCCTCTACCTGTTGTGCTGGGTTTAAAATTCTACACTTGACAATTTTCGGTTTTTCACTATCATATCTTGATCAGGACAAGTATATTGATTTGTATCAGAATTAAGATGCAAGAGTTAAAAGCAGTCACTCCTTGGTAGACTGTGCCATTATCAAAGAATTGCAAAGTGGAGGCTGGTGTTGTGGCATAGTGGGTAAAGCTGTGGCCTGCAGTGCCGGCATCCCATATGGGTACCAGTTCGAGTCCTGGATGCTCCATTTCTGGTTCAGCTCCCTGCTAACAGCCTGAGAAAGCAGAGAAAGATGGTCCAAGTCCTTGGGCCCTTGCACTCATGTGGGAGACCTGGAAGAAGCTTCTGGCTTCTGGCTTCAGCCTGGCCCACCCCTGGTTGTTGTGGCCTTTTGGGGAGTTAACCAGCAGATGGAAGATCTCTCTCTGTCTCTCTCTCTCTCTTTCTCTATAACTCTACCTTTCAAATAAATAAAATAAATCTTAAAAAAAAAAAAAGAAAAAGAATTGCAAAGAGCACCTCCCAAGGTGCTGTAATACCCTTCTTGTAATCTATGTTTAGGAAGTTTTGAGAAATGTGAGTGAGTTATGTGCAGAGTTAATGAGCCAGGCTACTTAACATAACAAAGTAATAATTTTAATGGTAAAGAGTCACATGTCTAATAACAGATGAGTGGCTAGATAGAATAAATCCACACAACATAATGTGTTTATAGCATTAAAAATGATTTTTTAAAAGATTTATTTATTTATTTATTTGAAAGTCAGAGTTACATAGAGAGAGGAGAGGCAGAGAGAGAGAGAGAGAGAGAGAGAGGTCTTCCATCTGCTGGTTCACTCCCCAAATGGCCGCAATGGCTGGAGCTGCGCCGACCCAAAGCCAGGAGCCAGGAGCTTCTTCCAGGTCTCCCACATGGGTACAGGGGCCCAAAGATTGGGCCATCTTCTACTGCTTTCCCAGGCCGTAGCAGAGAGCTGGATAGTAAGTGAAGCAGCTGGGACTTGAACCTGCACCCATATGGGATGCTGGCACTGCAGGCAGTGGTTTTACCTGCTACTCCACAGTGCCACAGTGGGAAGCCTGGCAAACACATTCCCATTGTTTTCTTTCTTTCTTTCTTTCTTTCTTTCTTTCTTTCTTTCTTTCTTTCAAGATTTATTTATTTATTTGAAAGTCAGAGAGAAAGTTACACAGTGAGAAGAGAGGCAGAAAGAGAAAGCGAGGTCTTCCACCCGCTGGTCCACTCCCCAGATGGCCACAACAGCCAGAGCTGCGCTGATCTGAAGCCAGGAGCCAGAAACTTCTTCCGGCTCTCCCACATGGGTACAGGGGCCCAAGTGCTTGGGCCATCCTCCACTGCTTTCCCAGGCCACAGCAGAGAGCTGGATTGGAAGTGGAGCAGCTGGGACTCGAACCGGTGCCCAGATGGAATACCGGCACTGCAGGCGACAGTTTTACCTGCTACACCACAGCGCTGGCCCCCAATTCTTTCCTACCCTTTGACTTCCTCTGCTATCCCTAGGATTGCCAAGTTCCCCACCAAAAGATGACAGGAGGAAGGCCAGTTACAAGAAAACTGTCAACTGGCTGTGATGGAACCTGTTTTTCTTATTGAAATGGAGATTTTAGGTCAGAGAGCCCAACAAAAAGCAACACAAAAGGAACTCATTGAAATGCAGGTCCTCAGATTGAGACTAGCACCACTTAACTCTTAATTTAGAAGAGAGATGGAACAGAACGCAGTCCGTTTCCCAGAAAATATGGCACTGTTCCCTGCTTGAGCAAAGTGGGTTTAATCTGCCTTCTATTTTAAGGCCTGGCCCCATATTTTGTCCTGTTACCTTATCTCTCTTTATCGACTGCTAACGTTTTTATTGTTGCAAGCCACCTGAAATCCTTTCTGGAACAAGACACACTCACTCCCACTAACAGTAACTAGAAAGCCCTCATGGATCTGTGCCACAGCCAAGACTCTCTCCTCCCCTCCCGACCCCCACTTTGTCTCCTGAGAGGGTGGAGACAGCATGGTCTTGACCGTTTCTACTCTTGACCGCGGGCTGGTGTTGGAGAAGGTCAAGTGCAGCCAGCGTCCGGCTGAGGGCCTATCGTAGGCACCCAGAGTAATTCTTGCGTGGTATGAAATGAATGTTTGTGTCTCCACCAAGAAGCCCTGTTTTGGAGCCCTAATGCCCAGGGTGCTGGTTAGGAGACGGGGCCTCGGGAGTGATTAGAAGTAGATGAAGTCCTGTGGGTGGAGCCCCCACGATGGGATTACTGCCCTCGTTAGAAGAGCAAGAGACCAGGGCTTGCTCTCTAGGTTACGTGAGGACACGGTAAGAAGGCGACGGTGTGCAAAGCAGGAAGGAGCCCTTCACTAGGAACTGAATCTGCCCTCCCCTTGATCTTGGACTTCAGCCTTCAAGTTAAAGAAATGACTGCTCAGGAAGCCACCCAGTCCACAGCACTTGGTCAAAGCCACCTGAGCTGACTCACTGCCTCAGCCCAGCCCAGTCTCTAAAGGCAAATCATTGCCTCTCTTTGTGGTGCAGGCGTCCCCCTATGGGTGCTGGTTTGAGTCCCAGCTGCTCCTCTTCCGATCCTGCTCTCTGCTATGGCCTGGGAAAGCAGTAGAAGATGGCTCAATCTTTGGGCCCCTGTACCCATGTGGGAGACCTGGAAGAAGCTCCTGGCTCCTGGCTTTGGTCTGGCCCAGCCCTGGCTGTTGCGGCCATTTGGGGAGTGAACCAGCAGATATAAGACCTTTCTCTCTGTCTTTCCCTCTCTGTGACTCTATCTTTCAATTAAATAAATAAAATATTAAAAAAAAAAAAAAAGGCAAAGCAGCAAACCCCAGCAGGTGTCCCCTGAGCCGCCTGCCGTGTCAAGTGCAAGAGGCCACCCTGCCCTGATGGTTCTCTCCAGCTCTGTCTGTGTGCCTGAGGCTGTGCAGCCCTGTTCCACCCTAAGGACCCCCCAACCCCTGCCAAGCCTTTACTCAGTCACCGGTGTCTCCCTTAGAAAATCTGGAAGCACCGTCCTTCCACGCACTGGTTTTCTGCACCCCTTACCTCGTTGGGAGCAACATCCCCCCCAACCTCCGCTGAGCGCTCTCTTGGGAGCTGGTCTTTCCCCCACCACGAGGGTTGCGGTTTCCATAAAGATTCTCCACGTGCCCTCACTCTCAGCTGATGGCTAATTTGCTTTATTTTTTTCTAGCCCATTCAACAAAAACCAGTTGCAATAAATTACACGTTGCATTTTTAAGCTGGGCAGACATTCCAAGTTGACAACGCCGCGTTAATTACGGAAGCGTGCCCTGTTCATCTCCGCGAAGACAGGATGAGGCCCAGGTGCCTGACTTGGGGGAGTGGGGGTGACTTTAATAGCTGTGCTGCTGCCAGGAGTTCTGCTTGTGCCTTCTCAGCCACTGACAGCGTTTTCCTGGAGCAGTTCACGCCGAGCACAGTGCGGCGCAGGCAGGATGATTCTGCTGAAACTGATCTCCACGCAAACCCAAGGAAGCTGGTCAGACCCTCCGGGGGCGATCCACGCGCCATTCTCACGGTTCCTCTCCCTGTGTCTTCACATTTTATCCAGGGAGGAAAATGTCCACTTGCAGCTGAGTCGCTCAGGCCTGTCTGCCCACAGTGTCCACCTGGAGACTAGAAGGCCTGCCCGCCTGCCTCAGCGGGGAACTCCTTTGGGGTGGGGCGGGGTGGGGCAGAGGGATGCCTGATGGGTTCTTCTGATCTGGACTCTCTCCTCCCTCCCCTGCAGAGGGAGGGGCCGAGGTTGCTGGAGCGGGAAGAGAGAAGCAGAGGCAGCGGACAGTTCCTTTTACACTGGGATCCTCCAGGGCCTGGCAGACGGTCAAGGCCAACACTCCTGCGGGGTCCTTTCAGAACCCTGCTCTCTCTCTGGCTGTTCCCTCGATGGAGCAGAAACATCTTTACTGCCAATGGCCTCTTTTATCAGCCTGGGACATCCTCTGGGTTACACCTCCAGGCCTCTTCTGGACTCTCCCTTCCACTGTTTGAACAAGACCTCAAGATGGTCCCTCTTCGTCCTCTCCTGCTGCGGTGACAGACTGGGCAGCATTTCTTTCTCACTGCTGTGGAGGCCGGGAAGTGCAAGGTGAAAGCTAGGACAGGTTTGGTGTCTGGCGATGGCTGCTTTTGCGTCCCAGTCGGAGCCGTCTTGCTGCATCCTCACATGGTGGAAGGGACCAGAGGGCAAGGAGGGGGCCTGGGTACTTCCCTGCAGCCCTTTCATGAGGCAGTAACCCCGCCCAAGAGGGCGGAGCTGCCATGGCCTAAGCACCCCCTCTTAACAGCCTGGCTTAGGGATGAAGTTCCAACAAGAACTTTTGGAAGGCACAAAAGATTCCAACCACAGCAGCTGCCTTCCTGTTCCCATAGTATGGGGACAGGGCGCCCCCAGGCCAGCTGCACCTCCCAAACACCTTCAGATATCCTCCGAGCACTTGGGCCCCAGGGCATAGAGTGAGAGGCCAGTCCTCTGGGTCTCTCCACAGCCTGAACACACTGTCAAAGCTCTTGAGGGCTCATCTGGAAACCTCTTTGGATTAGATTCTGGTGGGGGTGGGCAGCACTCCCAGCACGGCCCCTTTTCCCCAAAATACTCATTCCACACCATACCTGGTGCCTTCTTTTGCATGTTCATCCTAGATCCAGGGTCCAAGCACGGCAGAGAAGTTCCTAGGCGCGTGTTCTTTGGAAAGCTGCATGGGGGGTTGGGGCTCTACAACTTGCCTGTAGTCCAGTGGGCCTCATTCAAGCAGCCTTGCCCCAGAAGAAGCATGGAAAATGTCATGGGGACTTTTGGAGGGTGGCTGAAGCAAGGGAGTGGGGGATTCCCCTAGCACCTGTTGCCTAGGAATAGGGTTGCTAAAAACCTTGAAATAACTGGGATACCTCCCCAACACACACACACACACTCAGAAGTTGTTCTGCCCCAAATGTCAGTGGGGATCCCTTTCTTCCATAAAAACATGGGCCATCAAACCAGCGCGAAGGGACCCCCATCTAACACAACAATGTGTTCTGCAGAGCCCTGTGTGCTTTGTGATAGCCTCGCCAAGACCAAGTCCCAGGCTGTGCATGGCCAGGAAGACGCCTCCACCTTCCCCGTGTTTCCCATGCCCAGGGCAGAGGCACCTTGAGGGCAGGTGCCATTCCTGCCCCTCTTAAATGGCAGCCATGCACTATGGGTTTCAGTAAGGTCTGTTGAATTTGGTGAACTGAATTGAACTTCACCTCTGCCTGAAAATACAAACCAGGACTCCCACAAAATTGAGCTGAGGAATAAAGGATGAATCCCTGATTTACAGGGATGAGGAGCAGAGTAGGAAGTGTCTCCATCCCTTCCCTACCCCGATCTCATCCTCCCTCCATCCCAGCCTGCCAAGAAGAATTCAGCAAGGACCACAAGCCTGTGCGCTGACCAAGAATGAGTGAGCGTTGTGACTAATAGGGCAGCAGGAAAGGATGTGCTTTGGCCGGGCAAGAGTTAACATCCCAGAAGGTCACAGTGGAAGCTGGATGCAGGGAAGGGATGCGAGAGACTGGAAGTGTGGCAGGGCCACCAGGCTGTGTCGGGGTAGAGTCTGGAGCGAAGGAGGAGCCGCCTCCACGTGGGGGAATTTGGGAAAATCTGGAAGCAAGTTGCTGAGGGGTTTTGTCTTGTTTGGCTTTTCTGTCTGGTTTGGGAGTTTGCCAAAGAATGTGCTGTGCCAGGAAGCCAGCACACAGCTCCTGAAGATCCACCCCAGAGCAAGGCACAGCGCCTCTGCAGAGCATGCATTTACAGGTGTCCAACTGTGCCGCCCAGCAGGACGCTCACCAGCAGCTCGGGGTCTTCCGTGGATTCGCACTGTTAGGTTACCAATCTGCAGAGCTTGCCACAGCCCCTGGTGAGCCCCCTCTGCTGTCTGTCTCTATGAGGGTGTTTTTTTTGTTTGTTTGTTTGTTTGTTTTGACAGGCAGAGTTAGACAGTGAGAGAGAGAGAGACAGACAGAAAGGTCTTCCTTCCGTTGGTTCACCCCCCCAAATGGCCACTACAGCTGGCACGCTGCGCCAATCTGAAGCCAGGATCTGGCGCTTCCTCCTGGTCTCCCATGCGGGTGCAGGGCCCAAGCACTTGGGCCATCCTCCACTGCCTTCCCGGGCCACAGCAGAGAGCTGGCCTGGAAGAGGAGCAACCGGGACAGAATCTGGTGCCCCAACCGGGACTAGAACCCGGTGTGCCGGCGCTGCAGGCAGAGGATTAGCCTAGTGAAAACTCTATGAGTTTAAGTGTCCTGGAGACTCCATGCACATGGACTTGTCTGTGTGGAAAAGCAGGCGTGGCTAAGGCCCACTTGGAGGGTGGCTCTGAAATGGGAAAGGAGAGCTTGAAAAGCAATGGCAGCACCACCAGCAATGGCACCAGCCTCCCACGGAGAGGCCAGACCTGGGCTGTGGCCCCTTATATTGCCTGACAGCGGCTGTGCCTCTCTTCAAATTTCTATTCTGGTCCTGACTTTCCTCCCCGCCCCCATCCGCCACTGCCTTCACATGGGACCAACCTTCACGTGGGACTCTGAGACCAACGAATCCACATGCAACTGCCAACCGCTGACCTTACGGCAAGTCACGTGTGTCTCAACACAAAGGACAGCGCCTCTGAAAGTGGAATCTCGGGTGACGGTCAGTTCTGGCAAGGGACGGCCCGTTCGCAGAAGCCTCTGTCTGCACAGAGTGACTTGGTCTCTGTTAGTCTCCTTCTCATCCAGGTCTGAGACTTGTCGCCTTGTGGGTGCATCCCAGGAGGAAGCCAGCCACTGATACAGGTCAGCCACTGGAGCACTCTCTGGTGGCATCTCTATTCTGTGCCAGAGTGGAGCCTCCATGACCTGCCTCTGCCCTGCTGGGGAAGATCTGGGAAACTGGGGAGATGGGGACCAGTAGGTGGGAGCCATCTATGGCACCAGGTGAGAGTCCTGGGGTGCCGGGCTCTGCAGAGCCATGGAGATCGGGTGCCAGAAGCAGAGCCTGAGACAGTAGTTCAAGGGCACGTGATTTTCAAGGGAGTGTCTTTCAGGAAATTGCTCCCTCTATGGGACTGAAGGACCCAGCAAGGAGAGGTCTCAGGCGAAGCCAGACTGTGTCCTCTGAAGCCAGGGGCTGGTCCTTGTGCCTCCTCTCAGCTGCTGCTGGTCCAGGCAGCGCTGGGGCTAAGCTCCCAGGTCAGCGCAGGGAAGAGGCCCTGCAGGGAGAGGCTCTGGCCCGTTCTTCAGACGAAGCGTAACATCTGCATGACTCATGCGTGCAAACCACCCACACGCTGGAGATCTGAAGTGGTTGCCCCTAGAGACAGAAATAAACCCCAGTCCCATGGTGAAGAGCTCGCCCTGGCTCAGAGACAACACAGCAAAGAACATTCCAGTGTGAGTCCCGAGAATGAGATTTGGGGTGACCAGTGGTTTACATACAGCCAATGCCATGGTGGCTGCCACATGATAGACTGGGGACACCGTGCTTTTTAAGAGTTAGAGAAAAATAACTCCCCGCACAAGCTTATTGCCTATAAAACACAGCACCGTAAAAGTCCCTCTGGCAAGAATGGGCAGCAGGCAGGCACTTAGACACTTGCTGTCCCCTGCTGGGATGTCATTTCTTCTCTACTGATGCATCTATGTTTGCTGCACCCTCCAAATGGGAAAGGGGGCAACGACAATGCTGTGCCAGCATCGTCCACCTGTCTTTTGAGCCATCCGTCATCTTTCAGTCCCCCCACCTCACCCCTTCAGTACACAGGCCGGTGCTGCCCCCACCTCTGTCCCTACCCTCCACATCACTGCTCAGTCCAGGAGAAAAGCTCCCAGAGAACCCAACCTGGTGTTTCGGTCGAGTGCCTACTTTCCGATCCTTCCAGAATCTGCAACAGCCGGCCACTTTGGGGCAGTTCAGGTGTCCAGAAATGACATCTGCCCAAGAAGCTGAGGGATCCCAGCTGCTTGTTGACAAAGTAGGTGGCTCCCAGTGAGGTGTGGAAGGCCAGAGCTGGGCTGCACCAGCTGGGAGGCCTGACACAGGAACGGAGCCAGCTGGGAGGAAAGCATGGTCCCTGCCATCCTTCGGAACTCAAGCCTGACCTTTCACCCAGTGAGCCATCTTGGCTGGGCTTCTCCTTGGTTCCTTGCAGGATTTGCAATCATCAAAGTAGCACTGATTTCAAGGAAGCAGATTCTTTTTTATTTTGTGGCCAAATGCTCTGTCAACTAATGTTTTGCCCAGCCCATAAATTCCAGGGTAACAAGACTTTGGCTTTCAGAGTGGGGTACACCATCCGTCCACCTTCAGCCGTGTGCAGATGAGCCTCAGTGCCACAGAGTCAGCCTCCAGTGCTGGGGCCAGCCAAGGAAAGTCTAATCACTCAAAAAAAAAAAAAAAAAAAAAAAAAAGAGCCTCCTACTTTGCCTAGGTTCACATCGACTCTGCCCCAGGCTTCCAAGAACACTGCTTCTAGGTGGGCCAGAAGGCACCGGGACCAGCAGGGATGCAGGCATCGTCTGGCTCAGGGGGCTTTGGCTTGTGCTCTGCAAACAGGGATGGCTCAAGTTGGTGCAAAGAGGATTTTCAATTCCCTGCTCCTGTTCCTAGGTCCCAAGGGCGCCCTATATTTAGTATATAGTATATAAATAAGGGAGTCCCCAGAGCACTTTGGAAAACCCCTGATCCAGGGCAATCCTTGCCTCCACACACCAGGAAGCCTAGACCAAAAGTGGACGGTGGCATTGGCAAGTGGCACAGCAGGTCCTGCTGGGGGGAGCTGGCCCTTGTCCTTCCCACATCCCTGAGCTGCTGGCCCCCAGCTCTCCTGCCAGAGCCACGCTCCTTCCCCAGGTCAACGCCTCTCTTTACTCAGCACCCAAAACCACGTGTGGTTTTTATTGGTCTCAGACCCACACTGTGTCCCTTCAGCCCCAAAACCCTGATGCCCCTGATGGCCCCTGTCCCCACCTCTGTGTGTGCTGGGAGGGGCAGCGCCAGGGCCCAGGCGGGGGAAGCCACTGTTTACCTTGTTGAGGCCAAGGACAGGCGTGACTTCTCTTGTTTGGTGTTACCAAGTTATTGGAAAACACATAAAACCACAGGCTCGACCGGGGCGGTTTAGCTTTGACTGGATGGCACTTCTCTCGGGGCTGCAGAAGGTGGGCAGGGCTGAGGCCGGGTGACAAAAAGCGCTGGAGCACGGGGGCAGCGACTTGTCACAGACTGCAATGACAAGACCACTACTCCCCTGGAGCTTCCGAGTCCGCCTGCCTCCTCCACCGAGGCCACCTCTGCCTGGGAGTGCTCTCTCCTTCCCTGTGTCCTGTGCACTCTTGTCTGTGCTGTTACCTGCTTCCCCTCGCTTTGCTTCCTCCACGCACTCCTCTCTGTGGCTGTCCCTCCAAATGTCTACCTCTCTGCCTTTGTCTGTTGGCCGTCTTCTCCTCCTGTGCCTCCATCTCTCTGTTTCTCCAGTTGCACACGTAATGCACACTTACATGCACACACAATGCACACACCCATACACAACCCCACACAAGTTCACACTCATAGAATCACATGCAACCACACTCAGAAACATGCACACAGCCTGTGGTGCATACCTGAGGCACACATGCGCACATACAACCATCTGCAATCATGCACAGTCCCACATAGCTCACACTCACACGAAGTCACAAGTTCGCACATACACAGAAATACATGCACACAGACACACGTCCTTGTCTCTTCCTCTCTGGCCGGGCTAAGTAAACCCTGGCTCTGGACACCCAGGCTCCTTGATGCCTCCTTGCATTCAAAGTGGTTAGCAACCAGTGGCAGGAGCAGGGGAATGCCTGATTTGATTAAATGGATCTGACGCTTAGGGCCAGTAAGCTGTGAGGCCTCGTGCATAAAACTGGATCCGGCCGCATCACGCCCTGGAGAGGAGCTGCCTAGCTCAGTCACGTGAGGAGGTGGTGACATCAGCCGCTGTGACAGCCTGCCAGGAAGTGCAACTTCCCTTCCCCCTTTTGATGATGGTTGTGGTTGGAGTGCGGAGGCCTGTGTTGGTTGAGATCTTCCGAGCCTGTGTTCGGAAAGGAAACAGGAGGCAGCCGGTACCTGCACTGGTTTGATTGGAGTCTGCAATGTGGTTTACGGGGTTCCTGAGACAGACATAGGATTTAACTACTGAAGTTCAAATAGGAGAGAGGGTCTACCAGGTCTCAGGACAGAAAGGAAAATCTCTTAGTTTTCTTTTTTTTTTTTTTTAAGCTTTATTTATTTGAAAGATGGTGGTGGTGGTGGTGGTGGTGTGTGTGTCTGTGTGTGTCCATGTGTCTGTGTGTATTTCTTCTATCTGCTGGTTCACTGCCCACATGCTGGCAATAGCCAGAGCTGGGCTAGGCAGAAGCCAAGAGCCTGGAGCCCATTCTGGGGCCCCTGTGCAAGTACTTGAGCCATCATCTCCTGCCTCCCAGGGCAGGCACGAGCAGGAAGCTGGCGTGGAGAGTGGATCCAGGAACTGAACCAGGCACTCTGGGGCGCAAGCATCCCAAGCTGTGACATAACTGCCACACCAAACACGCACCCCATGGAATCTCTCCGTTTTTGGAGCTTTCTCCACGGCCCTGCCACAGATCAGCTGTTGGACACGACGGACATCATTTGACTTCTCCTGGCCTTGCTTACTTAATTTCACTATGCCAGTAGCCCAGCAGTTAGTTTACTAACAAAACATTTGTGAAGAAAGTTCTTTATCAGGGTTGAAAAGTAACAAACAGGAAATCGCAAAATATTTTAATTTCTTTTTAATGTGTTCAAGGCAAACCCATGGTTTCTGGTTCCCTGTTAGCTAATAGTTTGAGGATAGTCAGAGAACAAGCAGCTCTTACAGCCATAGGGACCTAGGTGCCTTAGCCAAAAGCCAGGCAAAGCAATCTGACAAGAATTGTGAAAGTAGGGCAAAATATTTAAAATTGGAATCTTTCCAGAAAATCTGCAGCATATGGTAGTTTTCTGATACTCAGTCTTCCCCAAGGGCAATGCTGTAGTATTGAATAAAATTAATACTCAAAAAATTCTCCTACATATCATGAAAATGTTAAATAAAGTTTAATATACTCTGCTTAAAAATATATGTGTATACATATACATATATATAGAGAGAGAAATAGACACTATAAGTCTATAAAGAAATATGGATATATACACACACAGAAATGAAGGTATTTATAGTATATGAAGATATATATTATATACATGGGGATATATATAGAAAAGGAGACAGATTATAGCTATGTATCATCATCATCTATGTCATTTAGAAAGGATTTAATCTCCATGAATGTTAAAAATATTCATCTTAAAAATGTTTAAAATAAAAACTGTTTTGAGTCATAAATAAACTTTCAGCTATATAGAAAAACTCAGTTACCACTATGGTGCATTTTGCAAGAATCCTAAGTAGGTGAAATTTTCCAATACTCAATTTATAAACAACTCTCAAGTGCCTAATAGTTATGAGGAATTGGGGGCTTTTATCTGTTTTGCAGGTGTGCCAATCTGGACTAGGGCTGCATTAGTTGTCTGGTGTTGCTTTAACAAATGACAATCATCTCAGCGGCTTCAAACGATGCGTATTTGTTATCTGACAGCTCTGTAGGTCAGAAGTCTAAACTTGGTCATCCTGGACATGAATCAAGGTATTGGCAGGACTGCGTTCTTTCCTGCGGGCTCCAGGGGGAGAAAACATTTCCTTGCCTTCTCCAGCTTCTCAAAGTCATCCACATTTTTTGGCTCAGGGCCTCTTCCACCAACTTCCAAGCCAAGAACGGCAGTTCAAATCCTTCTCTTGCGGCCTCTGACCCCTTTCTTCCAGTCCTCTTCAGAGCTGTGAAAGCTTGTCCCTTTTTAAGGATGCCTGGGATTGGGCTGGGCCCACTTGGATAACTCCACAGAATCTCCCCAAACCTCAGACACATCTGCAAAGTGCCTTTTGCTGCAGTCCCAGGTGCTGGAGATTAGACGGTAGATCTCATTTGGGGCCATTAGCCTGCCTACTCCAAGCAGGTAGAGGCCAGGCATCTCTACTAGAAATTGATGGAGATCAATTCGAGTTGAATTAAGCAACAGCATCAAAGTGTTGCACAACTGGGGGAGTGTGGAATTACTCTGAACTTAGGCTTTATCCTCTGGTTAAGAAAGAAAAATAGGAAAGTTTCTGTCCTCGATTCACTACATCAGGCAGCATTCTGAGGCTGTCACACTCCTTAGGCATCACATGAAATCCTGGGACAAAGCTGCTTGCAGGGTCCTGGGACAGCAGGGCTCAGGAAAGCTGGTGCGTGTCAGTGCGCGTCATTGACAGTGAGCTTCTGAGAAAACAGGTGCTAGATCAGGATGGGGAATTTGATGTCTTTGAGCAAGGCCGGGAGATGAACTGGTGGACCCTTTAGAATACTCGGGCTCCGTTGCCGTGGTAGGAAGGGGTTAGGGACTGCAGAAGGGAGAAAACAAAGGTACTGAAATCCGGAGTGCCTGCATTCGAGCTGTGTATGACTTAGCCACGGTATCAGGGCAGGGTGAGATGGAGGCCGCAGCCTCAGGAGAGGGGCTGCAGGGCTCAGGCCCTGGCACACCCAGGTCACGGCTATGTCTGAAAGACACGGAGAAGGAGTTCTGGGACAGCTTGGCAGACAGAGGGCCAAGATCATCTTTCCAATATGCCTGATTTCCTTCTAGATGTCCAGTATGGTTCTAGCTTGCATGAATTTCATTAATCTCATTTTAAAAAATGGAATGTAGTTCCTTAGGTCTTTCAAGATCTTGAAAAGCTGCAAAGTAGACGTCGTGGTTTTTTATGTAAGTACCATGGAAATGCGTGTGTGAAGTGCCTGCAGTCATTGTTCTCACTTGGTTTTCATGAACTGACTATCTGCCGGCAGCTATGAGGAAGCCATAGGGCGGCACCTGCTTTCTGGCTTAGTGTGGGAAAACATGGCTAATATCCAACTATGCAGGTGTTTATAAGGAGCCTACTATAAACTTAGCAGTGTACTCATTCACCGTGTTGGCACAACACTTCCCAACATGTGTGTATGTGTGTGTGTTTGACACACTCAAATTGATGTAACAATATGAAAGTCAAGGTTTGGTGGACAGTCTTGGGGATGGAGGTGAGTGGGAGAAGTATGGGGGAAGGCGGAAGATCAACCTCCCCACCTTATAGAGAATCAGGAAATGGTGGTGATGGTTGATGGCATCAGAAATGCAGGTCTAGGTGTGCATTTGAACTAGCAGAAACCACTGGCAGAGGAATCCGGAGTAGGGTGAGTGCACTTCAAAAAGTCTATAGAAAATGGAATTTAAAGGTAAGTTTACTTTGGTGCAATGACATTCTGAAAGCCATGCATAGTTTTTCCACCACACCCATTTCCCATGCATCTTTTGAAAACTCTTAGTATTTGGCAGGGAGGAAGAAGAGGGAAGACAATGTGGGGAGAGGGTGGAGTGGATGGTGGGTGGAGATGGGGTATGGGAGGCAAATCCAGACAGGAAGTCAACAGACTATGGCCAAAGTTGACCATATGAGAAACAGTGGTATAAGCATTTTAGTGAAAGATGGGGATTTAAACCCCCCAAAAAAATAAGCAAGAGTGATTCAACGCAGGGAGCTCTGGGCAGCAGGACTGGAGGGGAGGGCTGAGCAGAGGTCAGTGTTGCCGTCCACTCCCCAGCTCCTCTAAACATGTATGTGTTACCTGATACAAATATCAAGCAAATCCATGTAATATAGTTTCCTCCAAGCTTCTTTTAGGTTTACAATAGTCTACTCCTTTGGAAAGCTTGAATTCTTTTTAAGAAAAATCATTTATGATCATCCTTTAATTCCATTTTTCCAAGAGCTTTTGAAGTATCTTCGTATGAGTTACAAATATGTTTATTTTAGGGACCACATGTAGGCTGCATGTATGTAAATATTAATTATGACATTGAGTTTTGTCATTCTTGGCTAATATTTTATTGCAAAAATTTTCAAACATACACAAAAGTTAACAGGAGTGTCAGGCATATTCACTTTGCTGTGAAATCAATCCCTAGAACTCCTCTTACAAATCTACATCCGTTATATAAAAACTTTTCTTTCCCACATCTGGTAATCACTTTTCTGCTTTCTCTTTCGGAGTGTGACAGCTCTAGATTCCTCCTGTAGATGGAATCCCATAGCATTCGTTCTTTTATGACTGGTTTATCTCACTTAGCCTAATGCCCTCAAGGTTCATCCTTATCAATGCACATGATAAGATTTATTTCCTTTTAAGTCTGAATAATGTCCTATTGTTGTAACTACCACATTTCTTTATCCATGCATCTGTCACTGGGCATCTGAGTTGCTTCCACATCTTGGTATTATGACTATAGCTGCAGTAAATATGAGTATGCAGATAGCTCCTTGAGATGCTGCTTTCAATTCCCTGGGGTATATAATCAGAAGTGGGACTGCCGGGTCACATAGTAGTTCTCGATTTTAGTTTTCTGAGGAACTTCCATAGCATTTTCCATTTTACAGTCCTATAGCCACGCACCGGGTTCCAATTCCTTCACGTTTTCAAACACTTGTTATTATTTTTTGCTACTAGCTGCTTTAGCAGGTTTGAAAAAGCTATTCCATTGATTTTTTTTTAAAAAAATTCCTATCAGCTTTGTTCTGAGTAAATGAAAAAGTAGAGTTCACAATAGAATTTGCAATGTTGATGATAAAAGGAAACTAGACTGTTTTAAGTAAAAAACTTTCTTTAGAAGGAAGTGATCAGTCAGGGAGTCCCCAGGGCAAGTCTAGGAATGGGCTGCGTAGTAAATTTCATTTTTATTTCCCTTGGCCAATGAGTATCACTTCGTAGGTTGGCCCGAAAGGCCATAGATTTGCCACTACTGCAGGTGCTAAAAGAATTAAGTTCCATCCAAGTATTAAGCGTCAGATGATGGACTATGTTTAATATCTTGAATTTGGGGGCTGCTGCTGTGGTACACTAGGTTAAAGCCCTGGCCTTCAGTGCCGGCATCCCACAGGGGCACCGGTTTGAAACCCAGCTACTTCCACTCCAGCTCCCAGCTCATGCGCCTGGGAAAGCAGTGGAAGATGGCCCAAGTGCTTGGGCCCCTGCATCTGCGCGGGAGACCAGGAAGAAGCCCCTAGTTCCTGGCCTTGACCTGGCCCAGCCCCGGTCATTGCGGCCATCTGGGGAGTGAACCAGCGGATGGAAGACCTCTCTCTGTGTGTATGTCTACCTCTCTCTCTAACTCTGTCTTTCAAATAAATAATATAAATATTTTTAAAAATCTCGAAGTTTCCAGTTGATTCTGAGGCATAGGCTCCTCTCAGGGTCTACACTACATGAAGATGTTGTCCTCTAGTTGGAAGTATCTCTTTCAGTTTAAAATCATATCAGCTCTTGTGCCAAAGCTACCTTTCCAGGGGTCTGGGACTTTGAATCCATTTTCCTCATTTGGAGATATTTGTCCCTGAGCTAGACAGATGGCATACTCCTGGTTCCGGGTCTGTGCAGTAGCCTGGTGATCACCTTTTTAATTAACTCATGAAGAACTCAGGGGCAGGAGCTGTACTAATCGCCCTAGAGATGCATTAAAATAGACTGATCTATGACTAAACAAAGCCTTGGGCGTGTTGGCGGAGCCGGTGAGGAAATTAGCAAACAGAAACCTTAAGAACAATTAATCCTGTTCTCCATAGCGGCATGGCAGGTGCTCTGAAGAGGGGTTTCTTAGTCATTTTTAGCACTGCTCCTGCATTTTGGCAGATGGGAAGGCGGAAGCTGAGGAAGTGTGTGGGAAAGCAGGTGAGCACTGCTCCCCAAATACTGGGTGTCGCTTAGTCACCCGAGACAAAGCAGCGACAGAGTAATCTCACGGTAATTGGCTGGCCCTTGGCTAATCCCGTTTCTGGATTGTGTTTATGTGGTGGGTCATTTCAGTTACCTAATTAGCATTCTCCAGGGACCTACTACCCCCAGATTGGACCCCTTAGAATACCATAGCCACTGTACCATAAGATAAGGAGCAAAGAAGATGTTCCTCTTTGATTATCAAATAAATGAATATTAAGCAGGCAACAGAGCCTTCACCGTGTTGTCCGGCTCTGTGTTAAGCACCTTAGCAGGCAAGATCTTCTTTAATTCTCACTATCCTATGATAGAGGTATTTTTTTAATTAATTAATTAATATTTTTAAGATGTATGTATTTATTTGAAAGGCAGTTGCAGAGAGTTACAGGGTGGCAGAAGCTGAGACTAAGAGAGAGAGGTCTTCCATCCCCGGGTTCACTCCCCAAATGGCTGCAACAGCCAGAGCTGAGCTCTTCTGAAGCCAGGAGCCAGGAGCTTCTTCCGGGTCGCCCAAGCAGGTGCAGGGGCTCAAGCACTTGAGCCATCTTATACTGCTTTCCCAGGCCACAACAGAGAGCTGGATGGGAAGTAGAGCAGCCAGGTCTTGAACCGGTGCCCGTATGGGATGCCAGCACTGCAGGCAGTGGTTTTACCCACTACGCCACAGCGCCAGCCCCGATAGAGGTGTTACTATTGCCCCTACTGAAATGATAGGCAGACTGAAGCTGAGCAGAAGATGAAGTGTGGCTGGGATTTGTGCGGGTCTGAGCCCACAAGAGACCTTTCCACCCACTAAGTGAATTACCCTTGTTTGTGCGCCTGCGTCCTTAGAACCACTCTGACTCCAGGGACTCACTTTGGTGCTGTTGCCTGTACTGGGTATCAGCTGTCGCTCCCTAAGCGGCAGTGAAGTCTCCAGGGAAGAGACTCACTTTCTCTTCCTCACCTGTCCCTTACAGCCCAGTCCTGGGCACACAGGAAATATTCGATGAATGCCTGCTGACTGGTCCACATTCTTTCAGAAGATCCTGCACTTAAACTGACTGCTGTGTGCCAGGCTTCCCTGCATATGACCCAGCACACCAGGTACGATGGACGACCTGGGCTCCGGTTCCGTCTCTGACTACCACAGACAGAACGGCCTTGGGCAGGTGGCTCAGCCTCCCCAGGCCTCTTTTTCCCTTTCTCCTGCCATGAGAGGATTTTAGTCCTAAGATCTCTCTAGAGGGTTCCTGCAATGAAATCTTCCTTTGTAAGTGCCAGTTGTAGCAAAGGATCGGCACTACGTGTGGTCCCAGTTGGTAGTGAGGGCTGGAAAACGGGCTTGCTCTGTATCCCATCCTCTGAAAAGAGCCATCAGCTACGGGGCCAGGCACCCAGCCCAGCACCAGCTAAGATTCAGTGCATAAAGGCAATGGAAGGGGCTGTGCCGTGGCCGTCACTGCTCTTTGGGGATATGCTGCGTGTGGGAAAAGCAGTTCTCAGCTCTCTCCATCAGGGAGGACGACGAATAGATCTGTCTCGTCGTTCGATGGCTCACATGGATTGAGTTGTTTGTACAGGTATGAAAAGCTTCTAATAATTTCTAATAATAGCTTCTAATAGCTCTAAATAGAGGTATGGGGGATAACTGTTTCTTATCCCACAATCCAGAAGTCCCAGCCAAATTCTTTTTCTTTTTTAAACATTTATTTATTTATTTATTTGAAAGGCAGAGTTACAGGGGTGGAGGGGAGAGCTTGATCTTCTATCCCCCGGTTCACTCCCCACATGGCCACAAGGCCAGAGCTGGGCCCATCCAAAGCCAGGAGCCAGGAGCTTCTTCAGGGTCTCTCACGTGGGTCCTGGGCCCCAAGTACTTGGGCCATTTTCTGCTGCTTTCCCAGGCCATGAGCAGGGATCTGGATGGAAGTGGAGCATCCAGGACTCAAACCATCATCCACATGGAATTCTGGCATCTCAGGCAACAGCTTTACCTTCCATGCCGCCGTGTTGCCCCCCACCCTCCAGCCAAATTCTAACACACATACTTTCATAAGCAGGCATAGAAGAAAACAAAGCAAACAAACGAAAACAGTCCCCCAACCTGCCTGTAAACTTGATGAAGTCCCAGCAATCTGCCCTTGGACTCCATGAGTTCCTGGCATAAAAGATTGTCTTGAGGGGGGCCAGCGCCGTGGCTGCACCGGTGCAGTTCATAAAGATCAGCCTTCGGGTCTGCGTGCAGCAGAGTGCAGCAGGACTCAGAACGGACCTGAGGCCATCCCGCACAGCGCTTCCCGCTCCTAGTGACCTTACAGCTTCAAATGCAGGTGCACCAGCCCTAGAGCGTGGGTTCCTAGTTAGTGTACCTCACATACTCAGTATACCAGCACACGGGTATTCAAGGGTGCTTCAGAAAGATCATGGGGGCCAGTGCTGTGGCACAGCAGGTTAAAGCCCTGGCCTGCAGCGCCATCCCTTATGGGTGCTGGTTCAAGTCCTGGCTGCTTCATTTCTGATCTATCTCCAGCTATGGCCTGGAAAAGCAGTGGAAGATGGCTCAAGACCTTGGGCCCTTGAACCCACGTGGGAGATCCGGAAGAAGCTCCTGGCTCCTGGCTTCGAATTGACTCAGCTCCAGCCATTGCAGCCCTTTGGGGAGTGAACCAGTGGATGGAAGACCTCTCTTTCTCTGTCTCTACCTCTCTCTCTAACTCTTTCAAATAAATAAAATAAATCTTTTTTAAAAAAAGAAAGTCATGGAAAATGGAACCAAAGGATAAATTTATTTTGGTGCAGAAAAATGTTTAAATTCATGAACATGAGAAATCTTCAAAAATTACATGAAAATGCATATTATGAAAAAATTATGCAAGGATTTCAAATTTTGGGGGCACAAAAACATTTTAATTCCCTTTTCCATGAACTTTTTGAAGTACCCTCCTACAACATCCTGTGCATGGGA
Source organism: Oryctolagus cuniculus (assembly GCF_964237555.1). Lineage (NCBI taxonomy): Eukaryota > Metazoa > Chordata > Mammalia > Lagomorpha > Leporidae > Oryctolagus > Oryctolagus cuniculus. The sequence continues at coordinate 16,318,586 of NC_091446.1, read as the reverse complement.
GAGTACTTTAAGTGTAAGTTACAGACGATAGAAACCTCTTCACAGAAGCCTAGCAAATCACTCTTGAAAACTGGGGCCATCTACAGGAGGCAGACATTGGCATCTCCTTCTCCAATTGGCTGCGAGACTGGGCAGTGGCTCGGTGATGCCGTGGGCAGCCGTCTCCAGGGACGCAGCAGCAGCCTGCAGTGGCAGGGTGGGGCACCTCTGGCAGGGTGGGGCACCTTCTTCAGGATGCAGCATGGTTATTAGGTCAGAGTACTCTGGAGCAGGAAGGGTGCATGAGAAACCCAGGGTAGAAGCAGGAACCACCCATGTACCTTCATTCCTGATGACTTCTTCTGGAGTTTTCTGCTTCCTTCCACTTGATTGAAGGTTCTGGTCTCTTGAAGGGGCACACTTCTGTTGGGGACACAGCTCACGTCCCTCTGAACCACAGCTTACTGTTGTCACCAGTGCCCTAGAAATACCTCGTGCCCAAGGACCAGCAGGCAAGGAGAGGACTCACCATGTCGGAAAGGGCTGTTGACCCTGTGGATCCGGGTGCAGGAGGGCTGCTTCAAGGTGACGGGCAGCGAGAAGTATGTATAGAAAGCCATGATCAATTTGGGTGTCACTGGCTGCTCTCTTGCCCCTGTGTGCCTAAGAGTGGACTTACATATTGACCCTGAGGTGAGAAGAGGATGTTCTCAGGGGCTCAAGTCACCCCTAGCAATGAAGGTTTGGGTCATACCGCCAAATAAGCCACCAAGATCCACCAAGGTGACAGCTGAGGGTGAGAGGAATTTAGGATGGAGATGAGAGAAGGGAGAGGATGAGTCCCAGCTGTGACTCCAAGACCAACGCTCTTGGGCCAGCCATGAGTATTCCTCCAACCACAGGGCACATATTGGCCGAGGGCCCCTGTGCTGCCCCTGCGATCCCCTGCGGGAGCGGCTACTCCAGGCCAGTGCGTGATGATGGCATGGATTTAGGGCAGTCCTCTTCCTAGGAGACAGGAAACTCCTCTCATGGCTGAATTTGCTGGAGGACTCCCTGCCAGCCTTGTAGAGCTTTCCTGGCCTGACAGCTCTCTAAGAAGCTCCCACTCAATCTTGCTTTTCCCCTCCACTTGCACCACGCTGGCATCATGGTCTTCTCCCACCGCCTCCTCATTTGCCATCTCAGCATTCTTGCATGCTAGATACTAGCTTGGAATCTGCTTATCAGAGGACCCCACCAGCCCAGTAATGACAAAGCTGGGGTACTACACCTCTCCTCTCCAGGTCTCACTTTCCTCTAGCGTAAGAGGGGAGCCGCAGGTGTTTCCCCAAGTTCCATAATGCTCCTAGCTTAATCCAGGTGGAAGCTGACCCAGATTGACTTTCACTGGGGGCTGGGTCTTGCCCTAGGGGCTATCTGGCTCCCCCATTTTGTAGATTCCTGGCTGTGATCCAAAGCAGAGTGAATCCTTTAGACTCTCCCGTCTTGTTATAGGACCTGCACAGATAGCCTGGCTTTCTCTAGACTGCTTCCTTCATTCTGTTGAATCTAATCACCCAGTGCCACCGCACCACCGCACCAGCCATTGTGGGTCACAATGCATTTCCAGAGAACTCTAAGTAAGGTCTCTACCTGGGGGCACCTTCACCCTTTGAAAGCACACCTTCCAACTGAAGGCCTGGTGTCCTCCCTGGTCCAAGATAAAGAACCAAAATAACTCTTGAGAAAACTGTGATTGCTGTTATATTGGAGAGCTAATTTTTTTTTTTTTTTACTCTTGGAAATGTAGACTACTCCTTTCTGTTTCCGGAACAAAAGGTAACTGGTTTTCTGGAGGAGAAAAGACTTACGTTCAGCTCTATATCAAACTGTCTGCTAATCTTGAGAGTCTATCTAGGACAGTCTATATTTTCAAACTTTAGTTCAAGTTCATGTCCTTTGGTTGCCTTAAACTCAGCATTTGTCTTGCTTGCTGACGCAGGGGGAAACATGTGCTTGGCTCTCAAAAATAAAAAGGCAAAAAAAAGAAGGTTCACATCTCAGTGGCTGAGTTTGTTCTGGGTTAGGTATTTAGAAATATTTCACTTTAATGGAATGGGAGAGGGAGCGGGAGATGGGAGGAGTGCGAGTGGGAGGGAAATTATGGGGGGGGGGAGCCATTGTAATCCATAAACTGTACTTTGGAAATTTATATTTACTAAATAAAATAAAGAAATATTTCACTTTAAAAAGGCAATCAATTTTCTTTCTTTTTTAACAGATTTTATTTACTGGGGCCGGCACTGTAGCATAGCGGGTAAAGCTGCCACCTGCAATGCCAGCATCCCATATGGGCGCCGGTTCAAGTCCCGGCTGCTCCACTTCCGATCCAGCTCTCTGCTATGGCCTGGGAAAGCAGTAGAAGTGGGAAACCCAGAAGAAGCTCCTGGCTCCTGGCTTTGGATTGGCACAGCTTTGGCCATTGCGGCCAATTGGGGAGTGAACCAGCGGATGGAAGACTTCTCCCTCCCTCTCTCTCTCACTCTTTCTCTCTCTCTCTCTCTCCTCTCTGTGTAACTCTGACTTTCAAATGAATAAATACATCTTTTTTTAAAACAACACAAGGGGGCCGGCGCTGTGGCACAGTGGGTTAACGCCCTGGCCTGAAGCGCTGAAATCCCATATGGACACCGGTTCTAGACTGGCTGCTCCACTTCCAATCCAGCTCTGCTAATGGCCTGGGAAAGCAGTAAAAGATGGCCCAAGTCCTTGGGTCCCTGCACCCATGTGGGAGACCCAGAAGAAGCTCCTGGCTCCTGGCTTCGGATCGGCACAGTTCCAGCTGTTGTGGCCAATTGGGGAGTGAACCAGTGGATGGAAGGTCTCTCTCTCTCTCTCTCTTTCTGCCTCTCTTCTCTCTGTGTAACTCTGACTTTCAAATAAATAAATAAATCTTAAAAAAAAAAACCAGGTTGTTTTAAAAAATTATTTTTTTTTAAAGTTGTGTTTTTTCTTTTCATTTCTTTTCAACAGTTCAATGTTTATTCAAAATAGTTTGAGAATTCCCCTTTGGAGCTATCTCGAAAGGCTGTTCCAACAGTCTTGCAGGACCACTGACTGTGGTAATATGTACTCTGACTCCTAGTACTTGTGAAGTGTCAGCATCTCCCCTGTGAGGTCAGCACACTTCCCTCACTGCTCTTCAGGCAGCAGCCGGAGCGTACGTTTGTCCTTGCTTGTGTCGCTCACTATCGGCTGGTGCACGTGAGCCATGCTGGTCCGTTTCTGGTGAGAGGGCAGGTCGGGTGTTGCAGCAAGCAGTCGCCTAACATCTGCAGAGCAAGAGTGAATCAGGAAACCTCGGCCCCCAGCGCCGCTGGGAAACCGCCCTCCGTGGGTCTGGACATCTCTGTGCATCACTAAGAAGAGGTTCCAACCACCTCCATTCTGAACGTCATTCCAAGGACGTTTGTACAGGGAGCGACCTTGGAAGGCAGAATTTCTCCCTCCAGAGTGAGGAACAGGCTTGCTGACAGCCTTGGAAAGCAGAGATGCTCTTTCCCCAGAGCACGAGCACACAACGCTGCTACCCAGCACCACACAGGCAACCTCTGACTGCGTACAAAAGGCAAGTATGTCTACTGACCACGAGAAAAAACTCAGTTCCCCAGACTCAAAGTCTCTCTCATATGATGAAACTCACTGCACGTGCAGGTGTCATTAGGTTCTCATCATGGTGTCCTACGGGACTAGGGCTGCAGAACTGGCACATGAGCTGGTGCTCCGGCAACTTCTATTGCTATGAGTAATAAACTGACTTTTGTCTCTGACCCGCGAGTCCTGGGCCTTCTGCCGACCTCCATGGGACTGGGGCCAGCTAACCTGTAGGTAAAATACTCTTCCTGCCTAGTCTTTGACATCCCCTGCTCACCAGAGATACTGAGTAGGGTAGGGAGAGGGGGCAAGTCAGACAATCTGCAGGATTAGGACAACCTGGTGTGGATTTGCAGCCTGAATGTTTCCCCATAACTGTTGTAACAAATTACCATAAACTACATGGCTCAGAGATTCATTCCCAGACAGCCTGGAGAGCAGAAGTCTAGAACAAAGGCATTAGCAGGGCTATGCTTCCTCCAGAAGGCTCTCGGGAGATCCTTCCTTCTTTCAGCTTGTGGTGGCTGTCGGAGTTCCTTGACATGTGGCTGCATCACTCTCTTTATGCCCCTGTCTTCCATGTGTTCATTATAATTTGTCACTGGATCCACCCAGATTATCCAAGATGATCTCGTTTCTAGCTCCTTTAACTTAGCTTCATGGGCAAAACCCATTTATCCAAATAAGCTTATACATGCAGGGTCTGGGATTAGGAAGTGGGCCTATCTTTCTGTGGGGCCACCTTTCCGTCCACCATAAAAGCTCAAATTCTTATCACTTGGATGCTCAAAATAATCCTAAGCCATTAATCTTATTTAAAACAGTCCTGGACTTGTAGAATCTCTAAGTACCTGGCAGTTAAACAGGGCCAGCATTGTGGTGTAGTGAATAGAGCCAGCACCTGTGACAACAGCATCCCTATGGGCACTGTTTTCATGTCCTGGCTGCTCCATTCCCAATCCATCTCCCTGCTAATGGCCTGGGGAAAGCAGAAGATGGCCCAAGTTCTGGGCTCCTGCCTCCCATGTTGGAGACCTGGATGAAGCTCCTGGTTCCTGGCTCTGACTTGGCTCAGCCCTGGCCATTGCAGCCATCCAGGGAGTGAACCGGCAGATGGAAAAAATCTCTCTCTCTCTCTCTCTCTTTCTCTCTCTCTCTTTCTCTCTCTCTCTGTAACTCTTCCTTTCAAATAAATCTTTTCAAAGTTCTACAAATAATTTCCCAAGGAAAATGAACAAACACTGTAAAAATTAGCCAAAAGAGGCTGGTGTTATGGCACAGCTGATTAAGTTGCCACCAGCGAAGCCTGTATCCCATATGGGTTCCACTTGGAATCCCGGCTGCTCCATTTCTGATCAAGGCCCTTGCTAATGCTCTTGGGAAAGCAGTGGAAGATGGCCCAAGTCCTTGGGCCCCTGTCATGGCCTGGATGAAGATCTTAGCTACTGGCTTCAGCCCGGCCTAGCCCTGGCCATTGAGGTCATTTAGGGAGTGAACCAGTGGATGGAAGATCAGTCTCCCTCTCTCTTTCTCACTTTCTTTCTCCTCCCCTCTCTGTTACTATGCTTTTCAAATAAATAAATAAACACTTTTTTTTAAAAAAAAAGGAAAGACTAGGAAAACAAAAAATCAATACATTATGAGTGAAAACCAGCAGAAAAAAAAAAACTCTGTAAGTGGTTCTAGATAGATGGGTGCTGCGATATAAGTAAAATTCCAAGGTCAAAATAAACCCCTTAACTTCTAAAGTTTTTAACCAGGGATCAGTAGATCCCTAGGAGAGGCAGGGCTCACCAAAGAGCCCCTAAGTTTTATGTGAAGATTTTTCTTTTTTTAAAAAAAAGATTTATTTATTTATTTGAAAGTCAGAGTTACACAAAGAGAGGAGAGGCAGAGAGAGAGAGGTCTTCCATCCCATGATTCACTCCCCAAGTGGCTGCAATGGCCGGAGCTACACTGATCCGAAGCCAGGAGCCAGGAGCTTCTTCCAGGTCTCCCATGTGGGTGCAGGGGCCCAGGGACTTGGGCCATCTTCTACTGCTTTCCCAGGCCACAGTAGAGAGCTGGATTGGAAGAGGAACAGCCAGGACTAGAACCGGTGTCCATATGGGATGCTGGTGCTTCAGGCCAGGGCTTTAACCCACTGTGCCACAGTGCTGGCTCCTAGGTAAAGATTTTTCTGAGAGAATCCATAGATTTCATCAAACTTGTACAACAGTACCTAATCCAAAAGAGTTTTAAAAGCATTGCAGGCCCACCATGCAACAAGGGAAAGCTAAAGGAATTCTGAAAGGTGTTAGGAGATGCATGGCAGGAGGAGTTGAAAATCAAACCAGTAGAAGTTCTTCCTCAAGATTTTAGTAATAAGCATGGAAGACACTAATTTCTCTTTTCTGATGGACAAGCTACCGGGGTGTGAGCTGTACTGCAAAAGCCATCTTCTTCCTTGAATAGAGGGGGAAAATAAACTATCAATCAGTCAGAAGTGGACATGAAAAATGTCTTGACAGCTCGCATCCCTGAGAGCCTGTAGGTCAATTCTACCCTCACTGTGCCTTTGCCCTTCCCATTGCTTGGTTCAGAAGTCCAGTGATGTCTATCTCCCCTTATCTGCCCCCTTTCTCCCCTCCCAATCCCTCTGGTTAAGGTAGTTTTAGTACACTTTCTCTTTCTTGCAACCAAGGAAACTCTGATTGGAAACAAATGCTAAATTTGGTCATTTAAACTAAATAAATATTTGTTACAGGAACAAAACTCTGAAAGTCATAGAACTTGAAGAGGGGAGGCGGAGAGAGCGAGAGCGAGAGAGAAAAGAGAGAGTGAGAGAGAGAGAGAGAGACATTGGCCCAAGAATTGAGGAAAGAGGAAAGACTTCATGGCAATAAATCTTGAGTTTGACTTTGAAGAAACATGGGATATAAAAAAGACAGAAAGAGGAGCTGGAGCGGAGTCTTCATGTAAGTTCCCTGATGAGTAGCGCTGGTGTTTACTAAATGCTCAGTGGTATACTCAGTATTCTCACGGCACAGAGAAACCCACCCCCAGTAGGGTGTGAATGTAGATTAGCTTTCATGATTTTCATTTTCCCAGCATCTTACTGTCCCTGATTTGAAACTCTACATCTCCCTGCTATATCAGTGTGAGCCCTGGTACAAGATTCTGACGCTGCAGGAGCCTTCCCATTCGTGGCTGTGTGTCACGTGCTCAATGCAGGGAAAGACAAGATCGAAGGAGCGCTCCCGAGAGTGGGAGAGGCAACAGCAGACAAGCAGCCGGCGTCCACAGGGGCAGGGCACGGGGAGCAGCTGATGCCACTGGCTCCACTGGGTGCCAAGGCAGACATCCTGGTGGACAGCTGTTATTTCTGCCCACCTGGTCTAACCTCGTCCTCATTCTTCTGGAAACAGAGTTTATTTTGGGAGTCGTTTCTTCCCAGCTACATGACCTAATCCACTTCAAGGCCCTTTCCCACCCTTTTTCTGGTCTTAGAATTAAATGTGGTTTTTGACATTTGCCACCAAGAGAACTAGGAACATTCTACTTGATTCTGTCTCCACCTCCAAGAGCCGCACACTGAAATCCCGGAAGACTGTGAGTGCTGTCGGTGGAAGGTCCCTGTGGGTTAATAAGAGATTGACTTCCTCCTAGAGAAAACCTGAGCCGGCTTCTTAGGCCCTAGGTGTGAATGTGGGGCCTGTGCTGGCTGTCTCTGCCGCGTGTTGACATAAGAGATTAAGTTGCTCTGGGATTCTACTTAAGAGCTACTTTGATTGTAAGAACAAACTTAAAAAAAAAACCTAATAATAATAATTATAACTCATTTCCCTTGCTAAGTTCTATTTTTTTGTGAAGGCAGCTTGAAAATAAGAATCTCTCCTTTGTGTGCAAATGAAAGTGAGACACCCAGAGAGGGCGCACACCATGGGTCAGAGCCTGTGGCATTTCCCTGTTAGCTGGCTTTATTGCTCTCAAAAGAACAGGGTGCTAACATTTTTCTTTGTTTATATCACAATTCCTTTATCAGTAGTTTCCTTTTTAAGAAAAAAAAAGTCATTTGATTTTCTTTATCTCTTTTGAAAGACATCAGTAAATTTCAAAACCAGCTTGTGGCTTTGCTTTCCACTAAGCTCCTACTCTTGCTGGCTGGGCCCAACCTGGCCTTGGCTTCCAGGCATCTTTCTGTTACTGGCCACACTGGGTATTTTCTCATGGAGAGAGAGTGACGGGCAAGGCCCCCAGGAAGTCACATACTGTCTTGCAAAATCTCTCAGTGACCCATGTGGAATGGAAAGTCCAATCTTTGTCCCTACCAGCGTGAAAGAGCCCAGTGGTCAGGGCAGACACCTGCTGTGCCCTGGCCAGCCCTGCCTGGCATAAGTAAGAACCGTGAGAGTCGCCAGGGGAAATGCTTGTCTGGCCTCCTGGGTAACTCACAGCCTGTGTCCCTTGCCTGGTGCTGGACCCAGCCGGAAGTCCAAGAGGCTGCCTTTTCCGACGCTGGCTGGCAGGCCATGCAGGGCCGCAAAGCCATTCCAATGCTCTGTGAAAGAGCATAGAGCAGTCATTGTCATGGAAAATTAGCCTGGGCCTTGCCCCGGGGAACACACCCTTGCACAGTGCCATGGCTCTGCCCGCACAAGGGCGTGTGAGACACGAGATCTATCCCAGATCTTTCTTCTCGTCAGCCTCGGGTTCGCAGTCCGTGGCTCTCCACTCTCCTGCCCTGGATTCATTGAGCACCATTCTTCGCAGCCGATGCCCAGGAGACGGAAGTCTCCTCCCAGCCACGGAGGGCAGGGAGAAGCCAAAGAATGAATCCACTGGCCTTGTGTTTGCCAATTCTCAGTTGAAAACTGGGCTCCCGTTTAGCAAACAGATTTGGCTCTACTTCCAGACTTGCCTCTCTCCATCAAATATCTCCTTTGCCTAAGATCACCCTTTGGCCTGATAACACAGAATAAGGGCACTGTCTGGGTGTTCCCTGGGGACCTTTTGTTCAAAGCCGAGACTGCTTGACATTCTGCATGATACCCTCCCCAAAGAAGGCTTCAGCTCTCACCTCCTGCCTATGGAAAACTTGGAGCTTGCCAACATTGAATTGCTCTGACCCACTGGAGCCGGCCAGAGCCAGGACAACTTTTCAGTCGGTCTCTCATCAATTACTTTTTATTTTCCAGGCCTGCACACTCCTCGTGGAGCTCAGAGAATAGCCCGACAGTGAAAACACCAGAATGTTAAGCGAAAAATCGAGGCTCTGGCCATCGACTTCTCCAAGAAGGATGAATTTGTACGCTGTCATTTCTTGGCATTTCAGGCCGAGTTTTCCAGGACACAAAGGCATAAGGCATTCCATCATCCTGATCCCTTTAATGGCCTGTGGGGAAGTATCGGGGAACAAATAATTGGATGCACCAAGGCATGAAACAAATGAAACTGTAAAACGCTTGTGATCAAATCCTGGATAGCAGGTGACAGCTGTTAGATATGCAAGCCATGTGCCCTTCTCAGAATAAGAAAGGGGGATAGAGCCTCCAGCAGGGGTCTAAAATGAGTCTTTCAAAGGCTGATGAAACTGGTAGGGTCTCTATTAATCACCCAACACTCAAGAAAGAATGCTGCCTTAGAGATGAACTTGGAGTTAGGAGCCAGGGGGAACAGCAGGAGGAAGAAATTCAAAATAGGCAGAGGGGTTGTGCCATGAGAGGGATACCTGGTGATTTTCTTGTCTCTATTCCCTAACTTCCTGTTTACTGCAATCATTCGCCAATCATTTATAAAGAGGTTTTTTTTTTTTTCTTTGTTTCTGCTTTTGGTTCCGTTTTATAAAAATTGTTTTTGGTGGTTTTTTTTTTTCCCAGCATATCAGCCTCCAGTCAAAAATGAACACTCATTCTTGGCTTCCTTATTTAATTAATTAATTCATTCATTTTTTTATTTATTTGAGAAGTAGAGTTACAGACAGTGAGAGAGAGAGACAGAGAGAAAGATCTTTCTTCCATTGGTCCACTCCCCAAATGGCCACCATGGCCAGAGCTGTGCCGATCTGAAGCCAGAAGCCAGGTGCTTCTTCCTGGTCTCCCCTGTGGATGCAGGGGCCCAAGCTCTTGGGCCATCTTCCACTGCCTTCCCGGGCCACAGCAGAGAGCTGGACTGGAAGAGAAGCAGCTAGGACTAGAACCGGTGCCCATATGGGATGCTGGCGCCCCAGGCAGAGGATTAACCTACTTCGACACGGTGCTGGCTCCTCCCTAATTTAATTCATTTCTTTATTTGAGAGGTAGAGTTATAGACAGAGAGAAGGAGAGACAAAGATCATCCATGTGCTGGTTCACTCCCCAGATGGCCACACCTGCTGGGTTGGAAGAGGAGCAGCCGGGCCTCGAAACCAGCATCCACCTGGGATTCTGGCACTGCAGGCAGAGGCTTAGCCCATTACACCACAGTGCCGGCCCCTGACTCCTTTATTTTCTACCCCTTAAACCTTTCTGTTCATGCATGCCCTCACCGCTCACCTCTCGGCCTCAGAGCAGCCACCTGGTGCCCTGTGCTCGGCTCTGATCATTGACGTCCCCGCCTCTGGCTTCCTGGGTGCCGGTCTCGCGCGTCGTCCAATCCACCCTGCAACAGCAGCCAGGGCAGACTTTCTAAAATAGAAACCTGGTTCCGTCACATTCCTGCTCAGCCCCTCCAACAGCTCCCGGCTGCCTCCAGGAGACAATATAAATTCCTTTCCATAACACACAGGACTCTTCAGCCGGGCTGCCAGGCTTGTCAGCCTCTCATAGTCCCACCCCTCCCAAACCCCCCAACACACACCCTCCGCCAGCCACCCTTCCCAGTGCCACCTTCCCTTTCGCTCTGGGTTGGTCTCCTTTCTCCAGCAAGCTCAGCTACTTGCAGTCCCCCACAAAGCTCTTCCCAGCCACCAGTCCTCACACAGGCCAGACACTCCTCTTGTCCCACATTGGTCTTGGAGAGCTATAGGGCAGCTCCCATGGCCTCCATGGAGTTCAGGCCTCCCCCACTTCCCCAACCAAACAAGGGCAGGTGCCACACACTTTGTTCTCCATCAGGTCCCATCCCCGTGATCGCACGTGGTCTTGGAGCTGTGTAGGCAGGTGCTTGTCACTCCCTCTAGACTGGGGGCCCCAGGAGGGCAAGGACCTGGCCTTACGTATTTCTGGATCTTCGGCATTGGGCTTCTGTAGTGGGAAGCACAGAGGAAAAGCTTGGTAAATATGTGTTAATTTAATGAAAGAATGAGGTTAAACCAGGAATTAAAATGTGGTTTTCTGCCATACTTATAGTTCAAATTGCATTACTTAAAATACTCAAGAAAAAAGAAGTCACATCAAAAGCCATTGGTTCCGGGGTCCTGGACTTTTTCTCTCTCTAACTGCTTATCCCTGCCAGGTTCCCAAATGTGTAAGGGAAGTATAAAGAGGCGCTTAGTGGAATATCACTGTGTCTTAGCGCAGCTGTACTCAAGTCTTGTGGCAAAGAGTTATGGTGTCAATTCCATATTTCTGGAAGATTCATGTTTATTTATTTTTTCAATTTGAGAGACAGAAGGGGACAGAGAGAGCTCCCATCTGTTGATTCACTCCCCTACACACACCTGCAGCAGCTGGGGGTGTGCCAGGGCCAAAACCAGGGGCCAAGAACCCAGTCTCCCACATGGATGACAGACACCCAATTACAGGAGCCATCACCCCTCTGGCTCCCAGGGTCCGCATTAGCAGGAAGCTGGAATCAGGAGTCAGGTACTGCGATAAGGGACACGAACTTCTTAACTAGATCTTAGCTACTGGGCTCAATGCTTGCCCCAAAACTCATGTCTTGAGAAGAGCCTTCTCTTTGTAGAAGTATCCATGGCGATTACTGAAGCCCCGCCTCAAACTCCTCTTCGTGCCTTACAGATCATTAACTCCTTGACAGGGGACAAGGTGAACACACAGAGAAATCTAAAGCCAAAGTGGTAGAAGCCAAAGCCAAATGCAGATGCACTAGGAAGGAAGAGAAACCATTCCTGGAATTATGATGTGAGTCCACAGGAAGCAAAAGTCCTCAAATGCGCTGCCCAAGAGCCAGGAGTCTGAGTTCTAGCCCATCCAACCATCAGCTGCGTGACCACGGGCAAGTCACCTGGCCTCTTAGAAGGTGTTTCCTCAGCATAAAAGAAGGAGAAGATGGCAGTGGGTGTCCTGGGAGAGCCTGTGTCACTGATTCAGGTCTGTATGCAGTGCAAGGAACTCAGGCCACGGGGAGAGAAGAGCTGGGGTCAGCCCTGGCACTGCTCGCATCACTTGTAAGTCCTGGGAAGATTGCTTCAACTTTTTGAGCTTCTTCAGTCTCCCACCCTGAAGAATGGGGCTTAGCATACGGACTTTCAGAGCTGTTGGGAGGAATGGGAAGCAGCGTAGACATAGGAAAGCATAGCTCTGATCATGGCTGAGACCGATGGCACGGGGGTTAGAAGCACAGACTCGTGCAGTTTTGAGTCACAGTTGTGTGGGTGACCCAACCTGGACTGACTGTTTCCCAGTCTCTATTTCTGCTTGTGACAAATGGACTTCTAGGGCTCATTGAGAGGATTAAGTAAAATAAATATAATACAAATTTGAGAAAATTCCCCAGGATCTAGAAGACAGTGCTCCTGTACATTTTTTTTTTTTTTTTTTTTGCATAAACCTGAATCCACCAGACCCAGTGCTCTGGCTCCTCCCACTTTAGCGTCTTCTGCGCTCTCCTCTGCCAGAGGACCATTCCTTCCTATCCTTCCAGAAGGAAGAGGGAAACAAGGTCACCATGACAGGGGAAGGGCCCAAGGTGACCTTGGAGGCATAGAGAAAGATGACCTAGAGCTCATCTGCTCTCAGAGCCCACTGGTTCACCCCACATCACCTCCGTGGTTTCCGAAGCTTAAAATGGACCAAACCAGTGTGGCCACATTTCACTGTGCCTTTCTAGGAGAACTCCTAGGGTGTTCTCACAGCCAGCTCTGCTCTCCTCACCAGCCAGGCTCCAGTTTTGAATTATCCATACACATTCAGGTTCCACTAGGGCTGCCGCAAATATGTTTGCAAAGTGCTTTTCTGCTAAGGCTCCGTCCTTCTGTTCAGAGAGGTCAGATTAATTGGCCACTTTAATGAACAGAGACTGTGAAAGCGTCCCAGTGGTGGGCAGCAGTGCAGACCAGAGGGAAGGAGCATCAGTTCTAAGTGGAAGCTGAGGGCCTGGACTAGGAGGCAGGGGCTGGGGTCTGAGATGCACCTCCACCCCCAAACCCTCCCCCCCAATTTGTGATCTGGAATCTGTCACTCCCATCTCTGTGTCTTCAACTGGAGTCTTCAAGATAAGCTCTTTAGAGATTTCTCAGGCTGACTCTGTTTTCTACGCACTGGCTTCGTTCTTAGACCTTGTATGAGGTCAGGATGGCTGAGGTCAAGTAGAATGATCTGCTTGTCATGTTCACGTCCAGCAGGCAACAGAGAGTGTTTCTCTTCCAATTGTTGGCCAACCCAAAACCCTGTGCTGACTCTATGGCCGTGCGCTCATCCAGAGTAGGGGATATAAATTGGCTCGCAGCACCCATTTGGACGCCCTTCCAGGAGTCAACCCTATACAGCCAAAGTTGGAAAACTGACATCTATATCCACAAGCTCCCTTGTGGCTAAGATTCTGCAAACAAATTGGGTTCCACCATCAGATGCTGTAGCGTGTGGTTTGGAAGGCAGCAGTGAGAAGGGTACCATTGTCTGGCTTCCTTGACTGGGGTCCTAGCCAAGGACAAAGTTGTTCCAGGGTCCAGTCTGTAGTTCACAGGTGTGGAGAAGCCTTGTCACCCTCGATTGCAACAACTGATGTGTTCTTGAGTGCAGGGGTTTTCAGTGAGGGTCTCCACCATCCACCCTCTTGCTGGATCCTTGGTGGGCAGGGGCCATCTTTCCCGGAAACCCAGCTAGATCATTGTCCTTCAGCATTTATTCCAGGGATTTCACAAGCACGTGTTACTCTGCATTGAAGATCTTGCTGCTTCAAAACTGCCGGAGTAGTTCTTATTCCCCCAAGGCACCATGTCTGAGCCAGTCGCTGGGCCAGAGGGCACATGCTGATTGTCTGGGTCCCATGGAACATGTCTGGCCATGCGGTCTTGGTGAGTCCCCTGTGCAAAAAAAAAAAAAAAAAAAAACACAGACTAAGAAGGAGAAGAAGCAGCTCCTGAAATTACTTCTACTTCAGTTTTGCTGAATGAATCATTCATTAAATCACAAAGATGAAAGGAAAGGGAGAATAGAGACCGGTCAGTCAGAATCAGCAAATGTCCACTATCTACCTGGTCCACTCTCCTTGGTCCTGGGAGGATTTGCCTGCAAACCTTCATCTTGGGGCATGCTCCCAGGAATCCAGCCACGTTGACACTGGCAGAGGTGTCAGATCCCGTGAGAACTCAGAGCTCTTCTTTGACCCACTTGGACGTGACATTGTCAAGGCTGGGGTGAGTCTTACCTCTCAGGTAGGCTTCTGAGAGTCCTCCTCTTAGGGCAGCGAACTTCTTCCTACTTCAACCAAGATTAAAGCTATGCAAACCTAGCAGAGCACCCGTTCATCTCCTTATTTTCACAGCTCCTGGATTAGAAAATGCCGACTGGTTATCCCAAGTTCCTAAGTAAATATATGAGGAAGGAACCACGTTCCTTTCAGTAGCAAAAGCATTTTTAAAGGCCCCTCAGGTGGAGAGGAACGCCTGGGTCCCAGGCTTGTACCAGCAGCCCTGGTACCTGGAGGGGTGCCTGGAGAAGGGAAGATAGAAGTATGCAAACTAGAAGCAGATATAGAAAAGCCAGCAGCTGACCTCACCATGGCCAAGAACAATTCCTGACTCCAGCCAAGACGAACATGGGGAATTTCCTTCTTATGTGGTGGTTCAAGGGTCCAAATCAGTAACATCTTTGTCTCGGCCTATGCAACCCACAGTCTCGCTGCCTCCTGCAGGGAGGGGCCATTATTTGAAGGATGGTAGTATTGTAAGAAAACTTCTGTTTGCCAAATTGGAGGGTTGGGTAATTACAATTCCAGGACTTCTGTAGGTGGTTTCTTCAAAGGCCTTCATTTATTTGCTGCTTAGTGTAGAAGCAGCCTTGCCTAGGCAGTTTCTTTTTCGCCCAGGGAGGTGAAAGAATTTGGTACAGCTAATGGACTACCTATCACTTACTTGAATATTGTTCCAGGCAACTTAATGCCAAAGCAATTTGCTGATTTGATATTATGAAAAGCAGCCATTTTCATTGAGAACAGAAGATTAACAACTTGGGTGTCAAGTTCAGAAAACAATGTAACTGCTAAAAGGCATTTGTTTCGAGAAAGGCAGGGAAAAAGAAGGAAGGAGGCAAGGGAGGGAGGGTTCTTTTAACCCTGGCAGACTAACTCAGCTCTGTCTAATAGAAATACAATTGGAAGCACATGTATAATTTTTAAAAAATTTGTTTTATTTATATGAAAGGCAGAGGGAGAGGAAGAAACATAGAGGGAGATCTTCCATCTGCTGGTTTACTCCCCAAATGGCTGCAACATCTAAGGTTGGGATGGTCCGAAGCCAGGAGCCTGAAACTCCATCTGGTCTCCCGTGTGGGTGGCAGGTGTCCTAGCCCTGGGGCCACCTGCTGCTGCCTTCCCAGGCGCTTTAGCAGGGAGCTGGACTGGAAGCAGAGCAGCCGGGACTCAGTGCTCTGGTATGGGACGCCGGCATCTCAGGCACCAGCTTATCGTGGACCCGATACGTATAATTTTGAAGTTGCTAATAATCACATTGAAAAGGAGAAAAAAAAAGTGAAATTTTAACGTTTTGTTTAGCCTAAATGTTCATTTCACCTAACATACTTGAAATGATCACTTCAATAGGTGATCAAATATAAAAATCACTGAGATATATTGCATTGATTTATTTTTCCCTAACTTCTCTAAACCTTCGAAATCCAGTGTGCTATTTGCTCTTGGACCACATCCCACCTTAGGTCAGCCACAGTTCAGCACTCCACAGCCATGTGTGGCCACCATATTGGAGAGCACAGGTCTGGTTTCTGCCTTGCCATACAACTAAAACTCCCCAGTGAGCCGGAAATGACCTTGTCTCTCCCCCAAGCCTCTCACATTTGCTTTCCTTTCTCTGCAACATGAGCCACATTTGATTACCTATTCCTTGAAACCGTCCCGTCTCTTGATTTATAAAACTTCACATTCTCCATTCTTGGTTCCTATGCTATTTCCCCCCATACCGTGTTCACAGTGATTTCTTACTGCCTTCCAAATATAAGTTCTCCTCTCTCTCTCTCTCTCTCTCGAGCTCCCAGACCCAGGCTTCCAGGCTGTACCTGACTCATCCCTTCCAGCCACACATTCCTAGTTGCCTGGCATCCCACCAGTACCAGGACCAGACCTAGATCAGCCCTATTTTCTCCTCTTACCCATGCCAGCTGTCTTCCAGGAACGCTGCAATCTGTCGTGCCCCTCACCACTGAGCAAATATTTAATGAGTACTCACCATGTGCCAGCTGCCGGGAAGGAGCAGTGGACAAAGCAGACAAAACTCCCTGTCTTCGTGGGGCTGCCATTCTAGTTAGAACAGTCAATAAAATGATGGAGTACGTTAGAAAATAATATTCACTAAGGAAGAAACCTCAGCAAGATAAGGGAGAGTGGGGAGTGCAGTGGAGGTGTGGTTAGGTAAGCCTCCGCGAGAGGTGATAATGGGGCAAAGACTTTTAAGAAGCCACAGTGTGAACCCTGCACACATTTGGGGAGGGGCTTCCAAGCCGAGGGACTGGAGCAGAGACCTCACAGGGGAGTCTGCCCAGGGTCTGAAGCGTGAAGAAAGCACAGTGACTGGAGACAAGTGAGCCAGGGGAGGAGAGAAGGAAAGGGAATGGAAGGCAATGGGGTAGCCTGAGAGAGCCCAGTCCCTGGAGCCACTGCGAGGCCTTCTGTGCCTCTCCATTCTTTCTTCTGCAGGGCTGGTCTTCTGTGCCGCCCTTGACTTTCATCCCCCGCTCTCCATTTTACCCAGTCTCCCCACTGCCCTGACATCAGTGGCTTGCTCTCCCTAAATCTGATCCTCCAGTTTCACAAGTGTCCCCAGCACCTTGCTAATGTGGTGCTAGGCCTGACGAATCATTTAGGGCCCCCTCCACGACCCCTCTTCCCTGCTTGCCTGCAACTATGCCTCTCTCTATCCAGATTGGGGTCCTTGCAGTCGCCTTGCCTTGAGGCCAGCCAGCCGACCCTGGGCACCCCATGATCTTGGGGAGAGGGAGCCCCAGGTGCCTGTGTCCAGAGCAGTTCAGGAGGCAGGTGCTGGTCACAGGTCCCCTGGGGCCTCCGGTCCCCCCCTCCCCCATCAGTGTCCTGTGGGTCTCCCAGGAACCCATCCAGGCTGTGGCGCTCAGACGTGAGAGCCAGAGGCGCCCCACAGGAAGCTGGGATCCGCACAGGTGTGGGGCTGCTTTAACCCCCTCTTCATTCTACCTGGAATCCATTACGTCTAGTTGGGTCAGTGAATCGCGTATTTCCAGATGTCTTTCTGTGATGACTCTCTTAACCTGTCAACACTCCCGACTGGTGGTTACTTCTTGGAATCCTCATAGCAGTTCGCATTTGTCTGTTAGCAGATGTGCTGTGTTTTGACTCATGTTATAGCTACCCTGGTGTTAGCTCCTATCCTAAATCTGTCCAGGAAGCTTGCCTTGTTGGTCGCTGCAGACCTCATGGTTCCTAGGACTATGCCTCCTGCAAACGCAGTACCTTGTATTTGTTAAATGTTCTAGAGAATGAACGATTCATAGTAGCATAATTTCTGTGTTATATGACTTTGTGATGGTAGTAGAATTAGTCATTTTCTTTCTTCTGATCTCCCAAAATTGGTAGTATCTGTTTTATTAATAATATAAAATGTTTATGCTTTTAAAAAATCACTACTAAGTCATACTGAGTCATCGATCACCAGACAGGCAGCTGAATTTCTCTGGGCCTGTCTCCCTTGCTACAAGACGGGATCAAGGATTCTCATCTTTTTTTTTTTTTTTTTTTTTTTTTTTTTTTAAACAGGCAGAGTGGACAGTGAGAGAGAGAGAGAGAGAGAGAGAGAAAGGTCTTCCTTTTTGCCATTGCTGCGGCCGGCGCACTGTGCTGAAAGGATTCTCATCTTAAGGAGCTGTAGCAAGAATTAGTAGGAGGGCATGTGTGTAAGATTCTGGGCACCTAGCCTGGCACAGGAAAAGTGCTCAATAGAAGACAGGTGTGATGGTGATGATGATGGTGATGGTGATGGTGATGGTGATGATGGTGGTGGTGGTGATGGTGATGATGGTGATGATGATGGTGGTGATGGTGATGGTGATGATGATGGCGATGAAGATGATGATGACGATGATGATGGTGATGATGATGGTGATGGTGGTGGTGGTGATGATGATGATGGTGGTGGTGATGAAGATGATGATGAGAGTGATGATGATGATGATGGTGGTGGTGATGGTGATGGTGATGATGATGATGATGATGATGACGACGATGATGATGGTGGTGATGGTGGTGATGGTGATGGTGATGATGATGGTGATGGTGGTGATGGTGATGTGATGATGATGGTGATGGTGGTGATGGTGGTGATGGTGATGATGGTGGTTGCAGCAATGATGGCAGTAGCTGGACTTTCAAAGAAGCAAAGGTGAAGTGCTTGGTGGGGGGAGGTTCTGTCCAGTTGGTGGAGTGAGCGCAGCCTCAGCCTAAGGTAATTGTGCTTTCCCTTCATCTGATGCTATTTGCAGAAGCAGAGGTCATCTGATAAACTCACAGCCGCTTCCAGATATGTCAATAATTGATTCCCACGTTGGAGAGTTTGAAATAGATCAATTTCATGCTGGAACTAAGATGAGTAAAAAGGGAAAAATCTAGTTAGCATGGCTCTTTGGTGCAATGAACTGTAAGCTGGTTTATTGGATGTGCGTGTGGCTTTGAAGAAACAGAGCAAATGTTTCCTACAATGATTTTGTAGATTTTGCTTTCATATTATAAAATAATGCGTGTTTATTACCTAAAATTGAAAAAAAACACAAAAAGTAAAAATAAGACACTAAAATCATACATAACTTCATTATTTAGGGGCAATAACTGTATATATTTTGAGATTGTTTCTCTGATTTTTTTTTCCCTGTAATAATTTGAAAAAAAAAAGATGTATCTTCTCTTTACCGTGCTACTAGTTTAACATTAACTTGAATACACCTTCCCTGATATCAATGGCAAGAACAAGATGCTATCTACTGCCTTATGTAAGGTACAACATTTAGGACATAACTTTCTCCTTCCTTCAACTACTCTCAGCTTGTTTCACTCAATACAGAATTTTGGGCTTCACTTATTATTATTGATCATATGTATCTTTCAATAATTTAGAGTAGTTGCATCAAGTCTTACAAGAATATTAGCAATCATTACTTGGATTTGTTTATTTTAACTGGTTTCGTAGCCTAACAATCTTACATTAATACTTCGTCTTGACAGGGCTGGTGCTGAGGCGCAGCAGGTTAATGCCCTGACCTGAAGCACTGGCATCCCATCCATAGGATGCTGGTTCGAGACCCGGCTGCTCTACTTCCTATCCAGCTCTCTGCTATGGCCTAGGAAAGCAGTAGAAGATGGCCCAAGTGTTTGGGCCCCTGCACCTGCGTGGGAGACCCAAAAGAAGCTCCTGGCTCCTGGCTTTGGATTGGCACAGCTCCAGCTGTTGTGGCCAATTGGAGAGTGAACCATCGAATGGAAGACCTTTCTCTCTCTCTCTCTCTCTCTCTCTCTCTCTGTCTTCCCCCCCCCCCTCCTCTTTCTGGGTAACTCTGGCTCTAAAATAAATAAATAAATTTTTAAAAAAATACTTTTTCTTTCCTATTCTTTAGTTTATTTTGTTCCTATTATCTTTCCTTCGACCTGTGCTCTTCTCCAGGTAATTCTTTTCAGGTAGAGCGGGTAGGTCGTTGACTTTCTGAGGTCTGGAGTATCTTGTTATTTTTGCACATGTGTGAACATAAACAGGGCTGAATCAGAGGGTCATCAACACAGGCTTTAAAAGAACTACACAACTGAATAACAGTGAGACGTGGCAGAAGGAACTCAGCCTGCTGAGTCGGCTCGGTCGACGCTCAGCTGACTTGGACGAGCCACCTCATTTCTCTCCACACTTCTGTTTCCCCATCTGAGAGTGGGGATGGGAAACTCCTTGGAGACTTGCTGTGAGGAATAAACAAGAACCAAGGAGGCCCTCCATAACTCAGAGTTGCTCTTGCTACTAACTCGAAAGGGGCTTGGAGCAGGGGCCCCATCCTTGAAAGGTGAGAGCGTTCTGGGGAGCAGGTGTCTGGCGAGGGGAGGAATGAATCTCAGCAGCTCAGCTCCAGTTCCCGAAACATGACTGCCAGCCTTGGGAAGGGGACAGGAGGAAGAAGTGTCGCTTCCCCCGGTCACTGACATCCGCCTCTTGTCCTTGTCTGGATGTTCCTGTAGTCCTTGTCCCTCACATCATGACTCAGAACTGCAGATGAGGCACTGGCAGATCCCACTAGATCACCGAGCCTGGCCATTCCGAGTGGTCCACGAGCCGCAGCTTTGGCACCTCCCACTCTGGAGACAACGAAAAATCTGCTTTGGAATGAGGTTCCCCAGGGGACTCACCTACATGTCAGAGTTCGGGAAGCCCTCTTCCCGGCCACAGGTGGATCAGGAGCTACATTTTAGGATGCTTCTTTGTCACTAATCGGTCATTTTATTTACATGCCTTTAAAAAAATAGGGCGAAAGCACAGCAAACGGTTCTAGAATAAATGTAAGTAAAGCATCTAAAATTTTTTAAGCACAAGATAAAAGTCCAGCAGTTTCTTATGCTAACAACTGTATGGGAACTGGGGAAGGGCCTGGCTTTCCCCTCTCTCCTCTGCTCCTTAGCTAGTAGCTTTCATGGGATCATAATTCTCCGAACATATCCTTGGCCTCTCTGCTTGTCCATAATAATAAGAACATAACTTCCGAGGGCCACATTCACACCATCCATGGGTTTTTTGCACTAACGGCTGCAGCTTCTTTAGGGGTTCTGTGGTTGCAGATTCAGCCTCTCTCTGGGCCCCGGGTTCTCTCACACCTCTTCTCGCGCGCTGGTCACCAGCCCCAGGCCAGAGGCAGAGCTGGAGTAGACACTGGATGACAACGCAAAGACTCAGCCTTGGCTTCTGGGACTTCAGAATCCTCAAGGATGGTCTCAGCTCTGTGGTCTCCAAGCTTGGGGGAGCACGAATCCTTCTCTAGGTCTAACCTGTCCATCCAGATTGAATTTTCAGAATGGTGAAATAGGATGTAGTGGGGTGGGGGGTGTGCTGTAAATACATCCTGGTGTTCCACAGTCCTTGCGTGGCTTTTGTCATCAGTTGCATGAGTTCAGTGAACTCCCAACTTGTCCACTCTTGCACTGGTGGCTCCCACTAGAATCCCTGCACATAACTGGCCCTTAACATGTATTTGAATCAAAATAGTGCAGCTAAGGACATGCATGATCTCAGACTGGAAGAGGATGAGTAAGGTTGAATAAAAAAACAAAACTAACACTCAAACTATTGATGGTGGCCACTGATCCCTATGGAAAAATGACATGGTTGTCTGCAGTGACTACCAGTTCTCTCTTTCATCTTTGAAGATGAAAATACCCTTACTGGTTTGATGCACCCTTTGGTGGAGGCAGGAGAGGCCTGGGCATAGTCTGCCTGGCTGGGGTGAGGGCTGGGGAGGGGCAGGGAGGAGAAACGGGAGAGGCGCTGGGAGTGATAAGACCAGTTCCTGGGGACGAAAGTAGATCCAGGGGGGCTGGCGCCATGGCTCACTTGGTTAACCCTCCGCCTGTGGCGCCGTCATCCCATATGGGCGCCGGGTTCTAGTCCCAGCTGCTGCTCTTCCAGTCCAGCTCTCTGCTGTGACCCGGGAGTGCAGTGGAGGATGGCCCAAGTGCTTGGGTCCCTGAACCCGCATGGGAGACTGGGAGGAAGCACCTGGCTCCTGGCTTCGGATCAGCGCAGCGCTGGCTGTGGTGGCCATTTGGGGAGTGAACCAACAGAAGGAAGACCTCTCTCTCTTGTCTCTCTCACTGTCTGTAACTCTACCTGTCAAATAAAAAAAAAAAAAAAAAAAAAAAGTCGATCCAGCAACCAGAGGGACAGTGAGGACCGGACCTGAGAAAGAAATGCACACCTAGGTCACTGCTGTGTTCTCTCCTGTTGGAACTTGGCCCATCAGCCCAGGCCCGCAGTGCCCATCTCGTAGAAAGGGGTCTGTGTTCAACATTTGGGTGGATGAGAGAGGCAGAGAGAAAAGCGGGGCCCAGGAGAGCAAGCTGCCGAGCAAGGAGACTCCAAGTCAGGGAAGTCTGAGGTTGGGACAGACAAAAGGCAAGACTCCACCTGGACTCTACAGAGCTTGAGAGGTCTGGGTGTAGGGTCAACAGCTGGTGAGCATAAAAGGGACCGGAGAGGGACCCCAAAGGCTGGAAGACTTAGACCCATCCTGGCTGCAGTTACAGGAGTTACATAAGACAGGATCCAATTCACAGAACCTCTTCTGGCTTTCAAGGGAGTAGATTTTTAATACGTGGAAGGCGCCAGTGTGTGGCTGCGTTTTAATCGAAAATTGTAAGAACTCTCTGGAGATTCCTGGACAAAACTGAGAATTGTCCCTGTAAGATGACAAATGAACCAGGACCCACAGGGCTGGATGACCTCCACCAGGCTACTTCCGAGGCCAGCAGAGCCCTTCCTGCTTAAAGGGACAGAGGTGCCCACCGCCCCATCGCCCTGTGAGGCTGAAGCCCACTCACTATGGGAACCCACTTGAGTCGGGTTCTTTGGTTCCTTCTGAAAATAAGAATATTCACAGGGGTGCAGTGAGGGAAGATGAGTGATCTTATTACTGCAGAAAATTATTTCAGGGAAAAATTATACTTAAAAAAGCAGATGGTTCCTTTGTTTCCAGTGGTTGCCTATAAATCCTCTATTTTCCTGTGCTGTGGAATTGAAATTGATTGAAATTGACATTTTTTTTTTATCACGAGTCAGTTGACAAGAAAACTGAGAAAACAAAACAACCCGGGCCAACAGGAGTGGCTTGGTTTTTTTTCTCTTTTATTTCTTTCCAGACAAGTAAATCCAAAGGGTCAGATAAGCTTTGAGGTAGACACAGAGAGAGAGACAGAGAGAGAAAAGTCAACGATCTGTTTTTAGAAGCCTCCAGCAGTTCCCTTTCCAAGGCTGTTGAGCAGACTGTGGACACACATTTTATCCAGCTGCTGCACATCTGGAATCCTGGAGTTGTCTCTCTGGTGCTCAGTGCAAAATAACAGAAAACCACTTGGGTTTTCTGAGCCATGTGGTTGCACAGCCTTTTTCCAGGAGGTAAAATCCAGACTTGAGCTCTGGAAAATTGCTGCTCTTGGCTGGAAAAGGCATCATTTAGCAAGTGGCATGCTTCAGGGGGACCGGTGGGCCTGGAGATTAATTTGTATTTGCTGCCTCCTGGGGCTCCCAATCAGCTTCTTGGCTCCGGAGCCGCCAAGCTCTGGTGCTGCAAGGCTCGCCAAGGGCGAGGAAGAATGCGGCACAAATGTCATTGGCGACGGCAGCAGCTTCGCCGTCCGGCTGTCTTCTGGCTTGTGCGTCTCCCCCAGATCACCGTCACATGGACAGAGGCTGACGGCAAACATTGGTGTCTTTCGCTGACCATCTTGGAAAGCTGCAGATGGCGGCCCTTGCCTGCAGGTAGCTCTGTCTCACTCCCTTCTCGCAGTCGCGTGAGATGCTTCCGGCCAGAGCTGCCAGAGAAAACAGGGAGTAAGAAGCTTCAGGGCCGGCGCCGCGTCTCACTAGGCTGATCCTCTGCCTTGCGGCACCGGCATACTGGGTTCTAGTCCCGGTCGGGGCGCCGGATTCTGTCCCGGTTGCCCCTCTTCCAGGCCAGCTCTCTGCTGTGGCCAGGGAGTGCAGTGCAGGATGGCCCAAGTGCTTGGGCCCTGCACCCTATGGGAGACCAAGATAAATACCTGGCTCCTGCCTTTGGATCAGCGCGGTGCGCCGGCCACGGTGGCCATTGGAGGGTGAACCAACGGCAAAGGAAGACCTTTCTCTCTGTCTCTCTCTCTCTCACTGTCCACTCTGCCTGTCAAAAAAATAAAAAGAAAAAAAAAGAAAAAAAAAGAGAAAGAAGCTTCAGGTACCCGAAGGGAACCCTCTAGCCATCAGTCAGGCTTGACCCATTTCAACAAATACAGTATCGTTTATGGGAGAAAGGCCACTGGGCCACTTAGTGAATCAGCTAAGGAAATGTCCCTTCCCTACCCTGTAGGAGGGATAAATCCCAAAGGATATTGAATTTTCCATACATAGCTTTTAGAAATGAGATGGAATTTGGGGTGGAGGTGGGGAGAACTGGACATGGATTTAAATAAGTAAATAGGTACAGTGTGTTTAGGTTCCATTGTAAAACCCTGAGAGCCGCTGCGCATTAAAGTGCTTCGGAGAATGGTGTTTTCGCTGATGCAAAGTGGCAAAGGAAAATGAGAAAAGCCAAATGGCCTCCCAGCCACAAACTCTGAATGGTGCTCGGCTGGTGCCTGGCCGCGGTTCCAGCCCACGTCCCTGGGGCAAGCCTCCCTCACTTTGCCCCCGTGAACCCCTGCAGCATCCACCATGTGTAGCCCACTTTTGCAGGGAACATTCCCTGACCCTAATAATAACAGTAACCTTTCTAGATATTCTCTCTCTCTCTCTCTCTTTCTCTTCAACTCTGTTTGAAGTCCCCGGCGGGGATGGGGGGGGCTCCTCTGGATCCCCAGTATCAAGTTCAGAAGTGCAGTACTTCCCTATGGAGGGCCTCAGGAATAAGTAATGATGTAAAGTCTTGTATCTAAGTGGACACGTGGCCCACTCCGCATGAGGACCAGTATCCTGCAGCATAGCCGTAGAGACTATAACAGAGGAGGGGCTCCTAAGGCCAAAGAGGAATGGCTTTGGCTGTCTTCAGGGTGAGATGTAGGTATGGACATGGTGAGTGCAGAAAATTCGAGAAGCCACAGCCATGTGGGTGTTAAAAGTGCAGCCTGGGACCGGCGTTGTGGCATAGTGGGTTAAGCAGCTGCCTGCAATGCTGGATGCTCATTCAAGTCCCAGCTGTTCCAATTCCTATCCAGCTCCCTGCTAATGTGCCTGGGAGGCAATGGAAGACAGCCCAAGCACTTGGGTCCCTATACCCATATGGGAGACCCAGATGAAGCTCCTGGCTCCTGGTTTTGGCCTGGCCAAGCCCTAGCTGTTCAGGCCATTTGGAGAGTGAACCGGCAGATGGAAGACTTCTCTCTCTGTCTCTCCTTCAATCACTGTAACTCTGCCTTTCAAATAAATAAATAAATCTTTAAATATAAAACAAAATGAAAGTGCAGCCTACCAGGGGTTATAGGGAAAAATAGAGTGGTGTGCTGATGCCACCTGTTAAATTCAAAAAAATTGCAGGAATTTTGAGAATCTGTTGTTAAACCATTGAAAACTTGAAATTGACCACCAAGGAAGTATTTACACCATGGAAATCGGCAAGCACTACAAATCAGGGCTCTTCTCCCCCCTCATCCCACTCAAAGAACTGGGTTGGCCCAAATACTACCGCTAGCAGTCCATCATCTCTGGAGGGCCAGAGTGATTTCTGAGCGAGAGCTTCCAGCTGACCGTAACCTTGAGTGGCCTTATTGCATAAAGCCAGCAGCTTCGGCCAACCACAGCCTGCGGTTCCAGGAGCAAAGGTTGGACTTTACCTGGAGCTAATGGTGCTGAGAATCTTTGTTCACTTCCTGGTCTTGTCAGCCACATGTATCTGCCCACCTGACTCCACTCAGAGCCACAACTTTTCTTATAAAAGACTACAATATGCATATGAATATCCCGTGCGTGTGGAATGTGTAAATTTCTTCTATTGCATGCCTTGAGAGCCCTGCACATGAGTCAGATCAACCATTGATCCCGACGGTGGTCTCAATGTAAAGGAGGCAGAGTCGTGAACAGCTGCAGGTGTCTGGGATCTGTGTGCAGGGCACTCTCTGCTTGGACCTTCGCTGGCATTGAAGTGTTTGTTCTTCCTGTCTCTATCGAGTCTCTGGTTGACTTTCTCAGGACCCGTGGCATTAGGTACTGTCCTACACTGATGGCTGCCAAGCCCAGATAGGGTTTCTCCCCGGAGCTCCTGACTCTTGACCAACTTCCTTCTTGATTTGTTCTTTAGGGTATCCAGTGGGTGTTTCAGAAACCTAGGTCAGCTCACGTCACTCCTCTTTCCTATGGCTTCCTACCTCATCACACCAAATACAAATCTATGAATTAGTTCGATCTAAGTACCCAGTCCAAGACTAAAGAAAGAAATATGATCTGAATGCTTGAGTTGCCCCAGCATTTGTTTATTTATTTATATTTGAAAAGCAGAGAGAATTGGACAATGTTTCATCTACTCATTCATTCCCCAAATGCCCACAACAGCTGGGACTGGGCCAGACCAAAGCCAACTCCATCCAGTCTCCCATATGGGTGGCGGGAAACCAGCCTCTTGAGCCAGCACCTGCTGCCTCCCAGGATATGCATGGACAGGAATCTGGACTTGAAGTCAGGAGCTCCAGTACGAGATGCAAGTATCCCAAGAGTTGTCTTAACTGCTATACCAAGTGCCACCACTCCCCGGAAAAAAATTTAAATGCCGAAATCCTAAGGTGACAATATTAGAAGGTGGGGCCTATGGGAGGTGACCAGGTCATAGGAGCTCCATGCTCATGAATGGGGTTAGTGACCTAAAAGGGGGGCCCAAGGGAGCTTTTTGACCTTCTACCCTGGGAGGACACGTTGAGAATGCTCGATTTATGGGCTAGAAAATGGGCTCTCACCAGACCTCAAATCTACCTTTGTCTCCATCTTGGACTTCCAGAATTTTGAGAAGTAAATTTCTGTTGTTTATAAGCCACTCAGTTTAGGGTATTTTATTATAGCACCCTGAATGGACCAAGACAAACCTGCAGGAGAACTTAAAAACATTTGTGGAAAATTGTGTATTATAGAAAAACTAGGGGCCAGCACTGTGGCGTAGCAGGTAAAGCCGCCACCTGCAGCGCTGGCATCCCATATGGCTGCTGGTTCAAGTCCCAGCTGCTCCACTTCCAATCCAGCTCTCTGCTATGGCCTGGGAAAGCAGTAAAAGATGGCCCAAGTCCTTGGACTCCTGCACCTGCATGGGAGACCTGGAAGAAGCTCCTGGCTCCTGGCTTCGGATCGGCATAGCTCCGGCCATTGCGGCCAGCTGGGGAGTGAACCAACAGATGTAAGATTCTCTCTCTCTCTCTGTCTCTCTGTCTCTCTGTAACTTTGCCTTTCAAATAAATAAATAAATCTTTAAAAATAAATAATAAAAAGAAAAACAATGCATACATTTCAAACATTTTTTACACAAAAAATTTATATTTTAATTCCATTTTCCACAAACTTTTTAAAGTACCTATGCACATACATATAGACATAAATAAGTGATTTTTATATGGATTTCCTAGAGGGATAATATTTTACTGTATTTACTACACATGATGCTTTCTTATCAGTTAACTTCCAGTTATATGTCACCTTCTTATAAAAATCTTATCTAAATATCTGCAATCACTCTGTCTCCCCTTACCTGTTTCGTTTTCTTCATGGCAGATATTATTCTCGGGTTTAAATTAGTCTAATTACCTGTTCCCAGGCCTGTGTATTGCTCCTTCCCCAATGTCTATATGCAGCCTGAGCGTGGTAAGACTTCAGAATGTAATGACCATGGGCCGGCCTTATGGCACGGCGGGTTAAGCCGCAGCTTGCGCTGTCACCATCCCATATTGAAGTGCCAGCTTGAGCCCTGGCTGCTCAGCTTCCAGTCCAGCTTCCTGCTTTGGCATCTGGGGAGGCTGCGGATGATGGCCCAAGCACTTGGACCCCTGACAGCCATGCTTGAGACCTGAATGTAGTTCCTGACTCCCGACTTGGGCCTGGCTCGGACCCGGCTGTTGCAGTCATTTGGGGAGTGAATCAGTGGATGGAAGAGCTCCCTCTTCCCTCCCCCACCCCTCCCCCTTCCTCTCCCTTTCCAGGTTTTCAAATAAATAAACAAACAAAACCTTTAGAAATTATCAGTACTGTTGTCTTTTGGGTATTCTGGGTGTCTGGCCACAGATTTCTGAATACCAAAATAAGCTAAAATGACTTAAGCAGCTGCATTTTTAATGCAATTCTCCCAATAGCTTAGTTGGAAAACTCCAGCATGTATTCAGGAAGTCTGTAAGTGAAAAGCAAACTATTTTTTCTTGGTAACACTAGTCAAAATTACTTTTATTCACAGACAAATTTTAAAAATACAACCAAAATAATAGCAGACTTTTTCTTGTATCACACACTGTTAATTTCACCAAAACAGGTCTGGTGCTTTTCTCGGGTTAGACACTGAACCAGTTATAAGATCACCCCTTTTGTTAGTTAGTTACAGTCAACTGGAGGCAGCTTCTGAGTACAAGTCAAGTAGTAGCACTAAGTCTCTAGCAGGAAACTGAGCGAAGCGTCGTCCCCCAGCAAGGCAGTACAGACTACTTTTGATATTATACTAAAGTGGAGTGGGAGTTGTGGTGCAGTGGGTTAGGTCGCCACTTCCCACGTCGGAGGGCCTGGTTCAAGTCCCAGCTCTGGTCCTAATTCCTGCTTCTGGGAGGCAACAGGTGATGGCTGAGGTAGCTGGGCTTCTGCCACTCATGGAGGGGACTTGGACTGGCTTCCCAGTTTCCAACTCCCAGCTTCAGCCTGGCCCCGAAAGGGCGCTTGTGGGCATTTGGGGAGTGGATCAGCAGAGGGGAGCCCATGCTTCCTCTCTCTCTCTCTCTGTCTCTTTCTTTCTGCCTCTAAAATACTTTTTAAAAAGACTCCTTTGCCAACTCTGCAGCGGAAAAGTGCTCCTATTTTCTGTCAAGTAACCCATTTCCCCGTCACCAAGTCAGCCTGCGGGAGCCTAGGCCGCCGTGTGCTGCCCTCCGCTTCCTTCTCTTTTCTTGACGCTCTGAGCACCTGCCCAGCTGCAGATCTTCTGCACTAAAACTCTGCTTTGTGACTACAGCTTCTTCTGCCATCAGCCTGAGTTCCCGCCTAAACACAGCCCTCTGTTTATGCATCAAACCAATAGGTACCAACTCTCTCCTGTGTCCCTCAAGCTGGGTTAGTCTCAAGGTCGTTCCTTTCAGAGAGCTTCTTCCTCTAACGAGCCATAGACCTGAAGCAGCAAGCGCAGTCCTGCCCAGGCTTCCTGAGCGCTTCTCCCTCAGATCTCTCGGGGCATCAGCACTTCCTGCTGCCACTCCTACCATTCTCGGCCACCGATTTCTATTTGTCCTTGGCTAAGTGGTCTTCCTTCCTATTTTTGTTCTTGCCCTATTAAAATCTGAGAATATAAAATTTCCTGTGCAGGCTCGGGTTTTACTAGCTCCCTTCTCCTTGGTCTCTGCTGCAGAATCCTTTGCAATTGCAGGTTCCGAGTGACATCTCTGAGAGTGTCCCATCCCTCTTGAGACATAACTCACTGGAAAGTTCCTGACCGTGACATCTGGCGTCTCTCTCCTCTGATCTTCAGGGAGCTGCTTCACTCAAGTCTGGAGTGAGTGTCTAGCTGTAAAACTTCCCCTGTCCTTGGCTAGCATGAGCTCAGAAGTGGATCTTAGAGCCAAGCAGCCATGAATTTGAATCCTGGCTCTAACATGTAGTGGAAATATGGCCTCACCAAGTCATCAGTACCTAAGATGCCTCATCTGTACCAAAGAGGACTACTCAAAAGATTGCATTCCCAAAGATGGTCACACTGATGTGTGTGTGTGTTCCATACACTATGTTTGTCTTGCAGTGTGGTGCTGGCACTCCCCTGGCAGGTGGAAGAAGGCTATGCAACTTCCGAAGCTAAACCATAAAAGGCAACACAAATGCTGTCTGGCTCTCAGGACATGTGTCTTTAGGATGAGTACCAGATTTAGCAAAATGCAGGATATCTGGTTAAAGTTTAAATTTCAGAGAAACAATAAGCAATTGTTTAAGTGAGAGTATGTCCTATGTTATGCCTGGGATATACTTATACTGCAACATTACTTGTTATTTCTGTAATATTTAAATTTAGTGACCCTATATTTTATCTGGAGCCCACATACACCAGATATGGACTTTGGTCACCTGACAGTCGCTAGCTCTTAAAAGTCCTCAATGTTTGAGTGTTCCCAGCCCAGGCATCAGCCATGTTCATTATGAAGTCTTCTGGAATGTTCTTGCTGCAGCCACAATTTGCCTGCAGACATGGAGAACCCCCAATCTAGAACTCTAGATGAGCCCAGTCAGCATTCAATCCATCTCTGGTTTGTAGGGAAAAAAAACACAAGACACCCATTTGTGATAGAGACTGCCAACTTTTACCAAGCCCGCTTCTTCTTCCTCCTCAACACCATCTCGATATCATTTCTCAGATCACCTGGTAGATGGGTGTGATCAGCGGCGTGCATGTGTTTGGTGAGTGCCACGTCCAAGCTGCCCTCCCCCAGATGTGAATGTCCCTTTGTGTTCTTCATCCTCACTTTGGCTTGAGGCAGACAGTTGTGACAGTCTCAGAAGGAGGCTGGGACCCTGGGTCCCCGCTTGAAGGAGAATTACCAGCCACTCAGGCACATCTGTTTTGGACTTTATGTGAACAAGAAATTAACTTCTATTGTGTCAAGCAGTTATACATTTGGGAATTGGTTGTCATGATTACTAGCATTGCTTGAAGGTAACACGCTATGCAAATTCCAAGTATTCGGGTGAGGACAGCCCGATCCGCAGGCAGACACATCATGGGATCCATGCCATGGGATCCTAAGCTGGCTGGGCTCAGGTTTCACAACGACCACAGCAGGTTTCATAAATATGCCTAGAAAAATGGTTCTTCGCAGACTCCTCTGGCTCAGCCCAAATAAAGTCGCTGCTGATATAACAAACCCATCCCTCACTGTGTTACATAACTTTTATTAACAAAAACAGCACAGTTTTAATATTTTCACTGTGTTCTAATTCTCAATGAGGAAACTATTTAATATTCTTTAACTTTGTCAAAACACAGCTTTCTGGACACAGTCGTCCAAACATTCTTCGGTATCCAAGAGAAGCACCACTCCCGAGGGTGCCCTTGACTCTGGCCCTGGGACAATGGTGACCACCATCCCGGTTTGCCCAGGACTTCAGGGGGCTCCTAGAATGCAGGACTTCCAATTTTAAAACAGAACAGTTCAGGAGCATTGGAAAGGGTTGGTCACCCTCCAAGATATTATGATGTTAGGGACTTTTTCCCTCTTGCCAGGAAGGGCACACTGTCAGTTTAGTAAGGCACCACTGACCAGGAAGCTTCCAGAGGCTCAGATCCATCCAATGGTCGTGCTGGGACCCTCACAAAAGCCAAAGGTGCACACAAATGTTGGACTGGCTGGGAATGCGTCGCCAACACTGTCTTGCCTACGGTCCTGGAGTCCAGTGAGAATGCCATGAGAGAAGGGGGGTGCAGCTGGCAGCAAGGAGGGGCTCTGTTGCAGGAAGACTGGCTGAGCTGGTGGGGGAGGGGAGGGGAGGGCACAGTGCCAAATCTGCTCCTCTGCCTGGGGTCTCCTGTCACCCTGCTCAGCCGCTACCTCTGGTCATGAGGCTGGTCCCTGTCATGGCTCCTGGGATACTGAACTGTTGGTTGATTGGCCAAATACGCCACAGTGCAGCCCACCCCGCCTCGATGCCTGGGAGACTCATCTCTTTGAGAGTAACTTACAGACCAGAGGGAAAGATGCTAGGTGCTCTTACCCCCCTTGAAAAGCAGGACGGGCAACAGCAGGTACTGTTGAGAGTTGGCTCTTTCCCAAGTCTTGTTCTTTCCTTCACCACAGCCACCCCTTTGGTTACTTCCTTGACCATGGTCACCACTTTGGCCATGGCCCCATGCTCCTACACTTAGATACCACAGATTTTTCTTTATGTTGCCTCAACTTTTTAAATTCAAATAATTCTATTTAAAAAGTCAATGCACGAACACACCAGTATCGTCTGTCCAGGATCAACAGGACAGAAGCACAGCAATCCTAAAAAACTAAGTCCGATGAGGGCCGTGCAGCATATGCATTTCCTGCCTGAGGCAATTCTCGATGGAAAGCTCCAAGTCCAAGGCTCGCTTCGTCTTGACTGAAAGGGGCATTAGCAGAAGGCGGGCAGATGCTACAGACATACCCATGCTTCAGTTCAACGAGAAACAATGGGGGAAAGAACTCAGCATTCTCTGAGATTCAGAGCTTTTTTTATTTATTTTTTAAGACTTATTTATTTATTTGAAAGTCAGAGTTACACAGACAGAGAAGAAGAGGCAGAGAGAGAGAGGTCTTCCATCTGCTGGTTCACTCTCCAATTGGCTGCAGCTGCCAGAGCTATGCCAATCCGAAGCCAGGAGCCAGGAGCTTCTTCCAGGTCTCCCTTGCAGGCACAGGGGCCCAAGGACTTGGGCCATCTTCTACTGCTTTCCCAGGCCATAGCAGAGAGCTGGATCAGAAGTGGAGCAGCCAGGACTCGAACTGGTGCCCATACGGGATGCTGGCACTGCAGGAGGCAGCTTTACCCGCTACGCCACAGTGCCAACCCCGATTCAGGGCTTTTTAACACTGTATTTTGCACAACCCGAAGATCATTCACAATCAGTGGTAACTGGATTTCACTATAAATGCACGATCTCAAGTGGCCGCCAGTACCACCTGCCTCACCAGTTCCTTCTTTCCTAGTGAGCCCACTTTCCTACCGGGCGAGAGAATCATTCTCCAACCTTTCCCTCCTGCTTGCTCTGCACGCCAGCTCTCCAGTGCTAATCTTGCCTCACACACATTTTTAAAAAGAGAAACAATGCATCAGAGACACGCTCAGGTTTCCACTCATAAATCCACGTGCCTGTCTGCAAGGACACGTCCCTCTGCTTCCTCTCCTCTTTGCCACGATTCAAGTGCCCAGCTGCCTCCCACAGGCCTGTCGCTGGCAGCCACCAACTGGTTTTCTGGCTTCTGTCCAGTCCTCCTGCCTTCAGGGCTTTGTCTCTCTCTCTCTCTCTCCCCATCTCTCTCTGTCTCCCTCTCATTCTCCCTCTCCATCTCCCTCCCTCTCCCCCTCCACTCTCCTATATTTCATCTGCATTATTATACAAGTACATTCATATAACTCTCATCTTAGGGGCCGGTGTCATGGCATAGCGGGTTAAGCTGCCACCTGCAGTGCTGGCATCCCATATGGGCACTGGTTTGAGTCTCGGCTGCTCCACTTCCCATCCAGCTCCTTTCTAATGTCCATAGGAAAGCAGCAGAGAATGGCTCAAGTGATTGGGCCACTGCACCTATGTGAGAGATCTGGAGGAAGCTCCTGGGTTTGGCTTGGCCCAGCCCCAGCCATTGAGGATATTTGGGGAGTGAACCAGCAGATGGATGATCTCTTCTCTGTTTCTCCCTCTGTCTCTGTCTCTCTATAACTCTGCCTTTCAAATGAATGGACACATCTTCAAAAACAAACCAAAACAAACAAACAAACAAAACACTCCCATCTTAAAAAAAAACCTCCATTTTCACCCCCTCCAACTACTTCTCCATTTCTCTGCTCCTCTTGTACCCAAACTTTACCCAGACTTCTGAAGGATTTTCCCACACACCACTGCACCTGCTCCTGTCCCTCCTTAACCTGCCACAGTCCCCTCTTTGCTCTTCCTGCTTGCCTTCCCCGGCACTGGTGCTGCTGTCCCCCCACATCCTTGCCTCCCCTCGCATTCTCTGGTCACTGTGTACCCACAGCCACACTGGTCACCCATGGTAAAACATGCCCCCCTTCTGCCACTCAGCCCAAGGCACATCCTTGAGGACTGCACAAATGCTCATCTCCTCTCTCTTCGTGGCTGTCTCACAGGCATCTTAGATTTTACATGATTTTTCCCTCCTCACTTGTCATTCCCTGTTGATCCCCATATCCATGAAGGGCACCGCCACTCACCCAATGCCTGGACCAGAAACCTGGGAGTGATGCTTGAGTCTCTCTCCCTCTCCCTCTCCCTCACTCTGCCTCTCCCTCTCACTCTCCCTCTCCCTCTCCCTCTCCCTGTCCCTGCCCCTCTCCCTCTCCCTCTCCCTGCCCCTCCCCCTCCCCCTCCCCCTCCCTCTCCCTCTCCGAAGTCTTATTCAAGCCACCACCACACCCTTGCCTGGGCATGATTTATTATCCCAGTATCCCAAGGTCTCTGTCTCTGTCTCCCCTGCCCTCAGGGTTGCTATTACAACAAGAAAGATCATTTCCAAGATGTTACAGTGTGTTGTTCTG
Organism: Oryctolagus cuniculus; assembly: GCF_964237555.1. Taxonomy (NCBI): domain Eukaryota; kingdom Metazoa; phylum Chordata; class Mammalia; order Lagomorpha; family Leporidae; genus Oryctolagus; species Oryctolagus cuniculus. Next base: position 16,284,475 of record NC_091446.1, on the reverse strand, counting down.
CACAGAAGTGTCACACACATAAATCCTAATCGATACAGAAAAGCTCTGTGCTGTGCTAGGACTGTCTGAATCAATCGCTCTAACAGGCTGAGCTGTGGTTGTAGTGAGGATTCTCGGGGCACCTGCTCAAGTTATGTATGAATATTTGCCATGTCAAACACTAAGGAAAACTTAATTAGACACTGCTGTTACTCCAAAGGTTAAACAGAGTTACCAAGCGACCTAGAAATTCCCCTCCTAAATACATACCATGAGAATTAAAACATAGCTCCACACACAGAGTTGTGTGCAAATGTTCATAGCACGTTCTACCCTAAAGTCAAGAGGTGAAAACAAGCCTCATGTCTATTGCCTGCTGAATCCATGGGTAAGTTGTGGCGCATTCACACAACGGAATATTCTTCAGGAACACAAAGCAGAATTGCTGATACATGCTGTAACACGATGAACCCTGGGAACATTAAGTCAAGTGCAAGAAGCCAGTCACAAACAGATCACCTACTGTACTGTTTCTGTTTACAGGGACTGTTCCTAGTAGGCACATCTACAGAGCCAGTAGGCAGATGGCTTAGGTTGTTCCCTAAGGCCGGGAGGGCTGCGGTAGAGGGATGACTGGGGAGTGATGGCTGAGGGTTTCAGGGTTTCTTTGGTGGGTGATGAAATGTTCTAAAATGGACCGTGGTGAAAGTTGCACAGCTTGCAAATATACCAAAAGCCCTTGAGCTGTCCATTCAAATGCTTGGTTTGTATGACGTGAATTTTATCTCAATAAAATTCTTTTCTTTTAAAGATTTGTTTATTTATTTGAAAGGCAGAGTTTCAGAGAGAGAGAAGGAGAGACAAAAAGGGAGGGAGGGAGGGAGAGAGGGAGAGAGGGAGAGAGAGAGAGAGGTAGAGAGAGAATCTCCAATCTGCTGGCTCATTCCCAAAAAGGCCCAATAAAATTCTTAAAAGCAATATTATATGATATATGCCCTAAATTATTTCTTCTTCCTAGTTTAGAGGATCCAGCATGTTAAATTAATCAATACTGTTGTTAAATGGCCTCATAAATAGTTTACATTTTTAAATGGCATGAAAATAAATGAACAGAAATTCAACAGTTAGCATTCAATAGTAATATGTGGATTCCATTCCGAAGACTTTTATTCAAGTGTTCATGAAGGATTGACCCTGATGTTGGTCAAGGGGTCACTATTGCAAGGCTACCTTAGTTTGGACAGACTGGAGGGCTTCCACGCAATGGAAATGGACTTCTGACAGTACGGGAGCCAGTCAGCACAGGAGGGCTCTGGTGAGGGCCCTTTTCCAGTCTGCAGCTGCCAATTCCCACTGTGTGCTGGAGTGGAGGGAAGAAGCCAGAGGGCCCACCGGGGTCCCCTTTAAAGGCACAAACTCCTCTCCTCAGGACGCCACCTCACAACCTAGCCACCTCCCAACAGCCCTAACTCCCACTGGAGCTAAGATTTCGACCGCATTGTGGAGGTTAGGATTTCAACACATGGACTTGGGGAAGCACAAACATTCAGACCACAACAAAAGCCAGACATTTCCTGTATCTTTGGTTCCTCTCTCCTGGGTAGCTTTTTTGTTTGTTTTTACATTTTTAAATATGAAGATCTATTCCCCACTATGGATAAAACATCACTTGGATTAAAACTCGCGTCCTTGCATTGGAGGGAGGCGTTCAATCATCATGGCAGAGTGGTCTTGACCTCACGCTTGTTTCTTGTCACCCACTCGGCTGTGGCTGAGCTCTCCAGTACAATCTGAACTTGACCTTGAGACAATGACAGCCCAAGCATGTTGTTAGTTTAATGTCATGTCAGAGCTGGGATCAACAATAGCCACAATTGTGCCCAAATAGTCTTAACACTCAGCAAAGTCAAACAAGATTCTCAAGGGTGCATTGTGCTGATGAAACTGAATTTGATGACATTGGCTGTTCTTTCTAGCAAGCATTCTGGACTCGTTTTTATTTTGAAGTTTTGATCCTCTAAGTGTTTCTGAAGGAATATTTTACATTGCAGTCTTGTAGAGTCTCCGTCTTCAAAGGAGACCATCATTTTAATGGCCTGGTTGCTTCCATTTTGGCCAAGGAAAGACATTTGCTTCCCGAGTCTTCAGAATATGGTGCTTTCCACCTACACATGGTGGCTTTTTAAAGGAACACCAAAGAACATGCAGAAATTATCGTTAAACAAATAAACAAACAAAATAGTGTTCCGTGGAGTCATCGCAAGCACGTGGTTCACTTCATGGTTACAGATTTTAGTATCTGTGAACTAAATTATTGTTGCATAATCCCACATTGATCCATGTTGTGCAAAAGACACATAAATCATAATCAATATTCTAAATATCCCAAAATAGAGCATTCTTAGGCCAATGACAGGGCTTATATTAATGAAAAACAAATGTAACCATTCCCACAGACTGCTAAGTACTGTGCTTACCAAGAAAATGGCCACAATAAATAAAAAATGCGTTGTGTTGCTAACTAAATTTTCCTTTTATAATAATGTTTGTGATGTTAACACCAGGAAGTTACGTCATTCGCTTTTCTTTTGTTGTGTTTGTAGTTTAAGTCTTCCACACAATAGCAAGCTGGGAACACGTTTTATTGGGGAAGAAGAGCAATGCATTTCTTTCCGCAAAACTCAAACCAAGATGAATTCAGAGTCCTCCAAAATAACTGCTGTGTAGATTATAAACAAGTGCTGGAATTCCAGGGCATGAATCATGCATCGCTTTTGAGTCAGCTATCAGGGACTCTAACACTGCAGAATGGCGGCGCCGTGGGCACTGGCGTGGGCCTCTTCCACTTTGGAAACATAGCAGTGAGCAGGGCCAGCTCTGGAGGTGCAGAAGCTGCAGACGACAGCGAGGGAGACCTTCATAGTGAGAAGAAATGCAAATGCAAAAACGAGTGAGTGAGGCCGGCGCCGCGGCTCACTAGGCTAATCCTCCGCCTGCGGCGCCGGCACACCAGGTTCTAGTCCCGGTTGGGGCGCCGGATTCTGTCCCGGTTGCCCCTCTTCCAGGCCAGCTCTCTGCTGTGGCCAGGGAGTGCAGTGGAGGATGGCCCAGGTGCTTGGGCCCTGCACCCCATGGGAGACCAGGAGAAGCACCTGGCTCCTGGCTTCAAATGGCAAAGGAAGACCTTTCTCTCTGTCTCTCTCTCTCTCCCTAACTCTGCCTGTCAAAAATGAGTGAGTGACCTCAGACACGATTCCATCAGAAGCAGCAGGTGAGGGCATTTCTATCATGAATCAATGATAAACCAAACAAATGATGCACAGGCCTGGGGTCTCCGGGAGGAGCATTGGGCTGCAGACTGGCTCAGGGACGTTCTTAACACACATGACAGCTGAAGACTCAGGCCAAGATCAAGGGCCCCGCTAGACTTCCTCTGTGTATCAAACGAAGGTACCACTTCCTTTAAAAAATTAATAGCATCCAATTTTCCTGAATATATGAATAACATGTGTTACAGAAAGAAACAAAGAATATAGAAAAATGTCAAATTACCTATCCTTTTTCTTCTCTGAAATAATCACCACTAACATTTTAGCCCTTTCTTTTACAATGGTTTTCTTTCAATAAATTTCATTAATATAGAGAGAACAGATTTCATGTATTTCATAGATACAACTCTAAGAAGATGACCATACTTCCTCCCCCTACTCCAACACCCTGCCTTCCTTCCTTTCTGTTTTTTCTTTTAATTTTTGCAATAACGTAATTTCAGTTTGCTCAATAATTACAGGTTTAATGCACTACTAACCATAATGTTCAACAAGTAAAAGGAAAAAGGCCAAATTCCACAGGAGTACAGGCAAGAGCTAAAAACAATAATCAAATCATAAGATGTCAGTTTCATTCTTATACCTTTTTTGCATTCTATATAAACTACTACATCTCAGAGAAAACATACCATATTTGTCTCTTGGGGACTGGTTTATTTTACTAAGCATGATGATCTCCAATTGCATCCATTTTGTTGCAAAAGACAGGATTTCATTCTTTTTGTGGCTGAATAGCGTTCCACAGTGTATCTATACCACATTTTCTTTAGCCAGTCATTGGTTGATGGACACATGTTTGTTTCCATATCTTAGCTATTGTGAATTAAGTTGCAGTAAATGTGGCAGTACAAATAACTCTTTCATATGCTGACTTATTTTCCTTTGGGTAAATTCCCAGGAGCAGGATGGCTGGGTCGTAGAGGAGATCTATTTTCAGATTTCTGAGGAATCTCCATACAGTTTTCAATACAGATATGATTGTGATAAAATTGGAACCAGAATGAAAATCCGGTTCTGAATCCTAAATTGCACTTCTGAAAATCATTTCATATTATAGCGAGAGCATTTACTCACATCATTAAACATTTTTAGAAACTGGTTTTTCTGGGGGCCAGCACTGTGCCATAGTGGGTAAAGCTGCCGCCTGTAGCACTGGCAACCCATATGGGCACCGGTTCGGGTCCCGGCTACTCCACTTCCCATCCAGCTCCCTGCTAATGCGCCTGGGAAAGCAGTACAAGATGGCTCAAGTGGGCTCCTGCACCCACAAAAGAAGATCCAGAGGAAGCTCCTGGCTCCTGGCTTAGTGTCGGCACAGCTCTGGCCATTGTAGCCAATTGGGGAGTGAACCAGCAGATGGAAAACCTCTCTCCCTCTCTCTGCCTCTCTTCTCTCTGTATAACTCTTTCAAATAAATCTTTTTAAAAAATAAACTGTTTTTTTAAAAACAGAATCTGCATTTCCTACTGTTATCTTTTAAAAATTTATTTATTTGAAAGGCAGAGCTACAGAGAGAGACGGGGGTGGGGTAGAAAGAGAGAGAGAGAGAGATCTTCCACCTGCTTGTTCACTCCCCAAATAGCCACAACAAGCAGATGTGGGCCAAGCCAAAGCCAAAAGCCAGGAACTCCATTCTGACTCCCACATAGGTGGCAATGGCCCAAGTCCTTGGGCCATCTTCCATTACCTTTCCAAGCACATTAGCAGGGAGCTGAATCAGAAGGAGAGTAGCCAGGACCTGAATCTGCACTCTCGTATGGGATGCTGGCATTGCAAGTGGAGGCTGAATCCATTACACCACAATGCTGGCACCAGAAACGTAGTTTTTAATGGCTATATATAACATCCTATTACAGAGACTATCATAATTTACTACATCTCTACCTCAGGAATTTAGACTGTTTTTGAGTCTTCATTATTATAAATAGCTCTTTGATGAGCATTCTTCTTACATTTTTTAACAACCCAAGAGAGAGTCTTTGTGTCCCATGTGGGTAGAACTAGGAACATGGTCAGAAAAACTGGCACTACATACTTGGCAGTGGGGTTTCAAAATAGTGCACCCACCAAGGATTGAGGTCATTTCCACCGCGTAAGCTCATAATCAGCTTTCCTTCACCATGTTAGGACTTGCTCCAATTGGTCTTGAAAGACTGACTGATGCCACACAGATCCATCACCTGCCAGCTACATCTCACTGTATGTTGGTACAGTAGCGTGGACTTCCTGGTGAGGTCTGGCAGCATGTGCCAGATGCTTAGTGCGAATGACCATGAAGGAAGGAAGAGCAGCTGGTCTCCCCACCCCTCGTTAGTTACTTGTAGAACACACATAACCAATGTCCACTCTTTCAGCCATCAACCGTTTTCAAGTGTACAATGCATTGGTGTTAGGTGCATTTGCCATCACCTCCACCCCTCTCCAGAACATTCTTGTCTGCCCCAACAGAAACTCTGTTCTCAAGCAGCAATCATTCCCCACTCTCCCCAGCCCCCAGCCCCTGAGGACCACGTTCGATTTTCTATCTGTGAATGTGTCTCATTCTGGTACTTCACACGCATGGAGTCATACCGTCTGTCTCTGCACCTCGCGTATTTCACAAGCATGACCAAGTGTTTACATGGATCAGAATTTCCTTCTTTTTTTTTAAGATTTTAATTTATTTATTTGAAAGGCAGAGAGAGAGAGAGAGAAAGAAGTCTTCCATTACTGGTTTATTCCTCAAATGGCCAGAGCTGGGTCAATCTGAAGCCAGAAGCCTGGAGCTTCTTCCGGGTCTCCCACATGGGTGCAGGGCCCAAGAACTTGGGCCATCTTCTACTGCTTTCCCAGGCCACAGCAGAGAGCTGGTTTGGAAGTGGAGCAGCCAGGTCTCAAACCAGCACCCATATAGGATGCAGGTGCTGCAGGGGGCAGCTTTACCCATTACAGCACCGGCCCCAGGATTTCCTTCCTTTTAAAGGCAGATTAGTATTCCATTGTTGTGTAGGTACCACACTTTGTTTTCCATTCATCCACGGAAGAATATTTGGGTTGCTTGACTTTGGGGCTGTGGTGACTAACTACAATAAACATGCGTGTGCAGGAAGCTGTGTGAAACTTTGCTGTGGATTCTTGGGGAATACACACGGGAGTGGGAGTGCTGGATCCGGTGGTGTCCAAAGGTTTAATTTCTGAGGAACTGCCAAACTGCTGCCCAGAGCAGCTTTGCTGGTTTACATTCTTGGCAGCGGTACACGAGGGTTCCAACTTCTCCACACCTCTGACATCATTTGTTGTTCACCCCTTTTTTGAAACAATGGTCATCCTAGGGCAGGCATTGGTGTGGTGTTTAAGACACTGTGTGGGTGACCCATATCAGAATCTCTGGTTTTGAGTCTTGGCTCTGCTTTGTATCCACCTTCCTGCTAATGAACACCCTGGGAAATGGCAGTTGATGGCTCAAGTACTTGGGTCCCTGCCACCCATGTGCTAGACCTGGAGTGAGCTCCAGGTTCCTGGCTTTGGCCAGACACAGCCCTGGCTATAGTAGGCATTTTGTGAGTGAACCAGCAAATGGAAGATTGATCTGTCTCTCTCCCTTTCCACAAATAAATAAGTAAATAAATATATAAATAAATAAGGAGGCAATCCTTGTGGTTGTAAAGTGGCATCTCATTATGACTTTGATTTGCATTTCCCTAACTCTTATTGTTCATTTGTTCGTCATCTAAGAGGAAATGTGCATTCAGGTCCTCTGCCCATCTTTGAACTCGGTTGCTGGAAAAGTCTGCTTGGCTTGGGGTGCTCAGATATCTAGCACCAGATTATTTTCCACACAGAGCACTCGGCGGCAAGGAACACTGATTCACAAAAGCAAAGAAGCACAATTAAGAAAGGGGTTATTACGAGGCAAGGGGGGTTACTCCTGGGATCCCGATACAGGAAGTCCTGAGGGCCTCCAGGGGCCCGGAGAGGCGTCAGGCCACTACCCTGTCCCAGTCCCTGTCCCTGTCCCTGGGGCAGTATGATCCTGTCTCCACCTCTGCCTGCGTATCTGCTCCCCTCTGCGGGTGTTTAACCTCTGCTCCCCACCCCCAACCTGAGTTGCTGGCTTCCCATGATACAAGCCCAGGCTGCTGCTTCACATGACCTCAGTGCCCCAAGAGACTCAGATGCCTCTGTCCTGTCACTCAGGATTTGTCCCCAGAGGTCAGGAGCCTGCCCTGACCCAAGCAGCTTGGCCAGAGTCAGCCCCCGGCCTTGGGGATCTGGGGGTTCGCAAGGAAAGCTCTGCGGTAGCACACGGAGGACACGTTTAAAGCTCTTGAACAGTCTGATACCATTATTTATTACACTCACTTCTCCAGTGCCAGAGAGCCCTCTGCACTTGCTGTCGCTCTCCGGGGCTGGATGGACTTGGCCTCCAGGTTGAGTCCACAAGGCCCCAGAGGCCCGGCTGCATTGGCTGAGATAGCAGAGCATCCAACGCTGTGAGCCAAGACCAAGCATCGGATGCAGTTCCATCCCAAAGGCTGAATGCTGCTGGAAGCAAGGGACACGTGCCAGGTCCAGAATGTTTCTATGCAAATATGCTGTCCGCTGGCCTCCCCGGTGTGAATGCAATCTATATTCTTGCCTTCCCGTGTTTTCCTTTGGTTCCAAAGGGAAAATGGCTGTCATCCTGCTTGTGGAGAAGTCAGGACTTGCAGAAACCAGACGTGCAGCACCTGACTACACAGCCTCTGGCACCTGCTGACCAAGCAACTCAGTAGGTATTTATACAGCCACGGTCACGGCCGCATTGACCCAGCAGCCGAAAGATGGAAACAATCCCAGCGTCAATCAGAGGATGAAGGGACCCGGTGCTCAATGCACATATGCAGAACTATTTTTCAACCTTTAAAAGCAATGAGGGGCCAGCACTGTGGCGTAGCGGGTAAAGCCGCCGGCTGCAATGCCGGTATCCCATAAGGGTGCCAGTTCGAGTTCCAGCTGCTCCACTTCCAATCCAGCTCTCTGCTATGGCCTGGGAAAGCAGTAGAAGATGGCCCAAGTCCTTGGGCCCCTGCACCCACCTGGGAGACCCAGAAGAAGCTCCTGGCTCCTGGCTTCAGATCAGCACAGCTCCAGCCGTTGCTTCCAACTGGGGAGTGAACCAGCAGATGGAAGACCTCTCTCTCTCTCTTTCTGTCTCTCTCTCTCTGCCTCTCCTTCTCTCTCTGTAACTCTGACTTTCAAGTAAAATAAATAAATCTGAAAAAAATGAAATCAGGGCACTGGCTACCACACAGCTGCAGCTGGAGGACACTGTGCTAAGTGAAATAAACCAGTCACACAAGGACAGATGATTCCACTTACACAAGGTACTTAGAGGCGACAGACTCTTAGAGACAGGAAGGAGACTGGCGGTACTGCAGGCCAGGAGGGGAGAGAGTGGGCAGTTTGTGTGTCACGGGTTCAGAGTAGCGGACGGACAGAGGTGGTGCTTGCTCGAAAGTGTGGCTGCGCGTAATGCCACTCGGTACTTAGTGAACTTGTGAATGTGCTTCACAAACACTTGAGTGTGTCAGAAATGGCGAGTTCTACGTTATGTGTATTTCATCACAATAAAACAATGATGCTGCCCAGGGTCATTTCCTCTAAGAGCACCAGTCCGTTTGGGAATCTGGCCTGCGGCAGGGAACGTGTCCAGGCAAGGGTGGCTGGAGACGCCTGCTCTGAGGCTTTCTCACAAGTCACACGGAGAATCTAAGACTGGCTGCAGATCTCACTGCCGTCGAACCCCAAGTTGTGTGGGCCGTGGCCTCGGAGAGAAGGCAGAAGCAACTAGAAGACGACACGGGGTGAGCACAAGCCTGCCTCCTGCACCGACTGGCAGCGTCTAAGATTCCTGGGATCCGACGAGTTTCTGGATCAGCTCACTTAATGCCCGCGATGACCCCACTTTACCTACGGGTGGACTGGGGCACCAGCACTCTGAGGTCAGTTTGCCCAAAGTCACACACAGCTAGCAAGCAAGACCAGGAATCAAACCCTGAGGTCACCTTCTTGTCCACTGGGCTGCCTCCCAAGAGGTAAGGGACCAACAGGCCAGAGACACAAATGCAAATAAAGGACAAAGAGACAAGGACATGACCAGCCCATGCCAGATGCTGGTGGTGGCACTGACCCCTGCCACCCGCTCTAGGAGTCTGCTGTGATTTCTGTTCCCATTGTACAGAGTAGGAACCTCAAGTCCAGAGACATCAGCTTCCCCAGGTTCCACAGCTGATAAAAATCCCAGATTTTCCCAGTTGTCTGTCTTAGTTGGAAAATAGAAGATTCTCCACCTTACGCCATTTCTCACAGGCAGAATTGGTCCAGATTTCTAGGCCCATTTCCTAATTGTCCTTAGCTTTCAAATCCCGACCATTCCTAATTGTAGGATGCTTTAACCATTGTAACTCTTTTTTTTTTTTCTTTTTTTGACAGGCAGAGTTAGACAGTGAGAGAGAGAGACAGAGAGAAAGGTCTTCCTTCTGTTGGTTCACCCCCCAAATGGCTGCTACGGCCGGCGTACTGCGCTGATCTGAGCCAGGAGCCAGGTGCTTCCTCCTGGTGTCCCATGCGGGTGCAGGGCCCAAGCACCTGGGCCATCCTCCACTGCCTTCCCGGGCTACAGCAGAGAGCTGGACTGGAAGAAGAGTGACCGGGACAGAATCCGGTGCCCCAACCGGGACTAGAACCCGGAGTGCCAGCGCTGCAGGTGGAGGATTAGCCTAGTGAGCCGCGGCGCCGGCTCATTGCACCTCTTTACTAAGAGACCTCAACACACCTGTAGCTCAAAGTGAGCAGCCACATGCACGGAGACACAGAAAGCACCAAGTCAAAGTGATGGGCCGTCCTAGCCTGAGCGCTGCGTTTTTGAAACCCAAGACTTCATCTTGAGTGAAGGAAATTACGAATCCAGCGGGAAACGTTGAAAATGGGACTCCAGGGACATGGAAGTCTTTACTCAAGGCTTTTAAAGCTGAACACAGTGGGAAAGGAGGCAGAAGGGGGGAGCACAGAGCAGGGATTGGATGGCACCGTGGATCTTGGACCAAAGCGAGGAAAATCACAAGCTTCAAAATAGCTGAAGTGCAACTGGGGAAAATGTGAAATAATGTGTGTGGTAGAAAGCAGCTCAGCTTGTCACACTCACTGACGAGATGCCCAGGGAAATAGACTTCCAGCCAAATCCAGCGGCAGCCAGGGGTGAGAGGCAGCAGGGATACTCCCCAGAACAGCTCAGGGGTTTTTCAGGAATGGTCCTTGTCCAAGATGACCATCCAAGGCCCCAGGAGGGGGCACCTGGGTCTGCTGGTGGAAGAATAAATGTGACGCTTTGGTGCCTGGATGCACTCAGCCTCCAGGTCTGGCCTTGTTGTCTTCCACATTCTCATCATTCTCCCTTGGGTCCCTGCCACCCGTGTGGGAGACCCAGATGGAATTCCTGGCTCCTGGCTCCAGTCTGGCTCATCGCCGGCCATTTGGGGCGTGAACTATTAGAAGGATGAGTTTTCTCCCCTTCCCCCACCGACTTTCAAATAAATATTAAAAGAAAAAAATCCCCATTGGATCGTTTTGTAAAATGCATAGTTAATCACAACCCTCCATAGATACTTTTTAAAAATTTCTTGCCCTAGGGGTGCAAATTACAGTGCAGTGGATTAAGCCACCATTTGCTGATCCCACATCCCATGTGACAATTTGAGTCCTGGAAACTCTGTCTCCAAGCCAGCTTCCTGCTGATGCACCTGGGAGGCAGCAAGTAATGGCTCAAGTACTCGAGTCAACGTCACGCACATGGGAGACCCAGATGGCGTTCCTGGCTCCTGGCTTTGGCCTGGCCCAGACCTCACTGTTGCCAGGGAATGAGTCAGTAGACAGTAAATATCTTGAAATTTCTCTCTCTCTCTCTCTTCCTCCCTCCCTCCACCATTCTGCCTTTCAAATCAATCAATCAATTTTTAAAATCCCTTCCCTGCCTATTGAAAAGCTACCTGTGCCCTAAGACCTGCCATACAGCTTGTCACTCCCAAGCCTTAGTGCAAAAGAGAGAAACCAAAGCAAAGACTTGAGTGGTGTCTGTGGAAAGCAGCTGCCTGCTGGAGTGCCCAGCCCTAGTTATTTACTGAGAACAGAGGCTGAGAGAGACCCACGAGGGCACAGAGCTGGCCCCTGGACAAAACCACTGATTCAGAAAGAGAAGCATACACACTGGTGCTCTTCAGTCTTTTTTTTTTTTTTTAATGCATTTTAGCCACGCAGAGAGAATTAGCATCAAATCCAAGGGCAGGGGATTCAGAAGAGACAAGCGCACCCTTGCTCTCGGCTGTGGGCCGGTTCCATCAGCAGGGACAGGGAGGGAACGCTCTGCTCCAGGACCACGTAGGCAGTCACCACCTCTTCAGCCACCCTGCCCTGCGGTGCCCCGGGAGCCTGTCTTCTTGCACAGAGGACTTACAGGGAGGACCACAGCGTTCCCGATGGCACCCCAGCAACCAGCGCTTCTGCACGATTGTCCGTGTCACGAGGGAGGCCTCGCACCAGCCTCTGGGCTCTGTGTACGGCTCCCGTATGTCTCCTCCATTCTCCACTCTGCCTGTGCAGCAAGCATTACCCTCTCTTCTTCATCCTAAAGCATTCATATTTCAGCGAAATGTTTTAGCATTGTTACGGGCAACCATTTGTGAGTGGCAAAATCGGCTCAGCGGTTTGCAGTCAACTATTTTTTAGGTGAAATTGAACATAGCATTGCATCATATGTGATGCTAAGCATATGAGTTTTGTCTCAGTTATGTGTACATAGGCAATATATACTTCTTACTCAGAATCTCAGTCAAAAAATGCTCAAAACCAACGTGAGTACCTGTATCTTCTGTCTGCTAAAGCATCCAGCACTGTGCCTTAACACAAATCAAATGTCTGCTAAATATTTGTGGAATGGACAGAAATAAATGAATGACGTGCACAGTGGCCAAACTGAAGAAGTAATTCACCCTGTGAGGAAACAGATTTGGTAAGAGCAGGACAGCCAAGGAGTCCTTGGGCAAATTTCTTCTACTATTGAGAAGCACTGCATCATTTCAAGACTGGTTCATGTGACATCACTGAGATCTTAACTGGGCAAAATCCAGCTGATAATGTCCTGCTTCCCAACGTCCTTTAGATTGCATGAATCTATACTAGCATAAGAATTTTCCAGAACTGGGCCAGCGTCGTGGCTCACTAGGTTAATCCTCTGCCTGCGGTGGCGGCATCCCATATGGGCGCCGGGTTCTAGTGCTCCTCTTCCAGTCCAGCTCTCTGCTGTGGCCCGGGAAGGCAGTGGAGGATGGCCCAAGTACTTGGGTGCCTGCACCTGCATGGGAGACCAGGAAGAGGCACCTGGCTCCTGGCTTCCAATTGGCATAGCTCCGGCCGTAGCAGCCATTTGGGGGGGGGGGGGTGTGAACCAACGGAAGGAAGACCTTTCTCTCTATCTCTCTCTCTCTCACTGTCTAACTCTATCTGTCAAATAAAAAAAAAAAAAAGAATTTTCCAGAACTGGTATAGCCATGTGAATTACTCTAAATAAGGAATGGCTCAGTGGCCATTTAAGCATCATGGTCATGTCTTACTTAAAATTATCAATGACAGTGGATGTCACAGCACAAACTGGCAACGACCTAAGCATCCATGAACTGATGAATGGATGAACAAATGGCCTGTGCATCCACTGGAATCACTCAGCCATAAGAAGGAATGAAGTGCTGAGACTTGAAACAACATGAATGACCCTTGGAAGCATGCCAGTGGAAGAAGCCAAACACTGAAGACAGTGTGTTGTAGGAGTCTGTTCACAGGAAACTTCTAGACAAAAAGCAGATCAATGGTTGCCTGGGTCTGCAAGTGAGCGTGGAGATTGACTGCAAAATGAGCCAGAGGAGGGAACGTGCTAGGGTTTTGGAAGAGTCAGAGCACTGGCCTGCAGCGACGGCTACACAACTGCATGCTCCCAGGGAATCCTGCACTCACAGGGGTCGCTTTTAGGCCGGGTAAAGGATAGCTCAAGGAAACTGCTAGAAAAAGTACAGATGCTTTAGAATGCCCCTACGCCTAGGATTTGGCTTCGTATTTATAGGAAAAGAGTCTGCACCATCCATAAAATCACATTATTCTATAACCTGGCCATATCCCTCTTGTCCAGGAATATGGAGAGAACATCGGTGTGGCTCAATCTGTCTGCCCGTGTGGCAGCTTCGTGCGCTCTACGGGGCAGCACAATACCATCGGGCAAGCAGGGCCTTCCTGGTCATCTGCCCACTGCCTCTGCAGCAGAAAAGCCAGCGAGAAAGCAGCTCCCTTGCAGCCCTTTCGGAACTGTTGTCCTCTTCAGCAGACAGGATTGCATGGGCTTTTCTGTGCTGCCGAAATCAGCAGCAATTGTAACGCAAAAACACCTGATGAGTGTGATAAATTTCTCCCCAAGTAACTCATTTCCCTGTGAAAGTACAAAGTACTTAGAATAGTTCCAACCTTGTAACCTGAAATCACACAGCTATTCAGAGCTAATGGCCAAGGCAGGCAGTTGACACTTGGAGAAGACAATTGCCATTGTCTTCTTCATTTGCTCCTGTAATGAAGGAATGCATCTTACACAACCTTCGCCCTCGTGTGCTCCCCACTCCGAATGGATCCTGAAACTATGCTAAGTGTGTAATAAGCCCTGGATAAATACTTGTTGATTTGATTGATTCTTTGTCTATTCCAGCTATAGTGGCCAGATTAGAACTGGTGGGACGATTCCCGTAAGCCTGGAATGGAACACACTGTACCAGGAGGTCTTGGTAATTTGATTAATGACGATGTGTTTTACCACGATTTCTTTCAAATCTCAAAACTCCAGAACCCTTCAAATGCAAACCAGAGGGGGACAAAAGAAAGCTTAGTGATATTCTAGTCCCCGTTCGGTTCATCTCAGAACTATAAACCACATCCAAGTAGGTGAAAGTTATTATAACTCACAATTATACAAAAACCAATTTCGGTTTTGCTAATGTTTAAAACACACAGGCGCTACATTCAGCTTCCTTGGTTTGTTTTTTCAAAACAGCCCCAGAGTTTCCATGTGGCTTATGATCCTAATTCAAAAAAGTCAGCATCTACATGGGCACATCTTTGGCAGAACGCACTCAATACAAACTAAAATGAACAGTAATAGCAACTCGATATGGAGCTGGGAATTAAGTTGGTGCTATTTTTTAACTCTTCTGAGTATTTTGAAGCCCACTCCTGGCCACCGCTTCTGCATGGGAGATAAAGGGAGAGCATTGTGGATGGCTTCTGTCCAGCCCACTCAGCGGCTGAAAGTGAGTGGGATTCCTGCGCTCTCTCCACAGAGATGGTGAGGAATGAGGCAAGCAGTAAATATCCGCCCTCACGCCGAGTGAGGACAGCTTGTTGGGGAGAACTGGCTCCATTACAGGCTTCATTTTCGCTGGAGATGATGAACGTGCACTTAGAGAGGCAAGAGCCACCTACTGAGTGCAGTTATTCTCCCCGTGCTGCCAAACGCCAGGCTCCAGGTCCCTTATCCTCAAACTGAATAATGAGGAGGGAGCTGGAAGTGGCATCTGTTGCCATACACCTGGGGTTTGTTTTTGTTGGTTTCCTATAGTATTTACTAACAGTCTGCCGTACGCACAGCCCAGGCGTAGTGTGCTGAATTTCCAGCCTCCTTCCTTTTGACTGTGTCTGCCTCCTCTGCCTGCCCAGGGCTTCCTGAGATCCTTGGGAAGTGGCTTCAAGTCTTTCTACCTGCATCACTTTGGCCTTCAGCCCAGACCCTGGCAGAAAGAGCGCATTCAACTCATGTTGGTTGCATGGCTGGACAGAAATGACAGATGAGTGAGTGGGTGAGTGAGTGGGAGGGGGATCAGCGGATGCGTGGGTGGGTGGGTGGATGAGTGGGTGGGTAGGTGGGTGGGTGAATGAACAGGTGGATGCATGAACGGATGGATAGCTCCTTCAGTCAATCAGTCTCCCTACTTCCAAGATTGTGTGCCTGATATTGTGATTGTTATATAAATGCACACCATTATCATTATGTTCCTGGCATCCATCTGTGTTTTGATGTTAAGCCTGGTGGGAACACAAAGAGAAAGAATTCCTTGTCTCATCAGTGCCACACGTGGACAACTCTTTGCCGAATGCACTACTTATCACCTGAAAACTACTCTTAATGATATCTCATTCCATGTATAGATTCTGGCTCAAGAAGGTTAAGATTTTATTTTTGAATTAAAGTGCGATAAGAGACCTTTTGGTTCCCAGAGTTGCCTTTCTGTGTGTAGGTCAGAAGTTGCTGGCGGGAGTCCCAGTGTCTCCCTGGAGCTACTGCATGCTTCTGCTGAGCAAGTCTCTTTAGCCTTCAAGCTCAATGACGTCAGAGTCTGTGCAGGCTTTTTTCCAACAGGAGACTTGCATCGATGATTCACACATGCTTTCCAATCCCCACTGTTTCAGAATTTGCAAGCAGATGAGCTTGTTTTAATTCTACATGGTGAGAGCTTCACAGAAGTTTGTTGCCTTTTTATAACTGGTTACCAACCACTGGATAGTGCCATGGCATATGAGGTAAGATTCTATGTCATCGCTGACAGAAACATGTTTCTTAGGGACACTGGACTCTAACACAAACATTATGATAATAAATAATCAATACGATTTATCAAGCACCTACCAAACGTCAGGCAGTATGCAGGTGTCTTACACACATTGACTCCTTCATTCCACATTGTAGTCCTAGGAATATTATTTCCATTCTGCTGGTGGCATAACTGACCATCAAAAAAATTAAAGTAGGGGCCAGCGCTGTGGTGTAGTGGGCTAAGCCTCCACCTGTGTACTGGCATCCCATATGGGCAGTAGCTTGTGTCCTGGCTGCTCTGTTTCTGATCCAGCTCTCTGCTATGGTATGAGAAAGCAGTGGAAGATGACCCAAATGCTTGGGCCGCTGCACCTGCATGGGAGACCCAGAAGAAGCTCCTGGCTCCTGGCTTCAGATAGGCGCAGCTCTGGCCATTGTAGCCATTTGAGGAGTGAACTAGTGGATGGAAGGCCTTTCTCTCTGTCTCTCCCTCTCTGTATCTGTAACTCTGCCTCTCAAATAAATAAATTAAATCTTTATAGAAAATCAAACTATGTTGCCCAAGAAGACATAACTAGCAAGTGACAAGGTAGGACATAAGTGCAGGTCCAGGATTATGTCTACCTGATCACCTCGGTTGGGTTATTCTAAAACACAATTCTCTTGCTTATTTCTTCGGCTTACTACACAAGACAGTGTGGTATTGCTCAGGTACTAAAAGCCCTGCTCAGAGTGATTGTGATTTTGAGTTAAAAAAAAAAAAAAAAAGGTCTGATGTGTAGATTTTCCTCAATTTCAATGCATTGTGGCATAGAATAGTCCTTAAACTTTGAGCACCAATTTCCACAGCATGCATGTTCACATGATCCACGTGTATTCCACAGTGATCCGTATGAGGATAATTGATTGCTTCCAGGCCAATAAGGCTTGTTCCAAATTCCAAGGAAACCACAAAATGATACTGTGGGAGGCTGGAGGGGGAGGGAGACAGGCCATCACAGCACTGACAGCACGTCTGCCAGCATTTGAGTGCCTATAATGAGAACACAGGGCATATTTACAGCACTTCCGTTTGGTTTTTGCTTTATGGCGTTTTTAACACAGTGGCAAATAGGAGGAGGCTGCCAGCTGGCCGAAACCCACAGCAGATCTGAAGGTCAAGACGCCGCCTTCATCTGACATATGCTCTCCCTCTCTCCTGTACAGCTGGTGTAGCCGTGACCCTGCGAAGAACATGTCTGTTCTTGTCCCCCGTGTGTGGTGCTAATGTCGAGGTGCTAATATGGCTTTGTGGCTCCGTCTGAGGTCAGCCTTTCCCGTGTTTCATTTCATGGCCCAGCAGGCACAGAGTTTGTGGTTTGCACCTTATCTCTATGAGCACTCAAGGCCCCAGCTGGCTGTCCAAGACTGAGTACAAAAGAGCACCCGGTTGCCCAGGAGGTCAAGCTGCCCCGGGGCAGCCAGTGCCACAGCAGGTGCCGTGCCTGGGCCTCCGTGACCACCCTCACAACACACAGACCCTCAGACTGGCACCAGTACATCCTGCCTCCCCCTACCCTCATCTCAGTCCTCCAGTCCGCAGCCCCACTTTTTCTTTAGTCATTCAGAAGTTTTAAATTTCTTCTTTGATGAATTGCTCCTCCCCTACCCCACCCTGCAACCTGGCTCTGAGGTAGTTTCCTAATTCTCTTTGACAAGACAGTTTACTCTTGATGAGGATTAGAGGTTATTTTTAACCTGAACACACAAGGAAATGATGCAACAATTCTTTTGAGCTGGCTGAATGGTTCCTCTTTTTTTTTTTTTTTTTTTTTGTTTTTGAATTCATATGATTCTGAACTTCAAGTTGTTTCTGCCCTTTGTGAATCATCTCATAATCCCAGAATAAAGTCCCTGTCTTCCAAAGGCTTGGCTGGTAGTGATTACTTTCCTAAGTGATTGGCATTTTTATCAGTTGTAGACCCCGATGTCAACAATCTGAAAAAAAAAGGGGGGGTTGGCATGGTGGCATAGCAGGTAAAAGCTGCCGCCTGCAGTATCAGCACCCCACATGGATGCCGGTTCAAGTCCCAACAGCTTCACTTCCAATCCAGCTCTCTGCTGTGGCCTGGGAAAGCAGTAGAAGATGGCCCAAGTCCTTGGGCCCCTGCACCCACGTGGGAGACCAGAAGGAGCTCCAGGCTCCTGGCTTTAGATTGGCCCAGCTCCAGCCATTTCAGCCATTTGGGGAGTGAACCAGCAGTTGGAAGACCTTTGTCTCTCTTTTTATAACTCTGCCTTTCAAGCAAATTAATTTTTTTAAAAATCTGAATAATTTCAATTTGTGTGTGCTCCTGAAGATCTCTTGCCTCCCAAGAGATCTCCTGCTTCCTGTGCAAAGCCCACTCCAGTTCTAGAAAAGAGTTACCTCTGCACCTGGCACCATCAGATTGTCTGCTTCCCTACAATCTCTCATCCAGACTTTCCAGGTAGTGCACACACGTTTCTTACTCTTACTTTTTTTTAACTATTTGTGCATTTAAGTCCGTATGTCCTCCTCGAGGCTTCCCAACCTCAGCACAGTTGACATGTGGAGCAGGCAACTCCTTGTTGTGCAGCATCCTCTGCGTGGTAGCATGCACCCCATGCCCAGATTCGATAACCAGAAACGTTGTCAGAAGCCCTCCAGGCAGGCAGAATTGCCCCTGGTTGAGAATCACGGCCCATCACACTGTTTTAAATGACAAGCTCCTTTTGGTCAGGAAATAATCTAATTTGGACATTCTGCAGCACAATCAGAAGATGCTCAGAGAAGGCCATTTAATGATGATTATAATCATTAAAAATGTAACAAGCGGGTTTTGGCTCACATCTAAAGAAAACAGAAAATTGAAACAGATGGTGAAATAAATAGCGGTTAACTTGTCTTCTTCAGCCTTCCGTTCTATCTACAAGATTAAAGCAGTTCTTAGTTTTCTTTGATTAACCTCGCAGAGGGATTGAAGATCTGTGGGATAGAGTTCATCTCCTCATCCTTAAACTGTTCCCACCAAATAAGGCAAGAGACAGGTGCGCCAAGCTCTCCTGGCACAGCGCGAAGGGGTGCCACCCCACCAGGGAAGGGGTCTGCGCCGGGGGAAACGCTCCTTTGCATTTTCCATTCTGAGAGGCTGGGAGTGTATGGCAGCTCCGCACCCTCTCACGGGATCCCTCCCTCTAAAGAGCGCTAAGTTTCTCTCATGAGTGAAAAAAAAGCAAAAGGCGGGTATGAACCGAGGTACCGTCACAGCTGCTGCTGCTCACCCATTCAGATGGCACTAACCCTCCGGATTTAGGAAGGAAGAGTTTCTAAGTCATCTCTGTATAGCCCTGTCTCTGGGCGCGAGAGCAAACCCGATGAGTTGATCTTGATGAACTACATGGGTTATTTTTAGTCTATTCATGAGACAACATGTAGGTGCTGCTTGTTCTTACAGGCATTGGATAACAATTCAATTAAGCAAATATTGATTTAAATGATGGGTAAGCCAGCCTGAATGTCACCAGTCACCAGAGTGGAAACATCCTCTGTGAAGGCTCTGCCTTCCAAACTTGACTTCTATAGCCATGGGTTGTACCCTCAAATTCTATCCCCACATACACCAGTCTTTGGTGATAGCTGATAGCTGGATGCTGCAAGCTCCGGAAGAGGGTGAAGAAAAAGTCTGCCAGTCACCATCCAAAGCCCTCAGCAATCCCAGCTGCAGGACTGACCGTGAGTTTATGGAGGCATGGCTTTAGAAGTGAAGGCAGCTACTCCATACATTAATGGGTAAGGCTCATCCCTGATTTTAAAATGGATGTATTTGCCGGCGCCGTGGCTCAATAGGCTAATCCTCCACCTTGCGGCGCCGGCACACCGGGTTCTAGTCCCGGTTGGGGCGCCGGATTCTGTCCCGGTTGCCCCTCTTCCAGGCCAGCTCTCTGCTATGGCCAGGGAGTGCAGTGGAGGATGGCCCAGGTGCTTGGGCCCTGCACCCCATGGGAGACCAGGAAAAGCACCTGGATCCTGGCTCCTGCCATCGGATCAGCGCGGTGCGCCGGCTGCAGCGGCGGCCATTGGAGGGTGAACCAACGGCAAAGGAAGACCTTTCTCTCTCTGTCTCTCTCTCTCACTGTCCACTCTGCCTGTCAAAAAAAATAAGAAAAAAAAAAAAACATTTGAAAAAAAAATGGATGTATTTACTTGCTTTTAAAAATTAGCAAAAGAAAAAAGAGACGGAAGAGCCCAAGAGGGAAGATTTCCCATGTGCCATGGAAGGCTTGGGACCTGGTCTCTGGGGATAACAGAGCCTGTTGGGGAGCCTGGGGAGCTACGGTGAGATGGTGAGACGTGGGCTGGGGCTTCATGCCAGGCCCTATGAAGAGGGCAATGGGGAGTCACTGATGGTTGAGTGTTCCGGGCCTGGCCTCACTGCATCCGTACAGCAACCCTGGGAGGTTGCTCTGTTAGCACAGCTGAGCTGGAGCCGTAAGTTTGGCAGCCACTTGCTCCAGGTCATGCAGTAAGTAGGAGGGAGAGGTGGGCACTCCAAAGCCACCTGCCCCTCAAGCACAGTGGAAATTGAGTGGAGCAAGCCAAGGACTGCAATGGTCTAGTTGCAACAATGGTGGCTTTGACACATGGAATGGTCATGCCAAGACTCAAAAGATCCCATTAGCACAGGGAAAAGGCCTGATTGGCTTTGTAAATAAAGAACCACTTTCCAGTCCACAGAGCAAGCGGCCCAACAGTGCTCCTCCTTGGAAGGTGCCTTCCCGGCCCTCAGATGCCCAGCACCGCAGGTCACTGCCGAGTGACCCCCTGAGGAAGGCCAAGGCCCCTCCAGGTGCGTTGAGCAGCACCCTTTGCACTTCTCATGGGGAGTTTCTGTTCCTGGCCCGTGCCGGCTGGTCTGGGCTGTCTGACAAAAGCCAGCCTGCATACCTGAGTGCTTCAGCGCCACCCAGAAGGCCCCAGGATGGACTCCCGGGCTCACCATGTCCCTGGTAGACCCAGATCTCATGCCAAGAAAGGAGAACCATTTTTAAGAAGATCTATGAGTGTGAACAGAGGCAGTAGTGTCAGATGCTACAAAAGCAGCATAATGCAGTTAAGAGCTAAACTATTTGGTGCCATTGAGCGAAGGAACAAAGGCTAAATAAAAGCATTAGGTTTTCCCTACACCTTCTAGAAGTACCTTGGCAGGAGGAGAAGCGAGATAAGAAGTGGTAGTAAGATTGAAAGGATCTGCGGCCGGGTAAGATGTGAAGTTTTTTCTTCCATAGCAGCCAGCACACCTTTTTCTCCTGTGTGTTGTCCATGCCAGACTCTGCCCCAGGCTTGGGAGATACAGCTGTGAATACAACTGACCAAAATCCCCAACCCCTTCTATTAGGGGGGCGGGATGGTAATAGGGGACACCAAATGGGAAAATAAATGCATAAGTATTAAAAGGCAGCTTTGGATACTCATGTCAACGATATGATCAATGGGAAAATAGGCCCATAAGTAGATATGATGTCCATACAATGGACAGCTGGCCGAGTTTGAGGGAAGTGGTGGTCTAACAAAAGGTGACATTTGAGAGGAAGCCTCACTAATGAGAAGGAACTGACCATGCCCTGTCCAGCACAGGGAACAGCGAGTTCAGAGGCCCCTGGTGACAAGCACCACGGTGGCCTGTCCAAGGGATCAAAAAGGCCAGTGAGGCAAAACAGACATCGAAGGAGGGGAAGGCAGAAGAGACCGGAGCCAGGTCATAGTCACAGGCCACAGGGAAGAGTTCGGGTTTAATTCTAAATGCAGTGTGACACGCCGGAGGCTTGAAGCAGGAGAGTGCAGAGACGAGAAGCGCTGTGGGGTGGAGGACCAACTCCGGGGGCAGCAGTGGAAGTTGCTGCAGCTGCAGCAGTCCGGAGGGCAGAGGCTGTTGGCTTGGACCAGGGCGGCGATGCTGAGAGGGTGAGAATGTTGCGGGTGCAGAGACGGCAGCAGCTGCTGAGGGGCTGCACACGGGAGAACTGGAGAGAGAAAGGGAGGATGGGACCTCAGGGCCTTTGCATCGCACTTTGGGGGAAGGGCAGTGCCCTCTACTGAGTCAGGAAGACTGGAGGAGGCGGCGTGGGGGAGCTGGCAGTGGGGACTTTGGTTCTGGGCAAGGTGGCTTTGCAATGCCAGTGTGCCAGCTGGGAGAAGTCAGGAGAGATACAGATTATGAAGTCACCAGCACAGAAATGAGACAAAGCAGGTGGGTGAGATAAACATACGCTGTGGTCTGAAGTTGCAATCCTCCCGCCCCCACAAACTCATATGTTAGAACTCCATCCCCGGTGTGAGACTAGGAGCAGGTGGGATTAGGAACATGAGTGAGATCACGGCCCTCCCCAAAGTGGCCTGAAGGGGCCCCTTTCTCCTCCCTTCTACCAAGCAAGGACCAGCAGAGAGTGAGCCCTCACCAGACAATGGCTCTGCCAACACCATGATCTTAAACTTCCCAGCCTCCAGAATGGGGAGAAATACATTTCCATTGTTGATATATTACTCGGTCTAAGGTACTTTGTTATAGCGATGCAGATGGACTAATATAATACAGAATTCCCATATGACTCAACAATTCTACCCCTAAGCATAGACCCAAAAGAATTGAAAACAGGTTTTCAAACAAAAACTTGTCCGTGAATATTCATCATGGTACTATTCACAATAGCCAAGTGGTGGAAATGACCCCAACGCCTATCAGCTGGTGAATGGATAAGCAGTGGGTACATCCCACAGTGGAATACTATTGGGTCATAAAGATGAATGAAGTACCGGGGGTGGGCACTGAGCCTAGCACAGTAGGAGAGCAGAAATGCCAGACAGCCTGTGGGGCCTCCTGGAAAGCCAGCAGGAAGTGTTCAGGGAAACATCCTCACGACAAAGTTTGTTTTGTTTTGTTTTGTTTTGTATTTTTTTTTTTTTGACAGGCAGAGTGGACAGTGAGAGAGAGAGAGACAGAGAGAAAGGTCTTCCTTTGCCGTTGGTTCACCCTCCAATGGCTGCCGTGGCCGGCGCACTGCACTGATCTGATTGCAGGAGCCAGGTGCTTCTCCTGGTCTCCCATGCGGTGCAGGGCCCAAGCACTTGGGCCATCCTCCACTGCACTCCCTGGCCATAGCAGAGAGCTGGCCTGGAAGAGGAGCAACCGGGACAGAATCCGGCGCCCCGACCAGGACTAAAACCCGGTGTGCCGGCGCCACAAGGCGGAGGATTAGCCTAGTGAGCCGCAGCGCCGGCCCACGACAAAGTTTTACAGAAGATAAGCGGGGACCCAGACTCATCTGGTGGTGTTGCATGGTCTTCACCTTAGATGTTTAACATCTATTGAATTGGGATCTTAGCTTCAAATACACAGGTTGTTTCCAAAAAGAAGATAAAGGGAGACTTTATTTTAGGTGAATTTATTTAAAGCGAATCCGTCTTTGGATTCACAAAGACTTGTGTCTGAAGTCCTGCCCCACCATTTACTAGGTGTGAAACTTGGGGTGAATCGCTCGATGCCCTAAGCCTCAGCCTCCCTGTTTATAAAGTAAAAACCGCATCTACCAGGGCTGTTACGGGACTTCAGAGAGATACTACATTGTGTTAACAGTGTCTCAGGCTTAGGAAATGGGTTTTTTAAAAAGATTGATCTATTTATTGGAAGGCAGAGTGACAGAGCAGGAGAGAGAGAGAGAGAGAGAGAGAGATCTTCCATCTGCTGGTTCACAGCCCACAAATGGTCCCAACAGTCAGGTCTGGGCCAGGCCGAATGCAGAAGCGGGAACTCCACCTGGATCTCTCGCGTGGGTGACAAGGGCCCAAGTTCTTGGGTCATCTTCTGTTTCCCAGCACAGTGGCAGGGAACTGAACCAGAAATAGGGCAGCCAGCACTTGGACTTGGGTCTACTGTGGGATACAGGCATCCCAGGTGGCAACTCACTCCTCTGTGCCACAGCACTGGCCCCAGTTAATGGTTTCGAAAGCCTTTACCACCGCACTGAAAAGAATGCGGCTGTCCTATCCTTGTATCCCAAGTCCTGAATTTTGGTCATTTGGTTTGGTGCTTTCTGGAGATGCTACTCACGCTCATGGACGTATTATGAAGTTTCCAGAGAAAGTTCTCTGTAATGTGTTCTAAAGGAAATGGAGAGGAAAATAAACCAAAACGAAGTATGGAAACACAGCTTGGGAGTTCAGAAAAACTATTTGCTCATCATAAATTAAGTTAAAAATATAGTTGCACAAACAGATGACTAAATAATACTCAGACCCACAGATCCAAGCTTTTAAGTGCCTTCTTATATAAGATTGTTCGACTGAACTAGCCTAGTCACTTAAAAAAAAAAAAACACTTAGACATGACTCTTTTTTTTTTTAAATAGAAAACCATATACTTCCAAATCCCTGCTGTTTATATAACGTGGAGGCGGCAGAGATATCTGGAAGGAGGAGCTGGCACCGTGGCAGGGAGGATGGCACAGCAGATGCGTGAGAGGGATCCTCAGATCTCTGCCTGCACACTGAGCCCCTGCAGCAGGGAAATCAGCCAGCCCGACTCACGCCCCACACCACGTAGCAACACACACGCCTTCACTTCGAGTTCCTGAGCCTGGATCAGGTAAAGTTCGCTTTGGGTTTTCTGTTTTTTTTTTTTTTTTTTTTTTTTTTTTTTTTTTTTTTTTTTTTTTTTATCAAAGTCACATTCATTTGATCCATGGACAGGCATTGGTTAAAATAGTGTTATCTCTCTCACCAGTGTATCAAGGACAGTTAGAGAAACAGTTTAGAGACACTTAAAATCAGGTGCCATGTGCATCTGATTCCACAGTAGATCTAAATCAGTATCCTGCAAGGAGCCATTTCTTAGACCTCTGCTGCTTAACATGCTAGAATCTGAAGCACTCTCTCAATCAAAACCATTTCTTCAAGATCATGAAAATCCTGTTTTCCAGAGGATTTTATACACCTGATTTGATCCTGTCTCAAAAGCCAGCTTTGTTCTTCAGTTATAAAGGTTCGCTGTGTCTCTCCTGCCCAGTTGTCTGCTGTCTGTTACACTAATTCCAGCCAGGGGAAAATAGCAGGTGTGTCTCAGGCAGGGGCAGAGGTTCTGAGTGTGCCTGCACAGTGTCTAAACAACCTGCGGGTGTGCAGTCTACACCATCGAGGCAACTTGAATGAGTTGGCTGATATTTTCCCCCTCAAAAATTTTTTAAAGATTTAGTTATTTATTTGAAAGGCAGAGTTACAGAGCAAGAGGGAGACACACACACACACACACACACACACACACACACAGAGATATCTTCCATCAGCTGGTTCACTCCCCAGATAGCCACAACGAAGCCAGGAGCTAGAAGCTTCATCCAGATCTCCCACGTGGGTGCAGGGGCCCAAGCACTTGGGCCATCCTCTGCTGCTTTCCCAGGCACATTAGCAGGGAGCTGGTTTGGAAGTGGAGCAGCTGGGACACAAACCAGCACCCATATGGGATGCCGGCAACACAGGTGGTGGCTGAACCAACTATGCCACAATGCCTGTCCCTCCTCTCAAATTTGAATTATTTATGCTACTCTGAATTTTTCTGTTCCATTTTTGAGAAAACAAGTGAGTTCACACTTAGCTATGAAAGAATAGAATGCGTTAAGCACATATGAGGGTACCACAAGAAGCTCATAGGACTATTATGGAAAAAAAATCTATGCAGGAATTTAAAAAAAAATTTGCACCAAAATAAGATTAGCTTTTAATTCCATTTCCACATACTTGAAGTGTCCCCAGACCTGATGGGGACCTTCTGACACCATTTCCTCTGTTGCTACAACCTGGGCTCCGTACCCAGCACACACAAGAACTTGATCTGACGCAACCCGCTTGCGTTTATGGTGTTCACAACCCTGTAGCAGAGTGGACCACCTTCCCCAGGGTCTGGACCCTGTTTACCTGGGGAGCCATCTTTGGCATGATATGAGAAGTCTTCTAGCGGCCCTCTGTCCCAGGAGAGTGAACAGACATGGCATGGGCAAGACAGACGACTGAAGATCCCGCGGACGCTTTCTCACATGGAGGAACTCTGAGACGGGTTGAAAGGCACACCCTCCCCCAAAAATTAAATGTCGGAGCTCTAACACCTAGAACCTGTGAATGCAACCTTTGGAGTTCAGGTCTTTCCAGAGGTCATCAAGTTCAGTGGAGGTCATGGGGGTGGGCCCTGATCCAGCGTGAGTAGTATCCGTAGGAAAAGGAGAAACACAGGCACAGAGACAGACCAGCCTGGAGAAAAAGCCAGCCAGAGAAAAGCAAAGAGAGAGGCTGGGGCCTCGGAAGGAGCTGACCCTGCCAACACCTTGACTGTGGACTTCCAGGGAGCTCATTCACACTTCATTGATGCCGCACTGATGGAGAATGAGAGTCCATATACACCTACTTCCAAGACAACTGGGCTGTTCTTGCAAATAAGAAGTCCCCAAATTTCCATTCTGTGCTTTTCTTTTAATAAAAATTTCTCTAAAACACACTGTCCACATTCTCAAACCAAGGACAGTTGCACATAATCTAAACGTCTCTGCGTGCCGCGGGTGTG